>NW_020456110.1:1620952-1624321 GCF_003342845.1 Nothoprocta perdicaria
CACGGCCCCGGGGCGCGGGGCGGGCGCGATCCCCGCGCCCGGCGAGGCCAGGGGAATATGGCGGCCCCGCGCGCGGAGCCGAGAGGAGCGGAGCGGAGCCGCCCTCCGAGCTCCGGGCCCTGCGGCACCGGCACCGGCACCGCCGCGGGGAGCAGCCCAGCGGCCGCGGCCAGCGGCCGCCCCTGTTTGTCCATATGCTCGTTTATTTACGTGGCCTGCAGGGATGTTTTTTTCTTTTTTGGGGGGGAGATTTTATTTTATTTTATTTATTTATTTTATTTTATTTTATTTTATTTTATTTTATTTTATTTTATTTTATTTTATTTTATCTTTTGGACACTATATACTTCTTTTGCTTCATTTTTTTTTCTTTCTCCAGTCGGCTTTAGGGGTTTGTGTTGTTCCCTCCAGGCTTCTCCCCACGGAAGGTTCCAGGGGAAACGTGCCCGTTTGCGCAAGCAGGAGCGGAGGCCCTGCCGTGCTGTGGTGCATGCGTGGGCCTGGGGACTGTGCTGGGCGCTGGTGACTCCTGGCACCAGGAGGAAGCCTGGAGACGCGGCTCGCACAGCCCCTGCTGYGGGCAGGCGGAAAGCAAGGTGTTCACTAGCGGCTGCAGCAGGTGAAACCTGTAGGAGCCTTGCCTTGATCACAAAAAAAAAAAAAAAGCCTCTCTTTTGCCTCTTAAAGTAGTCAACGTGCCGTGTTTTATATTTTGTGACCTTTGTTCAGCCAGCTGGTTCAGCTCTTCCCAAGGCCAGACAGTCCAGCTCGCAGAAAGCCTSTCCTTACACAGTCTGCCAGAGCCTCTGATACACTATTGGATGGATATAAAWCATTAAAGCACTGAATTCTGTGGATTCACCAAATCTTGGCAGGGTTTGCATGCCTTTTTCCACCACCACGTTAAGTGAACAGTGTGTGTAAACATGGTGAAATCTTCCAGGAAGGCTGCAGCCTTCCATTAGCTGGAGGAACGTCGCTCCCCATCATCTCGGCCTGTATTGGGGACCCCTTATGCCTGTTCTCAGCTGCTTTGATAGTCACTTGCTCTTAAAACTGCTTATATAGACTAATGATAGGAATTAAATAGTAAGGTCCATCGTAGGGCATAAGATTAAAGGAATTGAAATTAAAAAAAAATGTAACCCATGTAATAAGACATACTAAAATTTATAGGGCACAAAAATGTGCATGGTCTCTGATTAGTTCTGTTTACACTGTATAAAACATAAATGTTTACGCTGTACAAAAATACTGTGAGTACTCTCACTATATTGACTACAAGAAGTAATCAGTGGGGGTACAACAGCTCCAAGCCCCGAATTGCTACAGTCCAAGTCTGCAGCAAACATCTGGCATCAAGCCTAGAGAAGGGAAATGAATGAGTCAAGGGGTCTGCGACAGATGAGTCAGATGATCCTTCCACAAACTGGAGGTACAGTAATCCTGTAAAAAAGCATATTCCTAAAAAATACTGTAACCGTTCCCTGGAGAAGTCTGACTCAGCTTTTTTTTAAACCAACTCTTTTATATGACGAGTTCTGAAGGCATGAACACTGTGTGTACCTCAAATGCAAAACTGTCCTTTAATTTTGCATTTTTAACGAGAAAAGTCACCGTTGGGACCATAATTCTAATCTCTGTGTACCTCTCCTATTGGCATCACTGGATGACTACTGAGTTAAATGTCTTCAGGTTTTTAATGGAAACACCATCTCTCAGTATCAGCTGATGGCCATTACACCCCCCTTCACCCATTTGCTTTTTAACTTGGTGGAGGTCCCGTAATGGGCAATTAGGAGGTAATAAACCTATGAGGAWTTTTCTTTCCAGCTCTATTCTCTGTAATGTTTGGCTTTTGTTTTGAAACATGAAACATCCTCTATAAATATTTTAATAAGAATTATCAGTAAATGACAGTAACAATTATTCCTCATAAGGATGATTATTATCCATAGATATTATCCATACTGTTACCTAACCTTGTACAGATAGTTCCCAATAAACCTTCCCTTTAATGTTGTTAATTTCACATATTCCTCTATCTAGGTAGTCTCCAGTGCATGTGTCATAGCTACTCCTTGCCTGTGGGATGTTCTCATGTTGCTCATTGCCACAGGAAATTAAAAATTTAGAAGTGAGACTGAGAGAAGGAGCAAAATATAATATTAAACATGCTACATCTGCAGTATGATTGTTCACAAGCCAAGACAGGTTGGGGAATCGCCACTCTGGTTTATCATCTTTGTGTTGCCTGCATTAACCGCTCTGGGTCTTCAGTTTCTTTCCTCCATATGCCAGAAGATACTTACTCTGTCTGATATATCTTTGTTTGAAACATGCTTTCTGTGATATTTTGACAGTCTCCAAGTAGTATCTGAACTTGGTACTCATATGACAGTAAACCAGCAGATCATACAGATCACCCAGCCTCGCAGGATATTCATTGTTAGTCCGCATCCCATCCTGAGCCGTGGAATGTCCTACCAGTGCTTTCTGATTGCCGTTGTGCATTAAGATGTTTGCACAGTGCTGTGCACAATTACATCTCAGTCTTGTTTTTGAGTACTTACAGTTAATTTAGAGGCCATCAGTATGTCTGAGTATAGCAAATTATCCTTCCAGTATGCCCTTCTAATCAGCCTTTTTCTTTGTTTTTTTTTTCTTTTTTTTTTCTTTTTTTTTCTTTTTTCTTTTATTTTTAAGAAGAACAGATGAATTTCTGCTGATTGTGGAGTGTTAAATGAGTAACATCCAGTCTTTGAAATTTCTTTGAACTTAAATAATCAGTTTGTTCCAGTATGTGTTGTTTTGACAAGTCACCTTCTGAAACTTTCTCACTTAGCATTATTTATTTCAATGTAGTAACTGTCTGCTAGGATCCTCTGATAYAGAGCAATGTCTAAGAAAAGATTTTTAAGAAGTATTAATTCTCTGATTTCTGCGAAATACTTTTGTCATGTTTGTTGTCCTATTTTTTTTGTACTCATTTTCATATCGTTTGGGCCTTTTGATGACTTATTTCTGAAGCAATGCGAGAGTTATTCATCATTTTATTGCTCTTCGTGTGCTCTCTCGCCCCTACTCGTTTGTTTCTGTCCTCGTCAGTGGGGCGGGCGGGGAGAGGTGATGTGCAAAACTGACGGCAAATGAGCCCGTGGTGCCAACGGCAGTGTGTGGCACGGCTGCTATACGTGCATACATCCCACATACACACACATACATACATACATTGGTACATACACACGTGCCGCACACCCCGCACCCGCGGCGCACGTCCCGCGTGGCGGGAGGCGGCGGCAGGATGGCGGCCCCGGCGGCGCTGCGGCGGCGCCACCTGCCGGCGGGAAGGGGCGCAACGCCCCGCGC
>NW_020456110.1:1624355-1643329 GCF_003342845.1 Nothoprocta perdicaria
CCGAGCCCTCCGAACCCCGCTGTTTATTTTTTTATGCATCCATTTCTTCATGTATTTATCCGTTTATTTATTTCGCCTGCGTGTGTGTGTGGGGGTCCCRCTGCCTGTCCGCGCAGGCGCCATCTTCAGCCCACATGAGCAGTGTCCTGGGAGCGAGGGGGAAGGCTGCTCTTTAGGTGTCTCCTACTGACCTGGTAGATCTCCCCTGATTCCTCTGCTGATCAGCGGCAGCTCAGGCTCGGCATGGAAAGAAGTCATGCCCACCGCTGCTTGTTCCTCTGCCTGCGGAGGTGGAGAGGTGTCGCRGAGCAGGGAAGGTGCGGGCGCCATGAGGGATGAGGCCTCCCGCATGCCATGACGGCGCGGCCGAGATGGCGCTGGCACCGCGGGTCACGGTGCGCCGGGTGGGACAGGGCGTGCGGGAGGAGACCCGTGCTGCCCACCCCACTCCGCACGTCCCTTCCATGCCCACAGCCATCTCCTCTCCTGCTCCTGCCAGCTCCAGACATCACCAGGCTGTTTGAACTTCTTACTCTGCATGAAACTGTTCATTTTTGCCTTTTTTTTTCTTTAAAACTAGTTTGCTGTTAGTTTAAGGAATTCACAAAGATGTGGAGGAGATACAGAGGGAAGTGGCCAGTAAGTCTGGGGAGCTGGATCAATCAGGGACTGGATGGACCAGCTGCTCCCATCTAGCGCACCAGTAGGTCTGGCAACGTATGTCCTGAAAAGTGACTTAAATAGCTGAGAAACGCTCTCGACATTGCCGCACCATACAGACASCATTCACTGGCAGAGTGCAGGCCGCTACCACAGTAATTCAGCAGCTTAGAAAAGGGAAATTAAATATTCAGCAGTGTCCTCTGTGGGGTCCTTGGTGGCTTCCTGTTGCTGCTGTGTGTCTACTGCCTTTATCATGAAACCGGTGCCAGTTATGTATTCAGGCTGTTGTATTTATTATAATTTGGGATTTATTGTCTCCGTAGTTTCAGTTTCCTCCCAAGAAGTTAATAGAAATCTATGTTAAAATGTGCCTCACAAGTTAGAGTCTTTTTGATACTGTGCCTTCAATTCTGCATCCTTAATTGTGAATCAGTATTYTGGCAACCTATGAATTTACATTAAGAGGACTTTTATGCACTTTTTYCCCCCCCACATTCTTCAACATTCAAGTACATTTATTCTTTCCTTTAACCTTCTTGAATTAGCATCATGTTTTTAAAAGCAGCTTTTATTTTTTACTGGATTTATACTTGTTTGCAACTCTGAAATAAGTTACTTTTAGGTATATGACCGTGCATACTTATTAACTTTGTATAGTAGTTTATTTGCCATCAGTAGGACATCTCATGCTTTACTGGGTTATGATTGTAAAGAATATTATGTATCTAAGAGCTCAAACATTCTTTCCTACTGTAGCTTGTACTCTTCTCCTGTAGTCTTTTTTGGGGTATATGCAATTATAATGTGCAAAGGAATTGTATAAGTATAAAGTAATAGCACTGTTTTTCACCATTAAATATGTTAGTCTCCATGTTCTCCCTTAAGATTTTTAAAATACACAGAGCAAATCCTCCACTTCATTCAGTGAATATTTAATCCAGCATCCTTAAGAAACGTTTTGACCATTTTATCAAGTTGATAGGCAATCATTCCAACCATATTTCTTATTGTGAAACAAAACAAAACAAAACCAAAATAGAGGTAGTGTTTTTTTCATTTTGCAATCCAAAATATGTTATTAGAATAACTGTATTACAATATACATATTAGAATAACTAATAACATAGTTGAGATTGAGTTGATGAGATACAGATGTATCTCATCAGCCATAATTATATAATGAAAGAGTGGATAAAAATCCAGCCATGCCAGGGTATTCTTCACAAACTGCTACCAAAGGTCAGTATGTAATATGAAAAAATCCCATCTTGTATTATTTCCTAAGTTGAAACACCTGAGCAATGCCTTATCAAAAGACAAGTATGCTGCAGCTATAGGAGATTTCTTTTTTGAATGTATTTGTACTTAAGTGTAAACAGAGTGTTCCAGCCAAGATCAGATACTTGTAGCATAGAATGCAATACCTTTAACTGCAAAAATAAAGTGATCACCGCTACTGCAACACTGGAAGGCAAAATGTGTATTTTTCTGTCAGAATAATTCTATAGCAGACTAAGTAATCATCAGAAACCTTTGGTGCCGACACCACACACTCTATCATTACAGTTTCAGGTATCGTTCAACATCACATCAGAAAAAATGGTTTCTCAGGGATTCTGTCATCAGCAGAAGACTTTAGCTTTCCTATTTTTGTCTTAAAGGGAATTAACTTCCCTGACTAGCAAAGATCAAAACAAAAGAGYATAAATGGAAAAAAATGGTGTAAAAACTGATTCGTATGTGAGTGCAAACTGACAATTCACAGCTAAGCAACTACACAAGCATCTCTTTCCATAAAATTTCCATATATATTATACAGTACATATATATTGGACAGTATTAGAGTATAATGAATTAAATATGATGTTTTTCCAGTGAATACCAACAGAAAATAATTACTATCTTTAGTGAAGTAGAACTTCCTACGATTGTTTTTTTTTTCAACCATATGTAATTCAAATGCAAATTCACTGCAAGATGAATTTGGACATTTCAGTACTGAATCCTGAACTGTGTATATGCTTTACATCCTGCATTAATAGGAGCATCAGACATCTTTTGCACATTGCTAACAAATCTCTTAAAGAATAAGCAGCATGAAATATCTATCATCATTGGCTGGTAAGTGACATGACGACTAAAATTACGGTCAATTGCATTTTGAGATAGGTAATTCAATGCTTTTTGTAGCTAAGAATGATTTTATAAAAGGAAACAGAAGTCCATGGGGACATGGATGCCAATCTTTATTATTTTAAAGTGATTGAAGAGAAGAAAGATGACTTAAGAAGATGACTAATGAATGTCTTCCTCCAAATGAGAATATTGTTACAGTGGAGATACATTATCTTCATGTAAGAAAATATAGAAATGCTTATTGCACCAAGAATAAATAGTCCTCCATAAGTCTTATGTAAGGCCATCATGTATACTTGAGATAAATATGATTCCTACAAATGTATTTAAAATGGTGAAGAAAACTGATTTAGAAGGTAATAGTAGATAATTGGCTTCCATTTGGTAGTTGTGCAGGAAGTGAGGCACTCAGTTATGTGCCAAAGTAAAAATATATGTTATACTGTGAGCTTCAGCTGAGGGCAGAGACAATGCGTTTGTATGTTGCCTTGGCTGGTATGGCATGTTCTCTTAACCCGAACAGAAGGAGAAGTCGATAATGTTTCATGCCTGAGACACACAGCTAACCATAGTCTTGCAGTGATTGCTGTCAATTAGCTAAACTCCCCTGGTACTTAACATTGGATTTAGATAATAATGCTAATTATGGAAATTCATTGGTGGTGAAAGGGAAAACTCGATTAATTTGTCTGAAGAGACGGAGAAAAGTGACAGGTACAGAATACTGCCTTGGACACACATAGAGTGCAATATAAAATGCTAAGATGGTTTAGATACACRTTTGAATAAGCCATTTATTACCTTGGTGTGGGTATGCAGCAAGCTCTTGAAGTGCTATATTTCCATTATTCTACTTCCTGATCTGTAATGCTTTGTATTGTGTCTTTGCATTACCTTGTACAGTATCTGATGGAAAATCCATTGAAATAATGTTTTCCTTTAATAATGGTATATCTAAAGAGATTACCAAGAGTTAGTTTTTAAATACAAAAGAAATAATGTTCAACATTGCTACAACTTCTCTTTGAAAAGACTCGGGCATTTTCAGCAATAGCAATGGCTAAAGTTTAGGTTGCATCCTAAGAAAATTCAAGTTAAATTTTGAAATAAGCTTTAGATCTGAACTTCTTGTGCTTATGGAGGAAAAATCCCACCATTAAAATCTGCTTAGTCTAGGAACCTGGTCATAATTCTGTGTGCCTTAGATGGAAAGAAAGGCAGAGCACCCTGTCCTGTTCCTCTGTACCCAATTAGCTAGAAGATCTGGACTTCATTCTGGTGAGTTCATACATSAATAACATCCACAGAAGAACACAAATAATGTCCCTCCTGCACTTTTTTATTTATTTTATTTATTTTTTAGTTCTGGTGAAGTGTCTGTCAAATATAAAAAAATCAGTAAGGAATTGAAAAATGTTGTTTTTCAGCTTTTCAATTCCTGGTAACATGCTTCTAACAGTGGAGAAAACTAGAAGGGATTTTTAAGTATTTGGCAGTCTCAAGCTTTTCATCATTTGTAGCATAAAGTGCGTAGCAACGCATACTTCAATATTAATAGTTTTCTAAAGCTCCCTGTGCGGAGATAAGGAGTATCATTTCTATGTTTGTGCATGCATACAGTTAATCTTTTTTTCCATTTACTTGTGTTTCATGAGAATGATAGATGCTATAGTAAAGTGAAACTTTTCATATGATATATTCTTATGATTTCTCTTTGCTGAAAGGGATTATTCTATGAAYTTAGGATACGTGCATAGTTGTCAGTTCCAAAGCTCATGATAATTTCTGGCTTGTGACAAGAATCTGGCAGCAGGTATGGGAAAATGGTTGTTTGGAAGAAGCTGACAGCTTTATATTGATATATTTTATATTGATCGTCCATCATCCTGAGACATCTGGGCCATGTCATGAGACATCCAGCTTCATGACTTTTCAACTTTCTAGAATGACTTAAATTTTAGTTTTACTAGTGATGTTTCTGAAATTTGGCAATAGTTTTTGCCCTTTCTCATTTTCTTGTCAAAATAAGGGTTGAAAACCCCATCTCAGTGCCTGAACAGACTTYGTGGCTGGGACTGGGTGTCTGTCCCGTTACAGAATGGTTGGAAAMAGCACCTGGAAGTCAGACATACTGTTGAAATCAAGAAAGCTTAGCCAGTGATTTACTGCTAGAGACCCAAATGCATTTTATTAGGTTCATGTTACAGTGATAGTTATAATACATTTGCACTTTTTTAATAAGAGGTACCCTAGAAAGTTTCAGATCACAACAAATACATGGGCACAGGTATTGGAAGGAAACTAAGGACTTTCTGCCACCTTTCTGCTAGCGTTAAATATGGATAAAAGTCTAGTCCATTAGCGTGAGCCTTTAGGCTTGGTTCAAGATAGGACAGAGTTCACTCCTTCAAAAGCTGTAGGAGGGACGTAAAGCAAATTCACCGTTTGAACATCAGTTTGCTCAGCAAATACACAAAATGTTACATTAATRCATCTACATCTTTTCCTACATGTAAAGCCTTACTTACTTTTCTTGACTTTTTGGTGAAGGCTAGACTTCACAAGTATTTACTTAGAGCTCTTCCTCAACCATGAGGACAAACAGATAGCTCAAACTGGTGAATGAGAAGCTCTGTGCACATATTGAAAAGCAGAACTTGGCTCCTCATGTAGTTTCTTGCACAATGTACTAAGAAGAAGTGTTTTTCATGGGAAAATATCCCTTAGGATTTTCATTAGATATCAATCAAATGATGGATAGAGAAACATGAAAACAGAAACATCATACAAAATAACACACAAACTAAGTTTAAATTTAGAATCTTTAAAGGGAAAAAATCAAATAGCACTGTATTTACAGTAGTCCTAAGATTTTTTTTATTTTTTGTTTTTTTATCTAATGGTTTGTCTTTGTTTTACTAAGTTCTGAACTACTTGTTTTTCTATTAATTGGATACKGTAATATGTAAACAAGGGTCAGAGGAAGTAGTGAAGATGATGTGTCAACTTTCTTTTTTCTTTTGTCTGGAAGAYGTGTAAAGAAATATTTTGTATTGAAGGTGTAAAGAAGTAATAGCTGAACCAAATATGACCACCTTAAGTCCTATATTTTMTTGTCTTCAAAATATCAATATAATCTGTAGCATGCCGAAACTTAACTGAGTCCAAAGTTATCTTTTTTCCAACTACGTATATCAGTTATTCTACTAAAATATATTCTCTTCTTACACGCTTTTTGCAAATGCAAAGAATACAATATACGTAACTCAGGTTATTGTTCATACTCATCCAGCCAGATTCTGAGAAAACTACCAGTTGCAGGACACAGTGAAATGACTTAAATAGCTATTTTTGAACCTGAGATATTGTGGTTTCCATTATTTTTTTTCTGAAATATAAAAAAGATTAAATCAAGAGATATGGAATCTTTTGTGGGATTCAGTTTATTTTTCTTCTGATAAATGCCACCAATATTAGTGATGCCAAGTAGTGTACAAAGATTTACAAAAGACAAAGATGTACAAAATCTGAATAACTTTCAGGAAAATCTTGGTATAGAGTTCAAAGAGAAAATCCCAAAGCTAGAACTTCTTTTTTAAAAAAATGCTTTATTAATAGTCAAACGCAACAGAATATTTTTATAAAATGTCATGTTTTCCCTTGTCTGTATAACAACTTCCACTAAGAAAATTCTTTAATGTTTGGGCCTAATTGTATTAAAGCAAAATACATATGGATTTAAATAAATGTTAATCACACTGCATTTATATGTTGGAAAGAGCTATAGAGACTGAGAGAAAGAAGGTTATTTATATGTCTGTCTAGACTAAAGAATGAGAAGAGACATTGTCTTTTAAATCAAATTTGCCTTTAAAGAACACCAGGATTCATTATTTTAGTATAAATAATATATTGCAAAGGATTAATTGCCATGACTTGAACTCACACTTTTGTGCTTTTTTTTCCTTTGCTGGACGGTTTGTTACTTCATAAACACTTTGTAGAACTGCGTTGCAGTCTTAAGAGCCAAATGAAGAGAAATATTTGTCTCCATAGGACATTCTTTCAAAGACTAAGCTTTAAACAGACACATTTGTCAAGTGTCAACATCAAATGAAATTAAAATCCTTGTTGATTTGTACTTGTTGATAGTACTTGAAGTACCACTGGGGACTCTGAAGAAGAAGAAATAATTAAACTGTCCGTTTAGACATATAGGATAATTATTATGCAGCGCTACAGGAAGCTGCAGGGATAAAGACCAGAAGCGGGGAAATGAATCAGGGGCTTTCCTCTGTAATATGAGAATTTGCTTTTGTGATGTGTATGAAAGGTTGAGAGTGTGCAGACTAATCTGCCCTCTGTATAAGCCAGCTGTGAAGAGGTAGAAGTGTGCTGCAGAATCAATCAGGGAGTCAGAGACAGCAAACCTCTCCAGTAATTGGAGATCCTTCAGAAGGTCACAAGATTTCCCTCTTAGATGGATGAGGCAACAAATGTTACTACTGTGACACTATTACTTGTGAGTCTGTTTTTTTAGCCTTTGATTCATTTTCCAGTTTAAATCACAATAAATTTTATCGCAAATAATATCCGTTCTCAGAAATGAATTTAGCTAAATTCATATATTATAGAATTTGGTAAATCATGGTGCATTTACACAAGGAATAATTTTATTTATAATTTTTCCGTTTATCAGCTGTCACAAAGTGTAATTTATTATTTTACAGAAAAGTTACAGAAGAGCATCCACACAAGTGCAATTTCTAATAAATTATTTTCAAATCTGCCTTTTGAGCTCATTTGCTTTACTGTCACTGTTAGTACTGCTTGCACTGCTCTAAGAATTAATGTCTGATCTTTGTGCTTACTGACGTTACAAATATATTTCACAGAATCAATATCATAATTGCTGAATTTGTTTATAGYCTTATTTCTTAGTTCAAGGTTGTAATCAGGAACTCATGATGAGAGCACTTTATTTATTAGCATATTCTTTTTTAAAATAARACTTAATGTTTCTAGAAAAAAAGGAATGCTACCTTATCTTTGAACATATGCAGAGTTATATTTCAAAGTTTGGCCTTACATTATTTTAACAGCTGCAAAATATTAACATGGCAGCTATCTCAAGCATTAAGTGAGATTACTCCAGTCCTCATAAAGTTTCTGCTGGACGCCTCACGGGTKACCTTAAAACAACAGCATCAAAAAAAGTTAATGACGTAAAATCTGCTAAAATGTCTTATATATTATACTAAAGTTTCTGCATTTAGTTTAAAGTTCTTTTAATGAGATCACTTTCTTCTTTTATCATTCCCATATTCTAAGCTTAGTTCCTCAGCCGCTATTTCTTGGATCTCATAGCATCAAGTACTCAGTTTCTTGGATCCAATTCAAAGCTTGCTGTTGGTTTAGTCATTTGTGCTATTTAATCAACTAGCACAAAACCATCAAAGCCAAAGTTGTTGAGTTTTCTTCCTACTTTACGGTCTTATTATAGGGGAAAAAACTCTTCAAGATTCCCCATGTCATTTGCTTTTAACTCATTCCATTTTTTTCTGTGCTCTGTATTACATAAAATCAATTACAGTTTTATTTAATAACAGACTTTTTACTGTTTTATTTAATTACAGTATTATTTAATTACAATTTTAATTCTGTTTTCCTGCTGCATAAGTACTCAGCTACCCCCCCTTTTCTCTAAACCTGTTCCGTGATTTCTGCCTGTCCTCTCACTCCTCCTCTCAGAAGCTCTATCAAGCTGCGAGTTGAGGCTCTCACCTGATAAAATACCTGCACAGCTGACCACACTGGCCACGAACAGCCCGTTTGAGCAGAGAACACAGAGCTCTGTTGACCCCCAGAAGTTACAGGTTGGATTTTCGTCTGTGTCACCCACCCCATTTGGCTACTTTGCTCACCTGGTCTCCTTTGGCAGCTTTGGAAAGAAAACAGTCAGCTGCTTAGGAGGGATTTCTTTTCTGTAAGCCTATTCAGTGTCTACTACGTTGGGACTGGAGTCCTAAATGGTAGTAGCTATAACACGTATGCAAAGCCTGTTGAGCTAAAACAGGTCTTTCAACAAAACTAGTCTCCTTGCTGGATACGTTTCCTTCTTTATGGCAAGACCTTCTCTATATTCACCGTGCATCAGAGAAAACTTCAGACATGCTGCAGATATCACAGAAACACAGAACGGTTGAAGGTTGGAAGGAATCTCTAGAGATCATCTGGTCAAACCCGCTGCTCAAGCAGGGACACCCAGAGCASGGGGCACAGATGCTGCACAGGGCTGCAGATATGCACAGGATAACACATCTAAATCATAAATACATCATTATCACTCAGACATCAGGCAGCAACTCACCTTATTACTGAGAAAATATGACTTGCTTGATGATCTGATTTAGGGCATGGTGCTGTGGCTCAGCATTTAGCATCTATTTTGATTTTGGCTTTCCATTTTCAGATTTCCTTTTAACACCTACTTCCCTCAGAACTCCCAACAATTTTTCACTTTTGAAGGCTAATCACAGAAAATAAACACATTTGGTAGGTTCTTTRTGGAATTTTGATATGATAACCAGTTTCAAAAACCTTTCTAGAGTGGCTGTTACTCAAGAATTGGAATAAATAGCCTAGAGGTGAGTTCACCAACAGACTTCTGTGGCCAAGTGCCATAAGACAACATTGTGAACTTTGACTAGCTAGTGTGATGCTTAAATGTGAAATTTTGCAGGTATGTTATCTTCTGATGAAATGCTCCAAGCGATTACGTTTCATAAAACAATATTTGGAACCAAAGTTTACTTTTGCAATAAAACCTTTATGATGAAATCTTAGGAAACAAGTTGTTCAACCAAGGTTTTTTTTTTTTGCATTTTTGCTGTATTAGCATGTTTAATATTTCAGAATTTCAAAAAGRTTCATTAACTTGTCCTCTGCAAGTAAAAAAGGAGACTTTAACTGGTAATTTACATTAATGCAGGTCATAAAGAAAATAGGTCTTTTCTCTCACAAAGGGCAAAGTTCAGTAAATATCTCTGTTTATCCTGTCTGATARATAATAAACCAATAAAGAATTAATAAAGTTCATGTTTTTAACATTGATACGTAAATGTATGTGAGGAGTTCAGTATCAAAATGTMTTTTACTGTGTACAATATATAGCAACACGATGTTGTTCGTAATCTCACTTCTTCCTTTTTTTGTCTCTCCTTTGAAAAAAATAAGAGCAGCAGCTGTGACGTGAACATTGCAAACCATTTACCAGTAGCGTTGGCACCAAGTATTATACATGAGTTATGTATAACTATAACACAAAGTTAAATGAGTTATTAAGCATTTTGCTAAATAAGTAAAGGCTGCAACAACCAAATGAAGTATAAGGACTTGTTCTGGCCTCCTAACAGTTATTCCAATGTCCAKATATTACAATATTCAAATATTTGAGTTTTCCTCACTATCTTAGACATCTATAGCATAAAAATTTAGAAAATATCAGCTAGAGACTTTAAAAGAGAGACTGTGAAGGTGCATTTAAACATACCTTTATTTTTTTATCAGCAAAACTGATATCGAGGTTGGTTTGGGTCATTTCCCCAGATTATTACTCAGTGGATCACAGCATAATCTCCTATTGCTGTGTGTTAGGAATTTTGTTTGAAAGTTCCTTTAAAGTTCCAGCCTTCCAGCCTAATTTGTACATTTGTACATTGTAAATTTGTACGTTGTAAATTTGCACATAATCTTAATTTAATTAGTACTTAAACACAGTGTAACTTTGCTAGGATTCTTTGGGATACTCCATGTCCGCATGGTCTAAGTGGTCTCCATTTGGTCTAGATCTCTGACTACTATGTCCATGTCCAACCATGCTTTTCTCATTACTTTTACATTTGGATTTGTTTACTGTCTTCTACTGTCTTCTACTGTGTTTTTCAAATGAAAGTTATTTAGATTGATAGAATTAGCTGTCTAATATTGGGACTAAACACCAAATCTGCAGTTTTTCACTSTTTTTCACTGTTTCCACTGTTTCACTGTTTTTCACTGTTTCCAAAATGTGCATAGATTTCAGTAATGCATTACTGAAACTACAGTATTTTTGGCAGTGCAAGAGAGAACCCTTTTTTTAGAAAATCTCAGTATTAGTATATAAATGAATAATAACTTTGATCAGTTTGTGTCAGTAAGTAGAAATACATCTCATTATGGAGATCATTAAAAGAAAAATGATGTGCAGTTTTTGTTTCCTGACTTGTTAATATAATATTAACATATTATTGTTATTAACAAATATAAGAATATTAACAAGTGCCACCTTAGTCACAATTTAGATACACAGTCAGGAAAGGAGAGAGCTCTCTGAAATTGCTTTTCTGGTGTTTTTCTTCATTCCTGCATTCCTGCCTTTCTCCATGCCTGTCAGGATTGCATGCTATCTCTACATGCAGTTTTCCAGCTTTGCTTTTTCTTTTTAAAATGACACCATCACTTGAAAGATATCTAGTTTCTCTTTAGTATTTCCTTATTTTACACTCTTGTGCATACGTATTCAGACAGTCATTAGCTGTGCAATCTCTTCTAAATAACTGCGGTGGCAACTGTACCTGTCTAGTTGTCAGGTACGTTTTGCATATAAAATCAGGCTCTTTCTGCCATTTGCCTTATATATTGTTCATTCATTGTATTTCTAAGTTTGCTTTGTTATTCTTATCTGAGCTGGAAATACAGTAGTCAGTAGCAGGTTTCTTGCTTTCTAATTCTCTCTTCTTGAGAAACAGAAATGGCTGCATGTTGTCTCTGACAACACTGTTCCTGCAGGTATCCATTTTACCTACTCAGATAATTGTCGCTGTCTTTAGAAGTACAAACTATTAAAAAATACATATATTTTAAAATTGCTACTTTGTTTTAGGAAGCTCTAAATCTTTCAAGATGGAGAAAGATATGTGCCAYGTATTATCCTGATAATTGTACATATTTCCCTTCTGTGTTTTCCCTTCCGCTTAACACTTTATTTCTTGAGGCAGGGACTATTTTATGGCTCAGTACATTAGACCACATGCCACAGTAGAAGTCCTGTATCCTAATTAGCCCTTTTAGGTAATAATATAAAATAAGCAGGCATACACTTGGCAGCAAAAATAAAGGGTAAAAAATCCTGTATCACTGTGACACTATTCCTTCAAACTGCACCAGAAACAGTGTCAGCACAATTTGTATCTACAGCATTCCTTGTGAGTATGGGGGTCTGAGTCTGCAGACAACCAGCTGGTGCCTAATAGTACACATACAGTGATCTGTTAATAAAGTAATAAAAAATATTAATTAAACAGTATATATTTTAATATATTAAATTTATTTTCTGCAGTTAACACTTGATGGAGAATCCAAAAAAAAAAAAAAAAACCAAAAAAAAACCCCACATC
Organism: Nothoprocta perdicaria; assembly: GCF_003342845.1. Classification (NCBI taxonomy): domain Eukaryota; kingdom Metazoa; phylum Chordata; class Aves; order Tinamiformes; family Tinamidae; genus Nothoprocta; species Nothoprocta perdicaria. The sequence continues at coordinate 1,636,592 of NW_020456110.1, forward strand.
ACTCTTGTTATTTCCTTCCTTGTCAATACAATGATTTACTTATGACTTTTTTAGAGGAAATCCAAATAGGAGTTAAAGCTGCGAACAGGGGAAAGGGGCATGAAATGATGTTCAGGAAGGTACTGGAAAAATCTAGGAGAAAGAATAATCTATTTCCAGGTTGAGACATTGTTACCAGTGAAAGCCAGGAGAGAAAAAAATATTTACTTGTTGATCAAACCTATTTGCAAAAGGGAGTGTATAAGCACCATCAAACAAATGCATGTGAATACAACGTATTATAGTGCTTCTGTTTTTCTGTCCTTTCATTCAACCCCTTCCTGCTTCCATATGCACTGACTGTACTGCTGGATTTTATCCTTTAACAGTTTTCAAACAAGTAGCCTAAGACTGGCTGGTTTCCAGAATACTTTTTGCTAAGACAACAAAACCTTGTTTTGTCTTTACATGTTGCTCTTGTGAAACTATGTTTGCCTTTAGCTATATAGATAATTCAGAAAATGCTGGGAGGGACGTTGTTTGTTTTTTATTAAGCAGACACACTAGGGTGTTTCTGTGAGTGCTTTCTAAATGCTGTCAAGCATTTTTATACTACAGTTAATCATAGAAGCCCATTTTCCTATATGACAGAAATCCTGATAAAGGTCAAGCAGTGTGACAGAATTCTCAAGGAGTCATCACAGAATCACAGAATGGCTGAGGTTGGAAGGGACCTCTAGAGATCATCCAGTCCAACCTTCCCRCTCCAACAGGGACACCCAGAGCACAGGGCGGCATCCAGGCGGGTTGGGAAGATCTCCAGAGAAGGAGACTCCACAGCCTGCCTGGGCAGCCTGTGCCAGGGCTCTGGTACCCTCACAGTGAAGAAATTCTTCCTCACATGGAGATGGATCTTCCTGTGCTTCAACTTGTACCCTTTACCCCTTGTCCTGTCACTGGCCACCACTGAGAAGAGCTAGGTCCCTTCCTCTCTACAGTCTCCCTCAGGTATGTATACACACTGATCAGATCGCCTCTCAGCCTTCTCTTCTCCAGGCTAAACAGGTCCATCTCACTTAGTCTTTCCTCATAAGACAGATGCTCCGCCATTAATCATCTTTGTTGCTCTCTTCAACAGGGTCTCTGGACCCTCTCTAGAAGCTCCACACCCCTATTGTCCTGGGGAGGACAATATTGTCCTTTCCAGGACATCCCAATTGTCCAGAACTGCAGCCTCACCAGAACTGAGGAGAGAGGCAGGATCCCCTCCTTCAACCTGCTGGCCTTGTAAGAAAACCTCTTGAAAACAAAAAGAAAAGGAGACAATAGCTATATAAGCATACCAAAATTCTGAGTCAGTGTAGCGTTCATATAATGTTAAATGGGACTTGTAATTAACAGAAAATAAGGAGTCATATATATATTGAGTAACATTTCATAAGTCATTAAACTAGCTGTGATGAACAGCTTGGTAAAAGAAATACATTTATTATTGTGATTACGTACTGAATATTCGATGAAATAATTCAGTTCCACGGACTGAATCCAGTGGAATTTCCTTCTGCAGCTGTGCAGTGAGAGCCGTGTCAGGGTTGTGCCCAGCTGCAGGCTGTGCTGCGAGCTGTTTCCGTGGATGCTCTCCAGGTGAACAGCGCCCGCAAGGCRCCCGCGCGCTCCCAGGCGTCGCGGGAGATCCCGCAGCGGTGCCCGGCCCCGCTGCTATCCCCGTCTTCCTTCCTGTTTACGCCCCTTGGAGATGACAAAGAGGAGATGATGAATGAGAAAGAGAAGAAAAAGCGTTTTCTCTACAAATCTGGCAGAAAGTTAGAAACATGGAAGTTGTACCACAAGCTGCAAAAAATTAGCTTTTGGTAATGAAGTGGAGGTGAGGGGTGGAAGCGAGGCAAGAGAAAGAAATCCTAGTTCCATTAAACAACGTCTGCTTTGCATTCAGTTCATTACATGGACTTAAAAGTTCCCAGTCCACTAAGTGAAGGTTAAGCCGTGGAATAGWAGGCAGGATATAGCCTGGCTACCATAGCCGGAAAGAACTGCTTTTATTTGGCCTACCTCCATCTCAGGACTTCTGCAACAAAGAATATTCAACCTCAGGTTCTCAGCATGTCTTTTTTCTCCTTAAGTTGTAAGTATATTTTATTTCCTACTTGGACAGCTTTCTCTTTTCCCTCTGCCTTCTGGTTGTCCAAAGCATATCTCATTGCATTTCCAGCTCCAATTCCCTACTTCAAGAGGTATTTTGTGTGTGTGTGTATGTGTGCGTGTGTGTGTGCAATTAATTATTATCAGGACAACTTTTTAAATTTATACCAGCATTCTTACCTCGTTGGATCTTGCACGGTACCCTCCTGGGAGAATTTACCAACCATGAATCAGTTTTTAATCCAGTGTGTCTTCAGACTGACCTAAGTTAGACACTGAGATTTTGTCATTTGCTTTATGTGTTTCATGTGTGTTGAAGTGTCATATACAGTACAGTATAAATAATAAATAATACTGTGCACTTGTCATTATGCAATCATGAGCTTCCAAGAAAAACACGATAATACTGTCTAATGATGACACAACGAAGTAATTGCTTCCTCATTGCTTTAAGCAAGGGGTTTACTGGCTCTAGCACTGCATCTAGTTCCCTTGAGGAACATTGCCACCTAGCAACAAAGCATCCTCTCCGGCTTCTGGATAATATCTGCAAATAACTGCCCTGGCACCAGCTTTCAGAGCACGTTCAAATAATTTTGGAAAAAAATCGATTTTGTGTTTTTGCCACGTAGCAATCAATGCCGGCTGGCGTTGTGCAGAACASGGGGGGAAACTGCTAGCTCTTTGGTTTTAGAAGCAGACTTAAAAATGCAAGATACAGAAGTTAAAGACAAGCCAAACTGCTAAATTGTTCCTTTAAGGCATATCATGCAGGAAGCGATAATGCGGAAGAACATCAGCCAACCAGAGGTACTGTCCTCATGGAGCCAGCAGAAAAGAATTGCTACTCACCCATGGACAGACTAAAACGCCCAGACCCATTTTTTTCCTCTCCATGCTGTTTCTAAAGCCTAATGCTGGCTATAGTGTGAGACTGATAAAGGCCTGTAGCGTTAAATCAGATTAAAAAAAATGCAATTAATATTCTTTTTTTCTATTTTTTTAAGAAATATTTAGCATATGCCCTAGAAAGATACTAGAAGACAACAGAGAGCAAGAATTAGTTCAACAAATTCAGCAAATGGATGACTGATGAAGAAGACATTATTTCCTCAAATGACAGAACTTGGCCTGTTTCAGGATTGTTTTCTTAGAGCAGAGACATCTGGTATCTCAACGAATCATTTCATAACTTTATATACCAAAAAAAAAAAAAAAAAAAAAAAAAAAAGAAAGACTCTCTATGACTGGAAAAGCAATAATGGTGACATTTATAAAATGTAGGGCATTTTACATAAAAATAAGAAATCTAGCCAAAGAAAATAAATACAAAACATTACAGTAAAAATACCAAATCTTAATACTTTAACGAGACAAAATTAACTAAATAGCTTTCACAACGTGCTCAGAATACAATTAGAAGTTTATGCTGGCAATTACTGATCATGAATAAAAAAACCAGAAATGTTTCATAAGCCTATATTAACAGCTTTAAAATATTTAACCACTGTGGATAACCACTAAGGAAATATATATATATATATATATATATATATTTCTTTAGTGGTTATATATATATATAAAGGATTTCTTTGGCTCAGTGAGTTGGGCTCCTAAATATACAAATAAAGAGTTGAAAGAAACACAAGCAAACTATTAAAATACATTTATTAGAGATGTGTGCTCTATTACTTCTGGAGAATAAATAACATCAGTGTCTTGTCAATCACAGTGTATGAAAAATCAAATTAGCATAGTTAAGTATCAAATGTGGGAAGCCTTAATGCTCTAATGTGTGTTTATTTAGTCTTTTTTTTTGTTTGTTTCTAAATTAAATGTACGAGACAGGCATAACTATACGGATCTCTCTGACCATAAAAGCCCTGGAATAGTTTAAATGACAGGAAGATAATGAGAATAGCTTTATTGTTTGCAAAACGAGAGAGATTACAGAACACTCAGCCCACATAATACTGTTGCTGAGAATGAAGTGGAAAAGGCTTGACTGTGACTATTTTTCTAAGTATATAAAAATGTTCTTGATTGACAGTATCATTAAGTGTTTTAAATTACAAACAAACCRAGCCCTCATGTTCTTTCCAGAGCATACAGTGACTGTAAGAATACTTCGGCTTGTAGGTTGTGGAACAAAAACCAAATTTGCTCTGATTGAAAATTCTTCTTGAAATCCAAGTCTTTAAAGTGGACAGCAAATCAACAACAAAATGCACAACTGGAGAGTCTCCAGAATATAATATCTGTAGACATCAGATCTGACTCTCCAGGATTTTTTTGAGATGTTTGCTATTTTTTGTAGCTTTAGATGCATAGCATAAAATGCATTGAGATACTAAATTCAGAAATATCACAKTACGCATTTAAGATTAATTTCCCAAAGAAAATGGGGAAATGCCTAAAAAAATTACTTGCAAGTAATTTTAAAAGATGTGCTTATTGCCTCACACCTTTAATTCGCAGAAGCAGTTAACTGYAACCCTATACAAGACAAAAATTCTGAGTGAAAAGGCTGTCATGGGAAATGAGATTAAAGAAGGAATTTAAGGAAATACAAAACACTTAAGGACATACCAATCAAAAAGAAACATTAAAATGCATGTGGACAAGCAGAAAAGATGTATTACAGCTCTGCTTATTAAAAAGTGATTTAACCAAATAGTGTAAACATTGAACCTTGTTAGTAAATTGCCTTGAGGTTTACGTTAAATTTTGCTCGACTTTCACTTATGGCACCCAGAAGTACAACACACAGTAGATAGATTTTGTCATGTATTCTGTAGGCAAATTGTATGTCATGTATTCTGTAGGTTGCCCTTAGATTGGCTGTTTATTACCCTGTGTATTTTTTTTTTTTTCATTTTGATTCGCCTAATGTCTTGATGAGACATTTTACTGTACAGCTCATGGTCTCTGACTGACAGAAATAATTCTTGTTCTGTCAGTCCCAGTAACAGCATTCAGGCTGCCTTGGCCTGGTTTGGTGGTAGCTGATTATTATGAAGAATGTAGGKTTTTTTCTGCACATATTAAGCTATGTTAGTATGAACATTATCTGTTTATTACGTCTGTGTGAGCATGCAGTATTTACCTAAGTTCTAGGGGCTTAACCTCTTTCATTACTATRTACTCAGCTTCAGAGTTTAAACCTCCCGCCAAAACGCATACTGAAAACATAACTTGCTAAATAAGCCAACTTTCCTTATCTGCCAAGTCATGGCAAAACCATTCATGGGCAGCTGCTTCCCACCCAGGAACCATCCGCAAACCGTGGATGGATGCACAGGCCGCATCAGGGTCACTTGTCACCTTGTGAGGCACTAGGGCATTTGCGCAGGGGCTCTGAACCTGCACACGGGGCTCTCCGGGTTACCCAGCCGAAACGCTGCTCTGAGGATGCAGAAGAGCAGGGTCTGTCTGCTCAGGCCAGGCGACTGCGGCTGCTGCTCGAGCCAGAGCGCTGCAGCGCCCACACAGCCAGCTGCCTGTGCAGCATGGTGCACTGAGCTACAGTCACCACGTTTAAAGATATATTGAAAGGCATCACCACGTGAGCATGCTCTCCCGGAGCCCCTTTAGAAAGGAGGAACGGCGCCTTCTGTTTGAGGCAAAATTGCTCTTTCTAAACAGGTGACAAGGAGAGCTAACCGCGTCATGCCTCTTCCCCGAGCCCCAGGGCGGGCCGCGGGCCAGCCCGGGGGCAGGTCGGTCGGGCGGCCGCCCCCAGCGCCGCGGGACGGAGCGGCGGCGGYGCCGTAACGGCGGCCGCGCCGTAACGGCTGCTGCGGCGGCGGCAGAGCGGGGMGGGGCCTCCGTTGGGCGCGGCCATTTTGAATGCACGAGGGCCGGCGGTTGGGCGAGAGGAGGCGGGACGAGCGGCGACCGCTCGGGGCGCAGCCAATCGGCGTGTCGGGCGCGCGCCACGTGGGCGGGGGGCGGGCGGTGACGGTTGGGGTGCCGGGTAACGGCCGCGCGCGGGTGGCGGTGGAGGTGGCGGTTCGGGCGGTGCGAGGTTAGTGCTGGGGGCCGAGGCCGAGGCCCTCGGCGTGGCCGCGATGGGAGGAAGAGGCGGCTGGCGGYGCCGCCAGGAGCTCTCTGGGGCTGGCCCTGTTGAGGCGGGAGGGYGGGCGGAGGAGTGTAGCGGGCGGGAAGGGACCATCTTCCGCTGCTCGTCCTTCCTCCTTCACTCCCCGTGCCTTCTCGTGCAGCGCGGTGCTTGGCAGTGAATAAGGCGGTCCTAACTCATGCTGGCTGGATATTGTGCCTTGTGAGGGAAGCAGCACGCAGTTCTCTGAGGTTGTTCTAGTAGCTGTATTGACTGGATGCAGTGTTATGAAGAGATGTATTTTGCCAAGTATAGCCAGAGGTGTGCATTCACGCTTGTTTAGTGAGTAAGTACAGTATGTGCTTGCAGTGGGGGCTGTGTAGGTCAAATCAAAAGCATGATTTATCCTAACAGGCCAGTAGGTGTTTGAGGAAGCCTGTAAACTGAAGGGAGGCATGTAGTGATGCTTCCTGAAATACCAGGTAGTCTCAGCTCAGGCACCAGGACAAAGTCAGCCTCATGGTCAGTAATCTTAGGTG
>NW_020456110.1:1643350-1710223 GCF_003342845.1 Nothoprocta perdicaria
TTTTTTTTTTTTTTTTTTTTTTTTTCTCACTCTGAATTTTTCCATCAGTTCCCTTAACTACCCATGAACTTTCAGGATTATGAAAATTTACAGAATAGAGTTTGATTTCTGAGTTTTCCCATATTCTCTCTCTTCAGTTGCAAATTTTGTACAGTTCTGTCATATCCACTGACTTCCAAAGAGTCCCACTTTATGTAGTTGTTCTGTCTTCTACCTTCAAATGTGATAAATTCAAGTGCTAGGGCTGGGCACAAAGCAAAAGCACTAAGGAAAATGCTTGGTTTATACTTCAGGCGTTCATAATTTTTAGTGGAGCAGTGGAGATGCTGACAAGTAGTTCTGGTGTTTGGAATACTCCTTTRTATTCCTTGGAGCTGGAACAAAGAGTGGGCTTTTAAGCAATCTTCAGGCTCTGCATGCTAAAAATCTGTTTTAAGAGCTTCTTTACACTGGTTTGTACTGGAACAGTGAGCATATTCTCTTCTTGGGTGTGAACATTTGTTTAGGAAAACAGAAATATGTCATTCCTTTTTTTCTTTTAACCCACATGTACTCACACAGGTACAGATCATCACTAGACATCTCTGTTCTTTGCTACACTGAAGACGTTGAACTGCATGTGTATAGCTATGCATTCTCATGTTTTGGATAGGCATGTTGAATTAAGATTATGAAAATAAGCTCCTTGTGGGAGAAATGATATCTGTTTATTTCCTTTCTTTTAGAGAGACTTTGATTGCTATAAAAATGATTGACTCAGTCAAAGTAAGAAGACAGTGCATGCAGGATTTCTACTCTCACTATGAACATCTATGTGCTCTTCAAGGCTCTGTCCCACTGAAAGCTGTGAAAGCCAATCTCAGTGAGGGTGCTCTCGATCTAACTGTAGATCGAATCAAAGCTGGAGACTGGGCGCCACTTCTGCATGCCCTCAGGCATGGTAAAACCCTGACTTCTGTTGCAATAAGAAGTTTTCATCAACAGGGTCTTGGAGAATCAGGTTTGTAGTGATGGCTGTAGATGATAATTATGTTTATGGTGTTAAGACTCTTTGCATAAGTAATTTGTGAGTCATTGAATGCATGGAGAAGGAAAATGCAATTCATTCTGTTTAAGAACAGTGGCAAAATAAGAGTTATGCTTATGATAGCTTTCAAGTAAGTAATGATTGGATGTTATTACTCTTCATTTCTYTTTATAGGTGTTGAAAGGTATAAAAGTTACTTCAGAAGGCGAATTCCACCAATTCGATCAAAAGACTTAACTGGTCAACTATGTAAGGCTGTCAAAGGCTGTCTGAGTATATCAGATGTACTAAAAAACTTGGAACTGCAGGGATTGCTTCTGAGAGAGAGAGATCTAATACTTTTGACAAAGGTGAGAATGAGCTGATGTAAAATTGAAGCTCATTAGAAGGTAGGAAGGTAGCTTACTTGATAYATATTTTCTATAGATGGGGAGTACCTATTTTAAAACACATTTTTGTAGTCTTCTGGAGACATCTAGCATAACCTAGTATTTAATCAAAATCAATTATTTTATCTTGTTTGTCAAGGCTTATGGGAGGGAAGACTTGTTCAACATCTCCACTCTGTGTTTGGGGTGTGTMACTTATGCCTCGGACTGACACTGCTGTGGAATGTAATGATAAAAGAAAAACTGCAAGTCACCGAGAAGATAATACACTTTGGAAAGCTTGAAGCTACGTTTTTTGCTCATGAGTTGCTTCTAGGAAGTGAGGTGCCTACCTGTGTCTTGAACGCTCAGGCCTATTCCTTTTTCTAAAAAAAAAGAACTGCTTCACAGCTTTAGGCTCTTCTGCRGCTTTCAGGGACCACTAAGTGCTTGGGCTGAGCAGTTCGTGTGCCTTGTACTCTTTTCTGKTCATATATTGTTTTTGTTTTTCAAGTCATTTAAAAAAAAATCTGTTGTATTATTTTGTAGGGATTGGCCAAAACCTCATCCCTGGAGAGTATCTCTGTAGCCCACTGTCCAATTGGAGATGGAGGATTAGAAAGTAAGTTTGAAAATAAAACAATAATTGGCCTTGTGAGGTGACTGGTAAAGGCATAAATACAGCTCCCCCCTCCCCATTTTAAATTTGGGTACACCAAATAAAAGTAACCATCTTTATTTTACATAGCTATACAATAGGTTTGAATAAGTTTGAATTTACCTGTTTGTTAATAGAAAGCAGTCATACCGCTTAATAATGTTGATTATAGTTTTAAATAAAACCAAGCTATTATTTAAATTTGAACCTTTTTTTTTGTGATTGGTTCTTGTTTATATGAGGAAAATATCATTTTCTAATTAGTTCTAATGCTCTTTACTACTCTAAAAATATTTAATCTTTTGAAATTACAGTGGTTAGCTGTATTTGAAATAAACTTTATTTTTTAACACTAGTTCTTTGACAAAAGATTTACCTTTTTAAGTTAACTCACTTTCATAATATAACAGTAGGAAAATGTGCTTGTTCTGATGATCAGACTRTTTAGTGTATGTATATAACATAAACAATTATATTCCCTTTAGCAATCTGTCAGAGTGTGAAGAATTCGGCTAGTATCAGATCCATAAACTTCACAGGATGCAGCCTTACCTGGCGAGGGGCAGAACACATGGCAAATGTTTTAAAGGTAMCTTAACCATAAATATTAACAAGAACTTAAATAACTACAAACGTGATGGATGTATTCTGCTTGTATACAAATTTGCTGGTAGTTTGATGATAAAAACAATGCTATATCATATACTGTTTTTGATGTGAAATCCCTTTAGGAAAGGGATAGTCTTTGATGTAGTTACAGTGATGGTCTCTCTGCCTGTCTTTTACCTTCTCCAAATTTCTGGAATGTCTGAATATTCCTGAATTCCTGAAAATTGTATCTTCAATATAAGTTATTATTTATGAGTTAAATTATGGGGGTGTTGTTGTTGTTGGGGGTTTTTTTTTTTCTTTTTTTTTTCTTTTTTTTTCACTTGATAACAACTTTCTTCTTTTCAAAGCACCAGGCAATGAAAAGACATAATGAAGCTTGGGCCGAGAGCCTACGTTATAGGAGACCAGACCTAGATTGTATGACAGGATTGAGGCGCATTACTTTCAACTGCAACATGCTTGTTGGAGATAGAGGGGCCAGTGCCTTTGCAGAATGCATAGGGGAGGACTTGTGGCTGAAAGGTATTGTGAAATACTGATTCAGAGATATAATAGAGGAAGAAAAGTGACTTTGGCGTTTAAAACAAACGTAGACAAAGGAAGAATTTGGCATTTAACTATTTTCCTCTCTTATCCGAATATTCAAAGTGTCCAGTAATTTGCCAGTATTTTGGATGAATAATTTTAGTGTAGTATGTATATGCTGAGTGACTTCAGTCTTTTTGATAGTAGCTGTAGCATCCTGTACATAGAATCAGACACCTTTTGAAGTTTTTTTTATGGTTTGTCAGAGTTGGCTTTGTAGGTAAGATGTGCCTGCACAGCATGAGAAGAGAGGCAGAAAGTCACAAAAGTACTGTGCTTATTCAGTTGCCATAAAATTTGTTCAGGCTTTTCAGATTAAGTTTTTTTTTTTTCAGCTTACATGTGTGTTAAGCTACTCTGGGAAGCTGTATCAATTGATACCTCTCAGTTTTACATCTAGTAGTAATCCTTAGGAACAATGATTTCCCTGTAATTTGATACTCCTTTCTTTGCAGTTATTTAATAATTACATTTCTTAATGTAGGAAGTATATATGATATGATCTAAATCTCTAATTTTCACTTGGGAAAATGGTATTGTAGTTTATACTCATGGCTGTTACAGTAGCATTACCTCACCCTTTCTGTGAAATGGTTGTACTTAGTACAGGTGGATTAATTGTCGATATTGACTACATTTTATGACACTTTTTGTTGTTTTTGTTTTAATTCCTTGAACACTCTAGCACTTGATTTGCAGCAATGTGGAATATCCAGCGAAGGAGCAAAGTCATTATTCGATGCTCTTCAAACTAATAGAACATTAGTGGTACTTGACATTAGAAAAAATCCCTTAATAGGTATGTATCTATACTTACGCTTGTCCTCTTTTCTATGAAATTAAGTAACTGCTGTGAAGGTGGGAAAATAGACTACTTAAAAGAGGAAACCTGCAGCAGTATTTTATTAAGCATTAAAACAAATGTATGGGAGGAGAGCAGGTAATGTATACTGCTTATTCAATGATCTATTAGTCTGCATAAATTATAAGTCTTATATTAGTCTGCAATAATTATAAGTCTTACAGGAAATTCTTAATACACAATTTTAATTCTAGATCATGTTTTGGTGAAAAACATTGTTGAAAAGGTTCTTATGAATGGAAATGGTGCCCATTCAGAGGTAGGTGTTGAACATTTCATAGATTATCTTTTGCTTATTTTTCTTTTTTGTTTGTTTTGTACTTGACATTGCATATGTTAAATCAGCTTTGTTCAAAATGAATATAATATTTAATTCTAGTTATAAATATAAGCATTAAAAAAGAAAAAGTGTTCAGTATTAGCAGCAGTGACAGTTCTTCTGTCTTGGACATTTTGTAGGCTATTTTCTGTAATTTAAATGTAATATAATAGACTGAGTTTCATTTAATATTTCTATTTTTTCTTCTTGTAATGTAGTTGGGCATTATCCTAGAACATAAGTTAATACTGTTGAGTTTTCTAGTGTGTGTGTGTGTGTCTGTCATGTTAATCCATGAACATCAACTAAATAGAAGAAAAAGTCACAGTTAAAAGTAAGTTTGAAAATACCTTCATTCTTAGTATTGTAAACTATTGATGATAAACTTAATTTCACTTAACTGTAGTTTCTTAGATGATTAATAGTCAAAACTATTGTTTCCAATAAGTACAGTACCCATTTCCATTTTTGCCTAGTAGCCTGTAAAGAGTTTATAGTAATTTAAATAAACTCAATATCTGGAACTCTTATGGTTGGATATACCATATAGATATATAGATATTGAATCTCTTGTTTCTAACTCAAAACTCCCAAAGGAGTTAGCAAGCAAATGAGTACACTCCTTTATCCTTGCTTTTTGACAGCTGCAACAGTCTTGTTCCCGACCTTATTGCTGTTTTGGCTTTGAAAAGGCTTGAAAGTCAGAGCTGTGATTCTGTAGGAAATAAGTTCCGAACTGAGAAATGTGTGTGTGGGATTCCTTTCAAATTAGTACAGTTGCCTTCTTCAATCATTTGAAGACCTTTTGGAGAAACTGAAGTTGATTGTGAAAAAGTGCTTTTTTTACCTMGGCACACAGAGTCAGCACTTGCAGATTGTGTAAGGATTCTGTGAAAATAGCATCTGCTTGGTAAAAATGTAGCTCAAGTTGAACTATGAAAGGACAACTCTTTGAAGTATTTCCATATACTTCATATTTACCATATACAAAGAGTTCATTCAGCTCCTGTGTTATATTCATCAAGGTAGTAGAGTATTACTGGCAAAACTAGTGATCATGCTTATCTGGTTAGCAATGTAAATAAAAAATGGCTGAATACTAGTTTATTAAGTTACCTTGCCTCTCTTCCAGAGCAGAGAACATAGCAACCTTGATCCATGAATTTCCTAAGCCATGTGGGTAGGCTGCTGTAAATAGCACACTTACCATTGAAATAGTGTAGGCAGTCAGAATGGAATTAGTTTCGGAGGCTAAGWTTCTTTTGAAATTGATGTTAAAATTTGGATAAAATTGTATTTGCAGTTGGCTTTGAGTTTAGTTACACAAGTCTGTATATTACGAAGATAAAAACAGTTAAATTTCTTTGAGGTAGTGTCCTGAAAGTGTTCGATATTGACATAGAGCACTTTATTGCTTATTTTGATGMGTAAAATGTCAGACATCAAAGATGCAGTTAGTAGCTTTGCTGGCCCTACAAACTAAAAGCAAAAATGTTTTAAAAGTAGTGCATTTGTATGAATCCTTGTTCAGCTGTAAGGTATGTAAACTCTGAATGGAACTATAACTTCCATTCTAGCTATCTTGTAAAAAGTTTTAGCATTACACCCAGAATATTCAGTTAACTCTCAGATTTTCCTTGAACTTTTCTGGAGGATCAATTATGAACTAAGTTTACAAATTTGAAAAAGTATTTTCTGTTTCTTMTAGTTTAAGCTTGTTAGAATAGCATACAATCAATTAACATATACATTGCTTCCTTTTGCCATCTGTGCACTGCCTCCAAACCTGTGAGGTTTTTAAAGGATGTGTTGATCCGTTTTTCTTAATGGAGCAARTGTGGGTATTTTTTTTCTGACCTATTTAACCTAATAGGTTTTGCATTACTTTTACCCATGTTAGTTGCTAGAGATATGTTTTTTTGTATCAGTAAGATCATACCAAGTGTAGTGTGTCCATATAGATTTTGTTTGACATAGGAGATAAAATGTAATTTTTGTTTGTTTGTTTGAAAAACGCAGCTTACTTGTGTAGCAACAGCCCAACTGATACCATATCTCACTCTTAGAGCCAGCTGAAAAGTAGCATGAGTGGTCATCCTTAGTACTTCCTTTAATTCCAACTGTAGTTCTAGCTTTTTTTTTTAACTTTGTCAAAGCTAACTGTTAATTTTCAAAAGTAGAATTCATTTATAGAATGTAGAATTTGTGTATATCTGAGAGGTGACAGATCTGTATTTTGTACCACCTGAAAGACACTAAGCATGTGTTGTTGTGCAAATTCTATATTTAAACGWAGGTGGGCTTCTTAATGGCCCCATATTAAGTTATTGAATATACAGAAGATGGTGGCTTTGTTATTTGTGGTGACCATTACTTGCTTACTTGATACTGTTTAAAACAGCCCTTCTATCCATTTTGCCTAAGAAATTGTTGTTTTTCATTATTTCTTATTTACTTATAGCTGCTTGCGTTTTGGGTTGAATTTTTTAAGTCTGCAAGTAGGAGGTTCGCTACTATTTGATGCTGTTAAACTTGGGGAAACTTGCCAATAAATTTGAAGGACTGCTTTGGCAACTTAAAGGGCTTTTATACCATACTAGCAGTGTTGTGTAGTTCTAGCATAGTGGACTATAATTGTACACTTGATTAGATATGCTGGATGGTAAGTTTGCACAGATTCTTGGAGAAMCTGCATAGCCCAAAGGAGAATTCCACTGAAGATGTCTACAGTACAGRATGTCCCTGTTGTCCTGGCTCAGAGACCTAAGATAGTGTTGAGGAATTACAATATACTTGCCATCCTTACACTCAAATGCTGTGTAACAGCGACAGGTAACTAGACAAGAGACTTGTTACTGGGTTAACCCAGTAACATCTGCTTTTATGTGTGTGGTAGGAAAAAAAAGATTGTGGCCTTAAAGTTACAATTTAGTTTATTCTTTTCCTTTGAAGACTTTTTTGTAATTAAAAAATGACAGTTACTTGTTTCAAGAGTTGTATCGAGCAGCAGAACCAGCAAAACTCATACAAGAATAATTGGAGTCCAGATTTATCATAGGCARGAAAAGTATTTGTATAAGCTTGCATTAAAGTTGGTTAGTTAGAGCACAGTAACTGTGTAMAATTTAATCTTCATTGTGCCAGTAAAGCCTGGTGGGAGTAACTTCATCATATTGTTCTGAATGCTCTGATGTGGGATTTAAAGCTGTCTGAGACACTGAGCTTTGCATTAATCTCAACTGAATTTCAGTTGCTAACACTGTTTATTGGGTGGTTTTAATGACTTTCTGCTGCACATTAAAATCTAAGTGAATGTAACTTAAGAATGTCTACATGGAAGAATAACAGCATTTTTATTGAGAGAAGGGAAGCTTTTAAGAAAAGAACCGTTACTATAAGAAAATGAATTCTGAAGCACAGCAATTGCATTTGATTATCACTGTGTCTTAATTTTACCTTGGATGCTTTTACTGTTTAAGAATGAATTTTCATTAGAGGCAGTGAAAATTACACTACATTCTTTAGTTTTAAATYTTATTTGCAATAGAAAATCATGTCAGGACAGCTTTTATTGCTCTAGAGAACTTTGGCCTGAGCCAGTCATTCCTAACAATCCAGCTTTCTGTAGAGAATGAAAAGCAAGAGCCAGAGTTTCTTTTTTACAGGGTTTGTGCCACTTTTTATTACTATAAAAGGTGAAGTGTTTTGCACAGGAGGAGGGAAGAAATTGAATGAGATGTTATAGCGGTGTTCTGGGAACACTTGCTGATAATGTTGCACTCAAACTTGTATTGAATTTTTGCTAGAATTGTGGCTTTGTGGAACTTCTATTTTTTCTTAATTTTACAGGTTGTCTKTTACTTGCAGTGGGTCTCTATATTTGACAAAGAAAACTAGTCTTAAAGGAGCATCTCCTGAAATACCAGTAACTAAAATAATGTCTTTCTTTTCTAAAAATACTACTCAAAGACCCAGTACAAATGGCTGACCTCTCCATCTTCAAAGGATGCTTTGAAAACTAGACCGAAGAAAAGAACTATTGTCTTAGGAAGTGGTCGAAAAGGAAAAGCTACTATTCGTATTGGTAAATACGAACTTTATTTTCTCTGAGTATAGTAATTTATTTATAAAACAATACTTCAACATCAAACTTGGATTACAAAAATATATTGTGTGTTTAAATGTTAGATTTTACAGAAAACTTTTTTTACTTCCAAGAAAATTCTGTTCATTCTTATTTCACAAATACCTTTTCTGGTATCAATGGTTTCAATAGCAAACCTGATCTTATTTTCTGTTATTAAATGTGTGGCTGGGAAAACTGGGATTTGCTGAAAAAGTATGTTGAAGCATTGTATATACTTTTTCCAAGAACTTTTTGTTTGTTTGTTTGTTTTTGTTTGTTTGTTTGTTTTTTGGTGTTGCAGCCTTTCTGTTGCAGGCTGTCTTCTGTCAGAGCAAACAAGTATGAATTTTTACTGATGTACAAAACATTGTAAGGTTTCTTCATATAAATGATTATAAATAGTATATTTAAAATAACATGGGTATAATGAATATTATAACTGGTGAATATTGGTAACTAATGCAGTAAATACTTGAAAATTATTTAAGTCTCCCAGTAATTCATTGGTTGTTTCTCGTCTTTGCTTTAGTTATCTGGAAGCAGAGAGGTAAGCATAAATCAAAATGGAACATGTTTGTACAAATAAATTCTGTGTAATGGAAGAAATGAAAATGTCTGATTTCTGGGTTTAGACTAGTGTAGAGCTTGGAAGCAAAATCTCTTTCAGTTTGTTCTCAACATAAGAAAAATACGGAATCATGTTATCATAGTTGTGCCTTCATACACATTAATTGGTCTTATACTCTGAGAAACAATAAACTGAGTTCTCATTAAACTGCATGGAGTATGAGGTGAACAGTTTTCTCAGCTTGTTACTTTTGAATTGTGAGTATARTGAGCATCTGCTTTAAGTGTTCATCCGGAAACTACTTTGACTGTTACTTTGTGGTTTAAAAACAACTACAAAAGGCTGGATTAGTAAGCGTAATGTTTCTTTATTTTTTATTCTTAAGTGAAGATTTTTCTGGTGTGCTGTAGAAGGAATTAATRTAAATGCAAGCTTTGGTTTACAAGCATCTGGTGAATTACAGAGCTGTTRCTACTACACTAAGGCCACTAGAGGGCAATTTGAAGCACATAAGCAGTCTTATTTCCTGTATAGGATGCCTAGGCTCCCACTCTAGACACCTGCTGTAGGTATCTCAAATTAGTAGTTGGAATAAACTTCTTTAACCTCAAAGCTTTGCTTTTGAGAAAAAAAAAAAAAAAAACAAAAAGCAAAATAAAACAGAAAAAAACCCAAAACCCCAATTTTATTTAGACAAGCCTGGCACAAGTCAAACATACAAGCTTGTAATTGTGAACAGGTCACCCCCTTTGGGATGCAAAATAAAAACTAGCTCTTGAGCAAAACTGGTTTGAAATRTGGATTTCCTACAGTTGCCTTTGTTATATACGAGTTCTTAGAATCATAGTTAACCAATCGTAAGTATATGCAAGTAACTTTCTCTTCCWTAATACAGGATTAACATCTAAAAAGTCTGCAAGTCCTGGGAAAAGAAATTCATCTGTGAAAGATGTTTACTCGCCAAAACCACTACCACCAGGCACAAAAGGCTTCCTTCCTTGGCGCACTGCAGAACGTGCGAAGAGATGCAGGTGGGCTTTCATAATGCAAGGGAAAATTGCTTTGCAAATAAAGAAAAATCCTTTTTTTTTTTTTTTTTTTTTTTGCTTTGAAAATTGTGTGACAGAGCAGTGTTAAATGCATATTTAAACATCTTACCCTAACACATTTCTGTATTGTGTTCATAATTATTTCTGTTTATGTATCCCCTCTTTGGAGGGGATGATATATGGATTGACTGCAGCAAGTCTTTAATATATGCACTAAAGTATAATTTCATGGCCATAGGAATATCCAGATGCTCTTAAGTGAGAAAATCTTACCTGTGTGGTTTTTTTTTTTTTTTTTCTTTTTAATTAACAATGGTGGATCACAGTTGAACCTTTAAGTCTGTAATCACAGAAATACAGAATGGTTGAGTTTGGAAGAGACCTTTGCATATCATCTATTCCAATCTCCCTGCGCAAGCAGGATGACCTRCTGCACATTACACAGGATTGTTTCTGGATGGATTTTGAATATCTCCAGTGAAGGAGACTCTACAGTCTCTCTCAGCAGCCTGCTCCAGTGCTCACAGTTGAATTTTTTCTAAATTTCAGATGGATCGTCCTATGTTTCTGTTGCCTGTTGTCATTGGCCACCACTGAAAATGATCTGAATCTGTTCTGTTGTGATCCTACCTGAACATATTTGTGTATGCTAAGATTTCCTCTCAGTTATTCTCTTCTGCAGGCTGTGCAGGTCCAGTTTGATCAGACTTTCTTCTTAAGCAAGTTTTACCCATTCCCTAATCATCTTTGCAGCACTGTGTTGGACTGTCCAGTAGTTTCATTTCTCTCTTTTACTGGGGAGCCCAGAACTGGATGTGGTCCTCCAGATTTGACCTCACCAGGGCTGAATGGAGGGAGAGAATCCACCTCACTCCAATCTGCTGGCAACACTTCTTTCTAATGCAGCCTAAGAGATCATTGGCCTTGGCCACAAGGRCACATTGCTGGTCACGGTCACCTTGTTGTCTATCAAGACCCTTAGGTCCTTCTCTGCAGAGCTGCTTGCTGTCCAGCAGGTCACTCCCAACCTGTCCTGGTATCTGGGATTATTGCTCCCTAGGGGCAGGACCCTGCACTTAACCTCTATTAAACTTTGTGAGGTTCTGCTCTCCCCATCGCTCCAGCTTGTACAGGTCTCTCTGATGGCAGCAAAGTCCTCTGGTGCATCAGCTGCTCCTACGTGTTTTGTATCGCCTGTCGACTTTCTGAGGGTGCACTCTATCCTTTCTTCCACATCATTGATAAACTGTTACTATGAAATTCTGTTCATTGTAATACAATTTATCTAACATTCAGTTTTAAGCGTCTAGGTGGGAACCCCACTTCCAGCATAGGTATCTATGACCCTCTAAGTCCTCTGAAGTAAAACATCATGGCTTTCAAGTTTTAAAAGATTAACTTTTATCGTTGTGTTTTCCTTTGAAATCATTCAATCCTTTCCTTTGTGAAATAATTTTTTTCCGTAGACCTTAGCCTCTATAAGAGGCCATACAAACTAAAAATTTAAACAAAAGATATCCACTGTTCTGTATCTTTTTAAAACTTCTTTTTCAAAAATCCTGATCACCAAATTCTGCTGTTGACTTTAGTTGATAATAATTAACCAAGCAAAATGCTTGTTGAAATGCTTAACATTAGCATCTAGGAGTGTTGTCTTAATTCTGGATTCTGTGAGGAGTATTAGCAAAACAAAGCGAAGATGCAATGGATGTTTAAGGGATATAGTGAAGTATGTGATGTTATCTTAACTCTGATTTGCTTAGTTAAAAGCATTCTGTTTGTAAACTTTATTTTAGCAATGGTGACCTATTACAGACTTCTTCTTTTTAAGGGCTACTCCGGTGGATAGTACTCARGAGTTACCAGTGAAGATTCAGGTACTGTCTTTCTCATATTGTTGAGAAAACTATAGTTTATTTAGCAGATGGATGCCTAAAAAGAATGTAAATGTAATGAACACATTATTTCCATATAAAGCTTAGATTTATATGATTGAGAATTTAATAACTGGAACATATATTTAGAGTATGTTTCTTTTGTGGAAATATAAAGCATTTTACTTCAGCTTTTGATTGGAACTTCTCTGATTTCCAGTCCTGCAGCTCTCTCTTGTTTTCCTAACTTTGTGAGGAGTCTGGGGTTGAATTTGAGCATGGTCCTTCCAAAGCAAGTATATAGAATTAACAGCTTTCTTATATGAAAGGTTCTTTTCTTCCTCTTCCTCTCTTTCTACTTGTGATTCTGAATTATATATTTGTGTTTGAACCCTGTGTGAATTACTTTCATGAATACAGCTGCATTAACAAGAACTATTTCTTTTACCTTTCCAATCTCATGCTGTTGTCCTCTACCCCACCAAACATGGAGAAAACAAAACAAATTGGAGAGAGTATCAGTGTGTGCTGCAAACTTAAATTGGCTCACAGAAGGGTCTGTTGGTCCCTGGTGCCAGGACAATGAGGGAGAAACAGAGTTGTGGTGAAATGGAGAAAGGATTTGGGAACAAACTTTTACCTTTTGTTGGTGATATAGAGTTATTAAATCACCCTAGCTGGGTTGTAATCACAGCTTTGGACAKAGCAGAACTTGCAGAGATGCTACTAGGGGTACACACCAATATATTTGATGATTTTTAAATTGCATAACTATATATTGTATATATAATATAAGGAACTCTGGAAACGTTTGCATTCAAGTGAAGATTTTAGTAGTACTTAATTACTTCAGTTTTATTGTAAAGTGTAGTGCTCAGGGGTGTGTTTCTTTTTTTTTCTAATGCCATTAGACAGGTATTCCTGTGAAAGTGACAGTAGAAAGTGCTGCTACTTCTGAAACTGAAGACACAGAAGAATTGGATGATATTATCCACCATCCTGGTTTGAAAAAATCTATAGATAAAATGAATGTAACAAAGTATCAGCAGTTACAGGTAAGAAGCGCATTTTGTGCCATAAACTTCATAAAGGTGAGTGGTGTCACATGGGCGTGTTTGCATGTGTGGTTTTGTTTTGCTTTAAAAAAAAAAAATCTGTTTAATAAAACCAGTCATATAAAAGTGTATCTTTTAAATATCCTGCATTATGTCACATGCCATTCAAAAAGATAATCGAATGTGTTTCCAAATGCAGAGTAGTTCCAATGAAGATATTTATGCTATGAATATTTTATTGCAATTGGACATATATAAACAAGAAAATCTTCACTTAACACATCTGGTGGCAATATACTTAAACTGTTATTGCTTTGGGCCATTTATCTTTTCATCAGTACTATTTTCTCTAAAATACATTTATAAACAGACTTCAAGTGAAATGCCAAAGTTATTTCTAAGAGCTGAAATACCTTAGTGATTGTAGAAATAATTTATATAATTAGTAGTGCTTTGAAGCTCCGTTTTATAATTGAGGTCTGTGATTTTTTTTTCACTTTTAATTATTTCCTCTGTTCCTTTGATAGATACAAAGAAATGAGGAGTAGTAGAGAGACTAAATATTGCTGCAAATGCTTGCATAGGGACTAGCTAATGAAAGGAAGGGAAAAGAGAGGATTTTTTTTATTTTGATTCCTCAGTAAAACTATTAAGGTAATCTGATAATGTTATAAAATTCCCTCAGACTGGGAAACTGGGCTGTTCCTGAAGTGTTAGAATTTGAAGTTTGTTTGGAGAAGCTTTGTTGACTAGATAAATAGTTTTTAAAATTATTTTTCTGCATGTATTTTTGCTTTAGAGGTAGTTATTTGGGAGCACTGATTGAACTGCTTGTGTATATAAATACTAGGACCATTCTGCCATTCTTATGTAAGAAGGAGTGGATTTAAAATTTGACACTGCAGATTTATGCATAATTTGGAGAGTGTAGGATGGCTGCGAGTTACTGTGGAAGACAGAATGAGTGTACAAATCCAAACAGTAAATAGCTTGTTTGCTATCAGGGTGGGTTTTTTTTTTTTTTAAACTTACCATTTCCTCTCTAGAGGTCTTGTTCACACCAATTTTCAAGATTTTTGTGTACCTTGGTTATCAAATTCTGGTGTAGTGTTGTTTTCTGTAGGTGGTTTAGTGTTCCTGCTTGTGTGCAGCAAGTTGGCATTATGCTGTGCASTGACTTCAGCCCTTTGTAATGAACTGCATTATATTTGGAATCAATAATCTTTGTCGAATTCRTATTAAGTTCAAAAGTATATGCAAGAAATACTGTACTTTCAGGAATCATTCATTATTTTTATTCTTGGTGTTTGGAGTAGGGGAAATATAACCTTTGTGATACACTGCTGAGGCAGATTAAAACTGTTTTATGTYTTGGATAGGTTGTCACATCGGCCTTTGTCACTGCAGTTGTAGTGTTAGGCCTAGTTAGTTTGTTATTTATTTCAATTTAGTGAAATAAATCTGATGCTTTCTGTTTGTTTGAATTATCTGCACTTACACAAGARTGACTGAAAGATATAGAGGAATTTGTGCCTCCTGAGATTACAAATTTTAGGAGAATACCCCAAAATTTCTTCCAAATATAAATTGCTTCKAAATCTTCTGTCCTTGTAAAGGATCAAATTTAGTGATGTAATTGCATTAAGTACTTAATATTGGAGAGTTTTACTATATATATGTACATCATGAATTTGAAAAACAAAATACTGTCTTAGGCCATGGATGTAAGTCTCTCTTTAACAGTCTCAGACAGTGGGTGTGGTTTTTTGTTTGTTTGTTTGTTTGTTTTTTTTCCCTGAGCCGCTCCCATCCTTTTTGTCATGTTGATTAAAAAGCAAACTAACAAATTCTCACCACTGGAAGGTGAGGTCTGTTTTCATCTGTCTTTCTCTATTTCTCCATTCATTGTTGTCTTTTCTTGTATCCTTTTCTTTTCTGTACATATCTGATCACAAGGCAGGTTGATTCATCTTGCCAGTGTGGCAAAAATACTGTTTWTCAGTCTATGACTTTTTTAGTCTTTAATGAGTCAGATTAGCTTATGTAATTGGGTATGTTTCAGAACTGGAAGGTAAGTGGCAAAATTGTACAATGCATATGTTGCAGTTTATCAGTGACAATTATGTTTGTACCTGTACAAGACATCTTTCTTGTACACTTTTTGGTGAAGCCATTATTTTTTGGCCTTGTAATGATTTAAATCCTTGAAAACTCCATAGCCTTCTGCCTAAAAAGAGACTTAAAGCTTAATGCTCAGTAAAACTGTATTAGATATGCTTTCATTTTAGAAAGTGTATACTCACAGAATCACAGAATGATTGAGGTTAGAAGGCATCTCTAGAGCTCATCTAGTCCAACCCCCCCTCTTCTTTCCTTCCACAGAGGGAATCTGAAGCATCTCAGTTGCCTGTGATTAAGAATGTAGTTGAGGAAATTTACAGAATGTAAAAATGTAACTAATCGTATAATGTATTTCAACCTCGATGCTTAATGATAGGATCGTCTTAAAGGTTGTGAGCACACTTTCTGGAGTACTTTATTGGATGTGAGTCACTGAAGGCTCAGATTTTATAGCCTATMTGTAGGTGTAGCTCCCCATAATACATTTTAATTTTTTTTTTTCTGCATGAAGATTGCAGGATTGGGTGGACTTTTTCATATCAGGTCAAAGAACAAAATTTACATATGTATTTGATCATAGGATGAATTGGTTCATCTTGCCAATGTGGCAAAAATGTAATTTTTCCTAATTGTTTTTCGACCCATTTAATCATTCCGATTAGTTTATATATTTGGGTGTGTTTTGGAACTGGAAGGCAAGTAGCAGAAGTGTAAAAAATATATGTGTAGTTCAGCAGTGACAAATATGCCTGTATGGTAACAAGGTAGTTTTATTATTTTCCAAAATATTTTCTTAGAAATAACACTTTCCTAAAATTTATAACTTCTAGCAATCCTTTTCCTTATCTGTTCAGGTAATAAAGGTGCTACTGTAGCTTTTTAGTTCCAGGGTTAACTTGGTTGGTGCTAGCCTGGGGATCTTAGGAGCAGGTAGCCTTGGCCAAAGTAGACTTGCTCTTAATCAGCCACTCTGGTTGTCACTGAAGGGCTACATCTAGACTGTTTTGGAACCTGGATCTTTTCAATTATGCAGATGTCTGTCTCTCATCCTACAATAACTGTGAGGAATTCTTTTGCATTTACTGAAGGATTATTTTTACTGTTTGCTCTTCTGCACACTAATCTTAGTTTGTTGCTTGTATGAAGTACAGCAGTACACAATCTTGAGTAAAGTTTTGATGGTGAAGAAAGGTTTTAGAGGGCTGTTTGGACTTTTGCATCTCTGGTAAGGAGTATAGAGAGAAAAAAAGTACTTGTTTAATGTTATATATGTGCCTAAGTACTGGAGTATAGACAAGAGAAGAAACTGTATGTATTGAGAACTTGTAGGTAAAGTKTTTTGAAAAACAGAGTAGCTTTATAATTTTATCTATTATTTCCCTTTTGAAGCAGAAGATGTCATTAAGAGATTAAAAAAAAAATCCATATTCCACTTCAGGCARTATAATAAAAAAGATACTGTTGTGTCACGATAATGATAGATTAAGACTTAATCATTTATCAAATCCTCATTATTCACTGAAACCAAAAAATTTATTATTTAAAATGAAAAGCTAAAGTAAAAGTGAGAATCTCTTATGTGTAAAAGTAAAATGTTTATAACACATTTTGGTTTTTGATCAAATAAAACTAAAGTTTCTTCTCAAGCTATTTAACTGACTGTAAAACTTTTTGATCTTGAAACTTATTTCTTCCACCTTAAAGACTAACTGAAACAAGTGACAAAGTATTATGGTTTAGAATTATTATATTCCTATCACTGCATTAAAAAATAATTTCTAGTTGAAGACTCAATTCTAAAAAATTATGTATGACTACTGTTGAATTTTAGTCTTCTTTTTTATGAGATGATTATTATATTTTGACTGAGTAATCATATTTAATTTTAAAAGAAGACTTAAAAGGGGTGGGGGAAAAGAGGAATTAGGGTAATACACATTCCTGATAGTAATATCAGACATAAGAAAATTTGTGCTTCATGGTAACGCACTTGCAGTACAGTAATAGGAAAGTGAATTTCACTCACTTTCTCTACTGTGATAGTTTTCTTCTTTTCATAGTGATAGATCCAAGTCATGTATTTTTATGGAAGATATATTACTGCATGAAATTTCATGTACTAATTGTTAATTGGATTGATTTTAAATGCAAGTAATGTTGCACATCTGTATGATCTTGAGATTAATTTTTATTTTATGATAGCTTGACCTGGAAGAATGCCTGCTGAAATTAAAGGAAGAAAGAAGAGCCAGARTAAAGGCTGAGGAACGGATAATGGAGGTAATGATAGTTAAGTATTAATTGTGTTTAATTTTAAGGATGCACAAATCAAACCACCCACTTGTTTAATTATGACTAGTTATTGATAACCTCTTAGCTGGTTGTTTCCAGAGTTTCAGTTCAAAGTCACATGGATCACTTAGCAGCCTAAGGGCAGTGATGAAATCTACATTTAGTAATGTGTGTTTGTTTTCCTGGTTTCCTGCCATTTGTCCTATTCCAAAGCCTTGGACTCCACTCTTGGCTACTGCTCTCACAGTGCTGTATTCGTTGAGTGTATTAGTTATAATGCAGGACATACTGATTTTTTTCTAAGAAAATGATTAATTTTGCTTACAATTTATAGCAGTTGGTTTGCTGTCACAGTTCTCCCACTTTTGTTACTATAAGAGCAGTATGGTCACATGCTCACTGTGAATGCTACTATATTTGACTTATTCCTTTTTCTTGAATTGATATTGCTGACCTGGAGAGACCCTTCTGAATCAGGAATAGTTAGTAAGCAGAATTACTTGTAACAGACTGCAGAAGTTAATGTAAATGAGTAGATCTCAATTTTTAGATATGGCCCACAGCAGAATAAAAGTGGTGGTATGCTTTGAAACTTGAACTTGATGGTTCCTCCCGTCATTTCTTTCAGTAAAAGGAGTACATATCTAAAAAGAATACTCAGATCCTTCTGCCTGGCTGTCCTCTGTGAAGTGCACCAATGGACTCTGCTGAATTTGTGTTATTTGAAGTCTTGGATGCTTTTTAACCTAAATGCCCCCTGCAAGAAACTTTTCTACATTGTGCTAGACTGGGCTTAGTACCTTGTGTAATGGGACAGGATGAGCTAAATGTTAATGATATCTAAGCCTGTCACTTTAAGTGGTGCTGGTTTAACAGCTAGGATATATTGCATGTAGCTATAATTTTTTTCTGGTTCTGTTATAAAAGATGAAAAAGGAAAACCTGTGGTATGATAGTGATTTCATAGCTGTAAACTTAATTGGGCATCTAAGTTAATGCTTTACTTGAACAAACTTTGTATGTCTTTCCACCACTGTTCAAATTTCAGAAGATGRTGATGATTTGATGCAGTGTGCAGAAGAAAATGAAATCACTTTAAACATTTCGTTTTGGGATGCATAGAGTACGAGAGAGATGGTTATGTGCATTAGCTCTGAAATTTTGGGTTAAACGTATGTCCCATAGGTAGCTGGAGAGCTATCTTTTTGCTTGCGCTTTAGCATAAGCATAATGTTGCAGCATAAGACTGCCAGACTGCATTTTCACATCCTCCAGTGAATTCACTACGTTGTCACAGAACAGTAGCAGTGCATAAACCATGGATCAGCACTATGGATCTATGTAATGGTAGCCTGAGTATTCCTGGTACAGGAAGATACATACAAATTGTGTTGAGTATTTCTCTTTACACTATTGCATGTAAGCTTGCAAAGGTCTCTGTCTTTAACTGAAGATGAAGGAAACATCTTTTCTTGTCGTTGTTGTTTTGTAGTTGGAGGTTGAAAATGCAAGATTGAGGAACCTGAACATCTCCCTGTCTGAGGTTCTTCATACACAGTCAGTAACCAATATGATTTTGGAAGATGAAGGTGTTCTAGGCAGCATTGAGAACTCTTTCCAAAAGTTTCACGCCTTTTTAGACCTCCTTAAAGATGCTGGGTAGGTAGTTTTATTGTATGAATTTTGTCTTTTCTGTTGATAATTTTGTAAAAAGGTATCTGGACTATGGTATGTGCTACCTTCTATTCCCAAATCAATACCTTACCACAACAGTGAAGGGTACAAATGAAGAAAAAATAACTTATTTCCTTATTGTTCATTTTTTTTCTCAGTGAAAAAGCATACTTAAGCATATTCAAGCTGRCTTTACGTATTTGCCAGTAGGAAAGATCTCCAGGAAACCTCTTCTCAGAAGAGAAAAAAATTTTTAGTAAAATATCTTTACTCGGGCTTTTCATTGGATCAAGCGTGGTTCTTAGTGTTCCTTTAAGAAAGGTTCCCTGGAGCTGGTTTCAGAAAATGTCCACCTTCCTTCCTTGGCTCCTTTGTGGTAACTGAAGTACATAAAGCTAGGTGGGATAGATCTGGCCCCACTACTGAAATTCTAGATGACTCATATTTCAAAATTTCCAAGCTTTTCCTGCTTCCTCATCCTCCTCCTACCTAATGTAGTAATGTAAGGTAATGTAGAATTCACCTAGACAAAGCATTCTAATTCCATGCAAACCAATTGGTTACTTCAGAGTTGCTGAATTGCTTTCAGGATGRATTACAAGCTTCGAAGGAAGAGAAGGATGGTCTTTCACTGCATCAAGAGCAATTTTTTTTCAGAAGAGCCCTGCCTCTATTCATGACAATAGAGGTCTACTCTAAAAGTTAGGAAATTGCAATTGCGAAAATCACTTGTCTCAGTAAGCTTCTGTATGATGTGATACCAATTGGTGGCTGTGACTTTTTTGTTTCTGTTGGACCTTAGACTAACAAATCCCAAGCGGTATGTTTGGCTAGCTGCTAAGCTGCTAAGTGAAATAGCATGTCTGTATTTGTGAAGCATGTAATTGTACTTCTCTTCTAGAGACAATGCCAGGGATGTGGAGATGTGCACCAATCTTCTGCTTGAGTGATAAGGCTTTATTCTTTGCTTTGCCTGAAAGGGAATTCTCTTTCCAGACCTTAACTCTGAGATCAATACTAACGAGAATATAGTGTTACTTGCCCCACTGTCACTGACTGAAGGCTGACAGTTCTAAACCTGTAGGCTAATTTGTGCAGAAGTTGCTGAACGGCATTAGCCACTTATTTTTATTAAGCTGTTTTGGGCTTCATGAAAATAATAATAAAAAACTACAGAAGGGAAAATAAAGCTTTGGATTTTTTTTTCTTCTTATGTTGAATGTCTAGATGTTTTGTGTGGTCTTTATATCATTTTCTCCTAAACCTTTGCTTTACAGACTTGGACAACTTGCTGCATTAGCTGGCATAGACCAGTCAGATTTTGGTCTATTGGGCCATCCACAAATGAATTCTACTCTTACTAAACCTGTTAAGATGCACAAGGAGAAATCATTTGAAGAAGAAAGACAAGAACATACCCAGAATAACAAAGTAAGTTGGTAGAGAGAAAGCAAGTGGYTGTGTTGTTGTTACTTACCGTAGTCTTTGTTATCACCTTCTGACTGAAAGTCAGGATTGGCCAATGAACTATGAAATTATCAGGTTTTTGCTCTGCTTATGTGTGCATGAATATATTTAAACAAGTTGTAGTAATTAGAATCATAGAATCATTATGGTTGGAAAAGACCTTCAAGATTGAGTCCAACTGTAAACSCCTCACCACCCTGCCTGCTGAGCTGTGTCCATAGGTGTCCCATCTACATGTTTCTTGAATACCACCAGGGACGGTGGCTCTACCACTGCCCTGGGCAGCCTGTGCCAAGTCTTCACCACTCGTTCTGTGTAGAAACGCTTCCTCAAGTCTGACCTGAACCTGCCCTGGTGCAACTTGAGGCCATTTTCTCTTGATCTGTCCATAGATATTCTGGATAAGAGACCAACCCTGCCTCACTACAACCTCCATTCAGGTAGTTGTAGAGAGCAATGTCTCCGCTGAGCCTCCTCTTCTCCACACTAAATAACCCCAGCTCTTTCAGATGCTCTTTATAAGGTCTGGGCTCCAGCCCCTTGACCAACTTCACTGCCTGACTTTGGACACACACAGTATTAATGCAGATCTCTTAATTGATCACTATTTGAAGCAGAAACACATACTRTTTTGTAAGTTACTTTAAAAGAGGTGGCAAAAATGTTGTTTCTTGCTCTGAGACATGGAGTTCCCATATAGGTATGTATCAGCTGAATAATAATGAGAATTATTAGATGCTGAAAAATGTAGTTAAAGATGTAGGATTTCAGTGTCTTTGAAATTTGATCGTAGATTGTGGTATTAATGCCATCTGAAACACTGGAATTCTTTCTTCTGTAATGTCAGTCTTATGTTGGTCCTTCCAGTCAGATTTCCAGGGAGGATACACCTTGAATTTCAGGCAACAGGAATTAGTAATACTAGCAATGTAACTTCTCAGTTTCTACTGTGAAGGTARTGAGTACAAAGGCTGCTGGATTTTTCAAGACAGGTGCTAAAGTTCCCTTTTTTAATAAATACTGGAGGAGAAATAGCAGGCTTATGTCCTCAAGGTAATGAAAAATTAAGATTTTGGCAAGCTACGCACTTGTTCAGATCAGATAAAATTGTCAWTGCAATTGTCATGCATTCCAACATGTTTCTAATATTCATTGTTTCTCCTACTAAGTTCTTCGAGAACAAATTTTTCAAGAACACAGTGAGCTTCAAAACCACRATGGTGAAAAGTAGGGTTTTTTTAATGATGTAGAAGGCAAGCTGCAGTGTTGTGATTTGACACATCACAAACTTTGAATAATTCAGAAGGCTAAATGTAGCTGTGCTATAGCTGTTTTGATATTTTCTCYGTATGTCTACTGTGTGCCATTAGCACCCTGACAGCCTTCTGAAATTCACTGACTTAAAAAGGTAACAAAGTTTGATCTCTACTATCCTTGAATCCAGCATAGTTTCTTCTAATTTACAGTATTAGCATATGATAGCTGGAATACAGTGGGGGTTTTTTTGTGTGTTTTTGTTGTTGTTTGGTTGATTGTTTGTTTTTCCTGTTTGCATCAATACCTTAACTAGAATTTTTTTTTTCTCTCTCTAGAATGGAGGTAGAGACATCCAAGTTTCTTCTCCTGGAACTCTTCTTCAGTCCCAGATGGTTGTGAATAATGCCTTTTCAGCTCCCAGAGAAATACAAGATTTTCAGGTTGTTACGCAACAGCAACTAGGCTCATGGAAAGAAAATGAATCTCAAACAACTAGCCAAAATAAGGAGGATAACACCCGAAATAGCAGTCCAGCCTTCTCTGAGAGACGAGTCAAGCAAAATGAGCATGCAAAAGGACATCACTCAGCTAGACAGTCATCTGCTAGTCTGCATTCATTTTCTGCTTCCAGTGGGAATATGAAAAGCAATGGTAGCAAAAAGTCCAGTTATAACTCTGGTGAAAAAAGTAAAAGTTCTTCTTCAAAGAAATACATCCCTAGAGCAAATGAAAATGCAATGGGAAGCACTGTTGCAAGAAGGGACCAAAGTAGACTGCAGGCAACAGACCTCTCTGGMACGGATACAGGAGGATCTGGCTCTGAAATACAAGAGAGTATTCATTCTGTGACCAGCACTTGAAAAGGTTCTGAAATGTTTAGACTGTTCTTTATGCTTACAAGATTAAAAATAAATGTTGGATGCCATAGCATAGCTCTTTTGTGAAGAAAYGTAGCCTTTGAAGATACCTAAAACATTCTTCCTTTCTCATTTGTGTTTCTGTTTCATGTTTGTATCATTTGCCACTGAGTTCTTTTGAAACAGAAAGGAATGAGGTACCGGTAGTACAGAACTCTTCTGTTTGTACTATATGCAAAGGATCCTTGGGATATGAATTTTACTGTGTATCACAGATTTCACTATAAAGTTTTTTTTAACTAATAAAATTAATTTGAATACAAACTATAATTTGTATTTTCAGTGTGTTGTAGTAGAAGTGAAACAGTGGTTTTAAGGCAAATGTCTATTGCTTTTGCATAGACAGCTGGTTTGTGGCTTCTGAGCTACGATGCAAAGARGTATAGAGCTTGATCTGAATTTGTCAGAAGTATCACAGGAAAACAGATTGTTTTTCACCAGGAATAGAAAGGTGCACTTAAATGTGATCTTGGGATAGGGGTAAAGGAAGGAAAGCAGCATCTTCCTTTGTATTTTGTTTTTCTTAAACTTGCTAACTGCCACGTGGCAGTTACAGCAATGTGTTCAGAATTTAAGATGATTATATCAATCATATAATTACCAACTAAAGTGAGTGAATGATACTAATAAACAATGGGTTTTTGTGCCTGTAAAAAAAAAATGGAGTTCTGTTGTAAATTGAAGTTGCCAGTCTTCAGTTTGGGAAGTGGAATCCAACATGCTTTTCTTTAAAAGAATTATAAATACATAAAATGTTGTTCACAGGTGTTGATAAAAAGGTGCCTTTTTTGGATTGATTCAAACTTAAGCATTTCCTTTATCTTAGTAAAACCATTTTCACAGTATAACTTTAATTTGTGGAATGTTTTCCATTGACAAATTGTAATTCATTTGGAGAGTTAAGACAGAGGATGGGAAGTAAGGGATGATGGATTTGACGTAGTGGAATTAGGCAAGGTGATTTCAGCTGAACGATCAAAAAAAAATTACTGTGTAACTTGACTTTTATTTCATCACCTGTAGTTAGATTTCTGGAACATGTAAGATCTGTAGAAATTCCTGTCTCCATTTACGTGATATCCATGGAGAGACTCATGAATCCTGAAATGGAAGCTTTCTGCAGAGCAAATAGCGTAATATATAACCTTGGCTACTGCATTATTGCATAAGTAATTGCACAATGAAACTATGTTATTTATATAGACTTTGTCACTTCAGAAGGAAATAAGCAGCTATTTTATTAATTTGTTTGCCTTTTTAGATGTTCTCCCAACCTTTTAGTATAGGTTCTAGACTGAGATTTAAGTCTTGGTGCTTTGACATCATATAATTGTCATCGTTATATTATCTGCTTGAATCAATTACACAAGATAGCTGATTCAGCAATAAAGTGGGATACATACCTACTTTAAAGCTAACCCCTGTGAGGTGATAGGTGAAATTACAGTTTGAGGTGTTCAAATCTGAGGAGTTAACAATTGCCAATGTTATTTTTCCCTAAAAATGCTTAGAACAGTTTTTAAAAGTCCACCTATMTTATGTCTTTGAACAGGTATATAAATGCTTTCTAGCTTAAATATACTGTTTGTTTTTAAAACATACCCTGTGTCAAAGATCATCTCAAAGCAAGACTAATTTAGAAACCCACATTTTTTTTTTCAGTGGGTTTAAGTCAAAAAAAAAAAAAAATCATCATAGGTATCTTGTAACCCCACCTTGTCAGAGGTAAGGTTGTGGAGCAATATTCTGTGAGAATTGCTACGTGCCTGTAGCACAGGCATGTACAGYTGAATGCTGGAACTTTTAGTCTATAATGAGACATCTGGGACATTAGTTAAGGCTAACATGAATATTTCAGAAGTTGCAAGGTTTTTATTAATATATATTTTAGAAAACTTTTTATTAAATACAGACAAATAATATGTCAAAGTATACATTTCTGCATATATATATGTTAAGTGGTTATGAATTCAGTTTTCAAGTTTGAGTATTGATGAAATGTTTCAACCTCTTGCTAGTAGTTAATATTTTACATATTTGTCTGTGTTCTTGTTTGACATAAAAGCCTGAAATCAATAGATCAGCTATTGGCTAGAGAACACATTACTATTTACTTAAAGGACTCCTCAGTATTTTTATCTTCTCCTGTGGTTTTCTCGAATTATTTTGCGTTATTTCTGCTTGCTGCACTTGCAGCCCAGTCTCTAATGGAGGAAGGAAGTGCCTAGATTACGTGTGTGTTATTTGTGAGGGTTTTTTTACCTGGCCACACTCACTGCTGCGCTAGAGCCCGGCCGCGGTGGCGCTCGCGCTGCTGCCAGGCAGGCTGCCGTGGTGGTGATTTGTCCTGCAGCAGTGGCGTCAGGCTGACCAGTGTCGCCCTGACAGGGCTAGGGCTTGTGCGTGTGCTCTGCTCCACAGAGCTGGGTCCCTTCCAGCAACAGTCCACGGGTGCCCTTCCGCACAGCTCCTCATGTCACCRTGAACCCAACAAAAGTTCATGCAAAGCTTTGGAACATCATGAAGTATTACGCTAGTTCTGAACTTTCTTTCTGTTTCTGACTTTTTTTTTTTTTTTTCATGCTATAATGAGTACAGCTCTCGTTTTAAGTTTGCATTAATTCTTAATTAATTAATTAATTCTTAATTAATTAATTCTGGCAGTTGTAGCACTGTTATGTATTGGAAGCCAGAAGCATGTCTGTTAGGGTCCCGAAAGCTTTGTATTTAAAATGGGGTGTTTATTTGCAGTAATGAAATCCCTCAGTTATAATTACTGATAGCAAATAGTGAAAGCAGAGAGTTGCTTCTCAGTAGATGATTCTCAGTAGAATCAAACTGATTAGACCCTTTCTGTTACTTTTCATTCTTCTCTCCAATTGCAGAAACAGAACCCTCCCTTTCACAGGTCTATTTTGTGGTGGTTGTAAATGTSTGCAAGGCTGTTTAGCTTCAAGACTGATCCTGTTTGTATGTTAAAGTGCTTCCTGTGTTACTGGGTAAGTTACTGACCCAAACCCACCACCTAGCTTGACTTGCCTTGGATTTCYCCTCTCAGGGAAGCCACGATTCCCCTGGCAGCTCCTGTTTCAAGCCTGACTCTCTACCCTCTGCAGTGGAAGGTCCCCCAAAAGTGCCCATTTTCCCCCAAGCCTCTGCCAACCCAGCACCCTAGTGAAGTGGTCATTACTGTAGCGCCCTGCTCATGTCACTATGCAGGGTTGCACTTGGKGCTTCACTTAGTCAAAATGGGTTTTAATACCTCAGTGCAGCTGTTCTGGTGGCTAAGCAGTGCTCTAAAAGGGACCTGATGTTTTGAAGGAACCGATGCTGATTCCATCATGTCCTAAAGGTGCCTCTAGTTCTTTCAGAGCAAAGGAGGGTTCCTGTGGCTGACGGTGAAAGTTTAAGCTGTATCTGTTACTGAAAAAGCAGGCTCTGTTTCTAAAATCACTTTATTGAAAGTTTTTTAAATCAATTTAGCTTCTGTGGGCTGCAAATGTGTTAATTAGCACAGTTGATTATTCCCATTATYGTGCAAAGTGTCTTGAAACCCAGATTTTTAGAGCATAGTTGGCTTCTTTTGCAGGTCCAGCTTTCAAGGGTCTTGCAGGACATGACTGCCAGGGACAAGCATTTCCTTAGCACAGAAATATGCAGCGAGGAATGATCTGTTTCATAAATTTTGATATTCAGAAAATAGTGGGTATTCATGTGTCTCTATCTTAACCAGAAGAAAGGCTGGGTTGTGGGGGGAACACCAGCCTGGAGTGCACCAGGTTTAGGGGCCTGCTGCCTGTAGCAGCCACGACCTTCCTCCAAGGCCGGGGCTAAGTTAGGGGTCTGCCCCTGCTCCCGGCCGGAGCGGAGGGCTCGTTTTGTCCCAGCTGCCCTCGGCCTCCTTCCTCGCGCGCCCTGCGGAGCGGGCTGCGGGCAGGCGGCAGCTGAAGCTCTGCCCGCTCCGCGGGGCGCGCTCTGCGGCGGACGGCGCGGGCACGGGCGCTGCGGGCACGGACGCCGCGGGCCCGCGTCCCGCACCGCGCCACGGGCCCGCGTCCCGCACCGCGCCGGCCGTTGGCTCCCCCCGCGCGGCCCCGCGCGCCGTTACGCAAAGCGCGGGGGAGGGGCGGGACGGGGCGGGGGCGTGCGCGGGGCTGGCCTACACGCTGCCGCCCCCCGCGCCGCTCCGCCAATGGGCGCCCGGGGCGCTGCCCGCGCGGCCAATGGGCGGCGGCGGGGCGGCAGCGGCCCCGCCCCCCACGCGGCGCGGGCGCCGTGGGCGGGCGGGCGGCGGCGGCCGTTTAAGGGCGGCGGGGACGGGGGGCGCGAGCGGCGGCGGCGCCACGCGGAGCGGCACGGCGGGGCGCGGAACGGCGCGGAACGGCGCGGAACGGCACGACAGCCAGCATGCAGAGCGGGCGGCAGGTGGCCAACTTCGGGGCCGGGCCGGCGAAGCTGCCGCGCTCCGTGAGTAGGGGCCGGGCCGGCGGGGGCTGCTTCTATTTCTTTTTTTCTTTTTTTTTTCTCTTCTTCTTTTTTTTTTTCCCCCTGTTTTTATTGTACAATTTTAGATTTAATGTCTTCTTTTTTTCATTTTTTAACTTTTAATTTTTTTTTTTTTTGAAAATAAATGTGCCCCCCAATGTGCTTTTGGGCTTGCACCCGCTGTTTTTATCTCCAGCGGTGCTGGAGAGCCGCCTTCCCCCGGGCTGCCGCAGTTTGGGGTGGAAAGGGGGGTTTTGCAGATCCAATGAAGCTGGCCAGAAAGAAAATGAAAGAAATAAGCAAACAACGGCAAAAACAGAGATAACGCAAGGAGAGGTTTTTGTATAAAGAGTGCTAAGGAGCACAGTGTAGGCTCAACGCTTTGGGAAGTTGCATCAGCAAGCACAGGTTATCCAGATGGACACGGAGAGGGGGTGGCTTGTGCCGATTTAAGAGCTGGGCTTTCTGCTCAGGAGGTGTGTGCGGTGGGAATTTTTTCTTCTTTTCAGTTTTCTCCATTGCTATCTGCAATATCTCCTTAATGCATTTTTGTTTCTGAAGCAAACCAAATTTGCTGTAGAGCAGCCTCTTCTTTTTCCTTTTTTTTAGAGCAGTGAAAGAAGGAAGAACAGTGAAAGGCTGAAGCAGCAGATCGGCTGACAAAGGCTGCTGGAGTGTCCTGTGCATGTTAATGGCCTCAAAAAATTACTTATTTATTTATTTTCCCTGACTTCCAATAGCATAACTAAAGAAGGTGTATGCTTGGAAAGTGCAGGACCATGTTTTCCGAGATCAGGCCTTATCCTCTTGTGGTAGTTTAAGGGAGACAATTCCATTTTTGATATTTCCTCCAGTACTTCACTTCTGCAAGTAAAAGGTAGGAACCCTGGGTAGAGAAAACCCTGGGTACCTGTGCAACGTCATTAAGTCTTGTGTAAAAGGTGAGGAGTTCCAGACAGTTCCCAAAATCACTCTGAAACATGCTGGAAATGTTACTGTTCAAATAGTGGCTTGGAATACAGACTTCCCCAAAGCACGTGACTTAATTATACCATCTCGTGAGAAGTCTTCAGCTACTACATACAGTAAAATTACACTGGTGCCTCCTAATTGTATTGTGTCTGGTAATMTAATTTTGAGAAGTGTCAGGTAATTACAGTATGGAGCAGGCTGACACGCGATGCATTAGTGGTTATCAATAGTAGAAAATCTCCTTATTTTGTTTATTGGTTTTATTTTTGTTAGGTGTTACTAGAAGCGCAGAAAGAATTGGTGGACTACAAAGGACTCGGTATTAGTGTTCTTGGTAAGACTTTAAAATAATTCTGCATGTGCTTCCGAATGTAGATGTCTAATCGAGTGGTTTAATAATAAGAGCTTTTGACCTTGCTATTGCAGCTGAATTCTTACCCTTCCTTTTRTAAACCTTTGGTACATACATGGCAGCATGTATGCCCAGAGGATAATCTGTCATAGTGCAGCTCTTGCCGAGCTAGCYGCTCATCCAGGGAGCGATAACTGATACGTAGGGAGGCATCTAGTGATCCAGCATACAGGACTAGAGGCCCAGAAGATAAGCACTGAGAACTAATGCGTTAGGACTCCTGGATCTTTAGAAAGGCACCACTTTTTTATGCATGTGAACATGCAGGTGTGCATGTGTAATTGTACCTTGGATTGCAAACTTTCCTAGTTGAGCAAGGAGAGGATACATCTGAAGTACAGCATCCTTCCCATGAGGGAGGAAACGGTGCTGCCCTAAGGAAGAGGTGTCCTGTWTAGCGCGTGCATGTATGACTCACTCCTCTGCCCCTGTTGTGCAAACACTGTGTGTGTGTGTGCGCAAACATGCGCAGTGTTGGAACCCTGAAACTGCTCGGCTGCTAAAACTGTGCAGCCGTCCGGATTTGCATTCGTGATTAAATAAATTGCATACTCTTACAAAMAGAGGAAGGAACATGGGTTTGTTTGATGGAATTAATACAAAGTGACTCAGTTTCTAATTATGATCACAGCATGAAGAAGCCATGTTAAAATAATATAACGAGGAGGACTCCCAATGCTGCTATGGGAGTTTAGGGTGTGGTAGTAGCAGAAAACATTGCTGCARCCTAGCAAAGGTGCACCTTGCTAGAGAGTGCTTTCTGCATCCATCCCTGAGMTACTTCCTGGGACAGGAAGGAGGTGAGGATATGAAGAATGAGCAGACTGGATTTGTATGCATTTGGACAGGGTGGGTGGCAYAGGCTTGCATGGATATTTAGGAAAGTCAGCAAAAGGGGAGTCAGGAATGGGAACAGGGATCTTCAGGTATTTTGAGTCTGTGAAAAATAAAAGGTTTATTTCATGTCATCTTTTTTTTTTTTTTTTCTTTATTTCTTTTCACCCAAGAAATGAGCCATCGTACCTCAGATTTCACAAAAATTATAAATACAGCTGAAAATCTCTTGCGTGAATTGCTGTAAGTGCTTATTTTTATTTTGATTCATGGGAAGACCTTTACTCCTTAGAGTGTGAAAGGACCTTTTTTAGATATTATATCTAATAAAAACTAATGATCTTGAAGACAAATTTGATCTTCCATTTGTCTGATTCTAGTTTACTTGAAGTGGAAAAAGGTCTTTTAACATATTTTACATTAATGCACTAACAAGTTGACTTGCTTCCACAATTTACATTTTTGTCATGCTCCTAGATTTAATAAAGTTCAGCATTTTTTTAAAGAAATAAGTTGTAATGATTTAAAAATACATGCTTGTTACTTACCTGCTTTAGTTAACAACATGTGTTACTGTAATACTGTAAAGAAGGTCTCTAAAGCAATAATCCATTTTTACTAAAATAAACTTTATCTGGTTGTTTTGTAGAATGACCTATCAAGAAGCCCTTTCTGTATGTAGTGTGGCACATTTTAAAGCTTCAGAATACATAGAATATTGGAATTACTGAACAGCTCTTGTAGCAGTTAATGATCCTTTCATATAAAGATATAAAATCAAGATTTTAAACACAGAATTATTGACAGAAAAGCTTTTATGATGACATCAGTAATTTGAACATGTAGTTTTTGTGACTTAGTAAATTATTATATGCATGTTTTGTGTACAGCTGCTCTTGCAGATTTTTAAGTTTTGATCTTTCAAAGATGAAATCCACTGTAAGTACTTTGGTCTGCATTTCTTAACCTCATGGAAAAACCATAAAACTAACCGCAGACAAAACTATGTTTCAGCATTAATTTTGTTGGAACATCCTTCAGGTTTGTGTGTATTACGATAGAAGAGCTACTCTTGAGTGAGTCTGTTCATTGCTTTTTTCCAACATATTTTTATCAATAATATATGTAGTGGTACTCTTGACAGCAACTAAAGAGCAATGCTGATGCAAGTTGATGAGCTGTGGTTTAACCTCTTGCAAAAACCTCTTYTAAAATGGATTTATTTTTCCAGTGTATGTTGCATTCACTGGAAAAAAAAACAGTATAGTAGCAAGTATCGTGTACTTAACCTCATGAATCTTTTCCCGTCTGGAAATAAAAAATGTATATTATATGTTGACATACAAAAATAAATGTATGTTTATTTCTTGCATGCAGAAATATACCTGAAAACTACAAAGTTATTTTTCTCCAAGGAGGTGGTTCTGGTCAGTTCAGTGCAGTTCCMCTTAATCTACTTGGTCTAAAGGAGGGAAGACATGCAGACTATGTGGTTACTGGAGCTTGGTCAGCAAAAGCAGCTAAAGAAGCGGAGAAGTATGCCAAAGTGAATATTGTCCATCCTAAACTGGCAGCCTACACAAGTAAGTTGATGATTACATCTGTGTGAAACCTTAGCTTTTTTTGAGTTGCTCCAGAAATGAGTCTGTCTGTTACAGGATGTTAGCTGGTTTAACAGTTGACTGSCTAGCACTTGAAAATGACCAGCCACATCTGTCCATGTTCATGCTTGGGAGATCTGTTAGATGAGCTAGCCTTCTCCACCAGGCAGGGTGAGTCCTGGGAGCAAACTGAGCARTTCCTAGAATGTTTGAGGTAGGAAGCAAGTGCGTAGTGATCAGAGGAGTCACTTGGGCTGTCTGAGGAGACATCAGTTTTAAATATATTTTTTTAAAGTTATTTATTTTGTAAGTGCTAGGTATTTCAGTTTCAGCTACTTTTCCAAGTGTGATTTTCTGCAATTTAGAAACATA
This sequence comes from Nothoprocta perdicaria, assembly GCF_003342845.1. Lineage (NCBI taxonomy): Eukaryota > Metazoa > Chordata > Aves > Tinamiformes > Tinamidae > Nothoprocta > Nothoprocta perdicaria. The sequence continues at coordinate 1,674,858 of NW_020456110.1, forward strand.
CTCGAGATCTTATGATTTCTAGCCTAGGAATTGGGAGACCTGTCTTCCATTTCATTTTTTTGAGGGTTTCCAAACACTCGTTTTCCTACTCTGTGTCCTATCTAATAGGAAATTCTGGAATAGACAAGGCACTTTGAACTTTCTTAATACTTGTCATGGGGCATGACACAATTTGAAATATAACCACATTGTAGGAGTAAAGGTGCTTGTAATTTAGCCATTGGGAGATTTTATGAGAAATTTAATTTCAAGGATATTTACATGTATAGGTTACCTTAAGCGTTAACTCAGAACGTAAATAACCATATATCTTTTCTTCTTGGCAAATAAAACAAAACCAGGTGTCCTGGCTCTGGCTAGTCCTGAACAGTTTTCTTCTCTTAGGTCAAGTTGCACCATACAGACTAGGAAGAGTGGCAACAGGAAGGATAAAGAGCATCTCCCATGTGAATTAGTCTGTTAACTTGCAATAGGGGCAYTTACTTGGGTTTATCTCCCCTGAGACAGAGAAAAGAATTGAACTTGCATCTCCCTCATCCCAAGGGAATGCATTGGGTGTTTGGCCGCTCTGTATAAGAGGATAGGCAGAATCAGCACTTCTCTCGAGCTTTGGACCAGAAGGAACAACTGTTAGTTGTCCTATGCAGAACCTGACTGTGCTGGGAAGGCATACAGAGAGTCAATGTTAGCTTTGCAAAACTCTTGCAGGGTAGGTAAGCTCATGTTCAACTTGTGAATTACTGAAAAGCTTTTGGAGCTGCACTGAACCAGACCTTTGCAGAACTTCAGCAATTATAATTTGGGTGTTACTGTGGTTATAAAGACATGTGGAGGATTCTCAGATAAAAGTGCTGAAATTCATCTGAAATTCTATTTTAAATCCTAAGACAGTGGTTTACAGTTTATAATTTGAGATCGCAAACCTGATTTAAAATCCCTTGAGGAAGAAGGACTTGCAAATAGAAGGTCTGCACATTTGATGATTCTCTCACCACAGAGAATTTTGGGAATCCACAGATGTATTTCCTCTGTAAGCAGATTTAACATAATCAGTCCTGAGTTTGCATTTTGAAAGTCCAGTGTTCAAGTAAAACTGCATGCAAAGGAAAATTACTTGTTTTCAGTGACCTTTGGTTTTCCTTTYTGTCTATCTCAGAAATACCTGACCCAAGCAGTTGGAATCTTAATCCAGATGCATCTTATGTCTATTACTGTGCTAATGAAACTGTTCATGGGGTAGAATTTGACTTTGTACCTGATGTCAAAGGAGCAGTTTTGGTTTGTGATATGTCATCAAACTTCCTGTCCAAACCTGTGGATGTTTCCAAGGTACAGTATCAGACAGAGTGGCTGCAGAAAGYGTTCTCAATGTTGAGTATGTATTCAAGCCACAGGCATCTGTAAGAACATGACTGTTTATATCTGAAGGATATAAACATTGAAATCTGAAATTTCAGATCTGAAAGTTATCTGTTATTTTAGTTATCTGTTATTTTTAGGAAAAACATATTGAATTCTATTGAAATAATTCATGCTATCATATCTCCAAGATTCTTTGTCAACCGCATTGTCTTCACTGATGCAGTAGCTGACAAATTGCATAGTCTGTAGACAGACTTGTAAACAAGTGGTTATAGCAAGGCTTTGAATCAGAATATTTGATCCTGCCTCTAACATGGCCGATTTTAAKCTGTAAAACTTCCTGTGCTATTTAAACCACTCTCTTTTTTGTTTGTAAAGTGCACTGTGGTTGGGAAATATTACTGACTTGTGAAATAATGTTCATCTTGGCTTTTCCTCATCTACCTCTCTTTGAATAGATGGAGTATGTAATTTCTCTTCTGAAATGCCTGATTAGTTGTATATTTCTATTTATTTAGTCATATACTTATTCGAAGTAGTAGGAAATGGGGACATGCTGTCTTGAGAATTATTTGCAACCACTAAACAATCATTTGGCAAATTGCCAGGAAATTTGTTGTGATGAACTACCTCAGTTGAATGAAGATACAAGCTTTTGATTGTAGGTTCTGATAATAGGTCCATGTTAATACTTGGTATAACAATTCTACGATAACCGATAACTGGAAGTCTCTTTGAGATAAGTATATTTTCCCTTTAACCCACAAATTGCTTATTTTCAACATATTCTGCAAGRTTTTCATTTTGTTTGTATGCCTGTTGTGTAAAGATACTGGTTTATTATGCAGTTGTAAGATCAATTAGTGACTGCATGTAACAAGTCTTTTTTTTTCTCCTTTCTGTTGAAGTTTGGTGTGATTTTTGCTGGTGCTCAAAAGAATGTTGGTTGTGCTGGGGTTACTGTTGTAATCGTCCGCGAGGACTTGCTGGGATTTGCACTGAAAGAATGCCCTGTAGTACTGGATTACAAAACACAAGCAACAAATGGCTCTTTATATAACACTCCACCTTGCTACAGGTAACTTATCCCAGTATTTAATATCTGTTATTCATAAAACTGTTGCACTGCCATCTGCTGCTGCTGTTGAGAAAAGTTTTGGAAATTAGTATATTTGCTGTCAGGCCACGATTCTGCTGGGAACTGCTGAAGCATGTGGTCATTATGGCTTTGGTGGTATCCAACAGGCCTGAGCCAGGAAGAACATTATGCTTTTAGAAGTACATACTATATGTACTAATTCCAGTTCTAGAAGATTCAGGACCTAATAGACCTAATAGTCTGCTTGCTTAAATGAAATCAGCTGTAGTCAATTCAGTGATACCGAGTCCCTCACCACCAGAAAAGAATTTGTCCCTTAGTATTGCTTCTTGAACACTCAGTATAGACTTGGTTTAGCAGCTTCCTGAGCAAAGAAACGTRGAGTTACGTATAAGCTCTGCTGACCCTGCTTGGCTCCTGGTGTGRGAGAAAGGCAAAATAACAATGTAGTTCTGCAGCTTCTTTCTGGCTCCTGCAAAGCTTATCTAGAAAAGAAAGTGCCTCCACAGCTGTAATTAAGTTTCTGTGAGTACAGTGCAATGTAGGGAGAAATGCAGAGCAACTGAAAATAAAGTTGAGATCAACAGTCTTTCTCCTTTGTAACTATTGCTTTGCYGGATTTTATTTCATGCTAAAGACCTGCTTTGGATCCCATTGTGTAATCCAGAGTGTAATAGAGACTGAAATGTTGGCAGAGTGCTCTTCTGTTTGGCTTGGTTTTAAAATGCCTGTTCAGTTTTGTAAGGAACTGGCAAAGCTCCTCAACTCTGCCTTTGTCCCTCCTCTCCCTGCTTTGTCCGTACTAAGGTCTAGCAAACAGGCAGGAAATATTAGCTGAATTTGCAAAAGCTACTCAAGCAGAACATTAAATTAATGTGATGCTGATGGCTTTAACCTCTTGATTAAAAAGACGAACTCTTGGACCCTAATCTGCTTTGCCAAATGAAGGGTGATTTTGCCAGGCAAATCTCATTTCTAAGCTCCGAAGGTTTATTTTGCATTTAAAATTGCTCTTGAAACATGATTTTGACTGGTGTGAAAGAAGAAGATACCTTCTAGCTGGTTGTTTTATGTGAGTCACCCTAAGGCTCACGTCTGTAAATCTTAACTATGCAAAGCACTTCACTTGAGGAAATAAGGACCAGGGCATGGGCTGTGATTCACTAAAACCCTTGAGTGGTTGACAGGCTGATGCTGTTGTAAGTGTAGCTATATTGTGAACTTACAAAACCATAAGGTGCATTGCTTATTTAAAACTGGCAGTCTGTAACCTCAGTTATTCTGTAGTCTTTCTGCAGTGTTGAAAGGCTTGTATCCATTGACAAATAGAGCAAAGTTAAGCGAACCTCCTGCTAGATGGAAATTTGCAGGGTAATGGAGCACTCCTCCTGAATATGTAATGAAAGGATTAATAAAAGCAAACCTGTTGGAAATATGCCATCAAAATCCTGAACTGTTTATTATGTAAAACAGTGTAGTCATGGGAAATGCCTGAACTTGAACAAGCTGAGCTTTATAACAAAAGCACAAAGGCAAAATGCCTTTAGGGTTTTTACATTAGACYGGGTAACTGGCATTGAAATGCTTGGTCAGTAACAACGTGAATTCATCAGGCTTCCAGGTCTGAGCTGAGCTTGGATGGTGATTAATTAAGGAGTGTAACGTGTTTATTTGTTTCAACAAACATCGCTCTTTGTATGAAGAAGGTGCTCTGTAGACAGAAGTGGAGTTATAGTTTTATTTTTAATACTTATAAAATTGAGATTAGACTTCTGGTGTTACTAATGCACACTCACTTGCGACTCACCCCAGCACCTTTGCTAGAGCAGCTATGCAGGGTGTAGACCACTAACTGAAGCATGACCCCAGCTTCTTTCTAGGACCTTGATAGCTGTGCAGGCAAAGAAGTGACTCCCCTTGCAGAAGGGCAATGCCCGAGGGTGTCCTTGGAATGTCACTGCGCAGGGAAGCCAACGGGATGCGCCCTCCTGCCGTGCGAGGGATTAATAACATCTGGTGCAACCTGCCTGTGTCCCGTTTGGGTTTCAGGGTCCAGAAACACCGACTGCTTAAATATGTCATAATTCGGAATGTAGGCCAAATTCTGAATGACTAGTCATCTTAATAAATAAATAAATAAAACTAAACGTGGCATCTTATTATGAAATATTTTGTGCATCATTAAAGAGGACTCTCTTTTTTTTTTTCTTTTATTTCTTTTACAATAACCCGATTGTATGTTATTTCTCTTACATAGCATCTATATCATGGGATTGGTGCTAGAGTGGATAAAGAACAACGGCGGGGCTGCAGCTATGGATAAACTTAGCTCAGTCAAATCCCGAATGATTTATGACATTATAGACAAGTCTAATGGATTCTATGTGTAAGTAACTATGGTGCTTTTTTTTTTTTCCCACTTGGTTTCAATGTTTATTGCAGAGCTTCAACTTAAAATGCATACTGCAGTCAGACTGTTAAAATTGTCTTTTTGATGTCCTGAAATTGTGAAGGATCCTAGAGGAATCATCTGTGTAAAGGATTCATTTGATAACTATCTAAGGATGAGTCTCATTTCAATAGAATTTGAGGTTATCCTACTTATAGCTATTACAAAGTGTATTTAAAAATATGTATTCTAAACTTCATAAAATGCAGAGGCCTATACAACCCACCCACACAAACGAAAAACAGATAGGCTGAAACCCCTGCTTTGTATGCTTAGTGAGTGTCTTGGGAAATGCATGCCAAAGCAGAGAAAGTAGCTTGTAAGTAGTTCTAAAGGGCAGTTCTCACTATCATAGTCTTTGTATCTTCTCTTTCAACACTTCTATATTACCTCATGGTGTGCCTGCTTGAGCAGGAAGGTTGGACTAGATGATCTGTAGAGGTCCCTTCCAACCTTAAATATTCTGAAATATTCTGAAATATTCTGAAATATTCTGAAATCTTGAAACACGCACTGAAAACAGTAGGAGCAAGTAGTTGTAGAATAATAAGTAGGCACAACATAAAACATTTTCATTATGTACAGTTCCTTTTCTTCAATTTTTCCTGATGGATTTTCAAAGCAGTTTAATACTGTTTTTGTTTGATTTCTTTTGGTTTTCAGATGGTTGCAAGGTATTTTTGAGATTGCAAGACTCAAAATGTTTATAACTGACAGCTGATGTTGTAATTTGGAGTAATTATTTTAATTAGTCACATTCAYGTAAAAAGTAGTGAATGATTTTCAAACTCTGCCGAAATACGTTTCTTTACCTTCAGCATAAAATCAATAATTTTGAGACGAAATATTCAAGTCAAAGTGTCAAAATTCTAAAAAGACAAATTAAATTTTGATTTTAAATTAAATTTGGCTGCAGCCTTAATTGCAGCAAAGATATAGTTCCCTCATGGTAATTAATACATTTGTTTTATCCAATTATTTRATAAGAAACATTGTATTTGCCTTTGTCATTGTCATGATCAGGAACATGATCCTGCTCTGGTGAAGTCCTGAGGGCTTTTTGTAAACCACAGCAAGCAAATCATGCCTCGAAAAAACATTTCCTGACACATAGGAAATATGTATTTCTGGAAAGCTGCTCCTTAGGGCAGTGAGCGCATGATGTGGTGTGGAGGAGATGCTGCAGGGGTAATTCAGAATGCAAAGCAAATTTCACAAAGAAAGAAGCTGTATGCAGCTTTCTGAGTAGTGTGCTTAAGACTGCAGGTTTTTTACTGTGCCTGTGACTCGGAGAGAGTTAGTGGAGCTGCCTGGCTGGCTGTGAGGCACCACCTCACCTGTGGCCCCGCTGCGTGAGCAGTGACATGAGCCCTGGAGCAGAGCCCTGTGTGCCAGGCACAGACACAGGTTGTTACCTGCAGATGTCCAGCTACTGACAGCTTGCACCGAGTGATGCTGGTTTGCCTAATAGCACCTGGATCTTGCAAAAACTGTAGCAGAAACTCAGTTAATCGGGGTGGAAATTCTAGCAGGGCTAGGTCTTGCCGAAGAGTGTTTTCTTGGTTGCATCTAAATATTAAAATTTGCACCTGCAGATACTATGATCAGTTATTTCTTCATGATGGAGAAATCTGTACAAAGGAGCAACTGAGGACTTCAAAAAGAATGATGCCCATTCCTTGTCACATAAAATAATAACAACAGACACGGAATGGTTATTTCCTTGCACTGCACTCTTACACTTGCTTTATCTCTGTGCACTCCGTAGTGGCAATTTGAGGAATGGCAAGAAGGGATGACGAGTTTTCCTCTTAAATAATTCGCTTGGTTGAAAAAGGAAGACTCCTTTATTTCATAGGAAGTAATCGCCTCTGATTATGGTGGAAGAAATACCTCAGTGCCAAGCRGATACAATTATTCACTTCCTGAAGTTGCATATATGTGAAAATGTAGATTTAGTAATAAGAAAGTTAATAATTATATTTTGCAATTTTTCTAGATGCCCAGTGGAGAAGAAGAACCGAAGCAGAATGAACGTCCCCTTCCGCATTGGCAGTGTCAAGGGGGATGAAGCCCTGGAAAAGAAATTCCTTGAGAAAGCTGTGGAGCTTAACATGATATCTCTGAAAGGACATCGGTAAGTACTAGACCAAGATGAATCCATTTGTTGTGTAGAATTAAATAGCGTTATGGTAATACAGCAACAGGCCTTGTCTGTTAACTAATCAACCTCTTTCCCTGGCAAAACTTTCCTCTCGTGTTGGCTTGGGAGCCAAAGGGCTCCCCGACTTGGAGCCTGCTGGTGGATTTCCGACTGCTTATGTGTGGTTGGAGTCAGGAGACTTTCTCCCTACTTTTTTCCTTTTTCCCTAGTTTGATTAATCAGGCTCTGCAAATGCCAAAGCAGTTGGCTCTTAATGTCAGATGTGTTACTGTGTAAAGTGTCCATTACAGAACTGGTCTGTATGTCTGCAAGAGTTCCTTCTTCTATTAGCATGGTCTTTGTGGTATTAAACTAGAGATTTTTGAGGCCACAGAGCTACAGTGTTGGAGCTATGAATGTCTAGTAATTGAGTATACTTTGATAGAAAGATTGTCTTGAAGAATTAAATGTTGATGCATATTCACATAAAATGTGACTCCACACTTTAGGGTAGGAGCATGTAGCTCTGAGTAGATGATGATGCTCAAGTCTTTTCTAGCATACAAAAAGCCTGACTGCTTTTCTTTTGTTGATGTTGTTATTGATGCCCCTTCTGCTTCCCAATTCAGATCCGTGGGAGGAATCCGTGCCTCTCTGTATAACGCAGTGACTGTAGAAGATGTTCAGAAGCTGGCAACGTTCATGAGAAGCTTCATGCAGACGCATCAATCGTAAATGCTCATGGGTTGGAAACCCACTGCACATCTGTGAAACAGGAGCTAAGGGGTTTGAAAATCACTGTGGTACTGCACAGCTGTAGCGCACAAGTTTTATTGTCTTCTAGTCCTTGCAGGGATCTTTTAGTTAACTACATGGGGTTGAGGGCCCAGCCTTGCAATGATCTGGACGACCTTGACTTCTGTCTGAAGATGAGGTTCCCCAGACCAATCAAGACTGGTTCCAAAGTCTCTAAAGCAAACCACTTAATTTGTAGTTAGACTGTGAGCGGCACTGAAAGATGCTATGAATCTGATTCTGACCTTAGACGTGCTGCTTTTGAAATTCATAGAGTCACTCTTTGTCCATATAGGTACAACTTAAATAAGAATCTATCCTACCMTTTGAATAATCTTTTACCACTTTTATTTCTTGTTTCTACRCAATGACTTTAAAAATATTGTGTTCTTAATAAATTCYAGAGGGCAAAACTTGTTATAAGCCCTCCACAGAGTTTTCTAAACACTAGGTAACTGCACAATGAGTGTAAAGCTGGGGTTAGGTTTTCTCCARGGATAATYAGTTGTTTTGTCAGATGTATTCCAYTTGTACATCCTGCATCATGAGGTGTTCCCAGAGGAGTTGATATTTACATTCCTGCCTTCAGGCCTTTGCATTGGGGTGTGTATTCCCATGCATGAAATGGCATTGTGACCTAGCCCAATGCAGTAGTGCCTGTTATTACATTACTGTAGTTAATGCCTGTAGGATTGGCCCCTCTCTATTTTCTTTTAGTGTAACCAAGTTTAAAACTAAAATGCATGAGTTTAGAGTGAAATCCATTTATAAGATGTGAATTTCTCTATGCTTTTTATATTTTAAACTTCTTTAGGATATTAATTTTATGTTTTTATTTGGGGATCTGGATATTTCATACTCCTATCAAAAGCCTCTTATTTTAGTTTGTTAACTTTGCATCAAACTGGATTATATTCTATTCAAGGGTCTTACGACTTTCTCTGTGCTGACCTCCTAGTCCAATGTGCCACACGTTTTATTATCTGTTGCTCCTTAAATGTCTTTCCTCTCTTAWAATTGTTCCATTCTTTTCTTTGACTTTTCACTGATTCCTTTTTGTCACCTTTGTATGTGGGACTCTGCCTAACTCCAGCCAGTGCAAATCTTGGCTTCTCTAAATTTTCCTCACACTAGTTCACATGTTGGTTCCAGCTTTCTCACTTTATTCTCATATAACTTCAGTTCCTTCCTTATGCCATAATATCACAGATATTCAGAAGATTTTATATTGTAATACTCTTCTTATCTGTCCTCTCTCAGCCTGTGAATTTTACTACCGATGACAATATTTTGACATCATTCTGCTATTTGAACTTACATAATGTTGGACATTACTGCAACTGGTTTGAGACTTTAAGCTCTTTGGGAAGAAAGGCCTGCTCCTTTCTTTACTTTTTATGTAATACTAGAAGAGCAGTGAAGATTTAATGATATTAGTAATGGACTCTTCCTTTCCTYGTGGAACCTCTCAGCAAGTTGGTGGAATTGTAGTAGGGGTGAATGACATTCCTATTTGAAAAGTCATTGTTTTATGGCTACTGTTTTGAGAATCCTTTGCCAATTTTATTTAATTATTTGAGTTGCACTAATCAGGTGAACAAAATAAAAGAMTTCCCACAGTGCTGTGAAGCATCGGTGTGTCTGACATTTTTATTGTGTCCTTTTTGAAAGGATGAGAAGTCTACGTGGTTTCCATCACTCTTGCTAAATGTCAGGAAACCCTTCTGTGCTATGACTGGCTGTCATTCTGCTTAGCRGACATGCTATCCTAGGTGATTACAGAAAGAATTACGAAAAGAGAGAAAGTGAACACATATGTAAAAAGATTATAAAAAGTTTAAGCCTGTCCAAATTCCAAATCAATTGTTTGGAGTGAAAATAAGGAATAAGTTAAAATGGACAGCATACAGAAAATGTAAAAGTATGCTGAAAGCATTATTAGGTCTTTCGTTATATTGGTATTTGATTAATGTTTGCTGTATCACATCCACTAGATGTAAAATAAGGTGAAGCTCTTCACATTTCATAAGAACATACATAATTAAAAAGTGAAGTGTTACTAGATTTTATGTGAAATTAATCACGTTAATTGGAAAAAGGATCCTTATTCCTGTTGGTAATTAGGGTCTTGACAATTTAAAACCAGGGTTCATGACAGTCTGTTGTAAATTGGTTCTTACTAGGCTAAAAAAGCTAAGAAGTTCTAATTACCCATGGATTACCCCGAATGTTTGGAGGAGCATGATCAAAGAGATGCATGGAGATATACAGAGAAGCTGGTAGCTACTGAAGATTTATTTYTTATTAAGTAGCTAAAGAAGGAATGTGTATTTGATGTGAGAAAAACAAAAGCTTCACAGTTTCTGAAATCCCAGGAAAATCAAATTCAATCTCCTAGAACTGCACTGTGTTTGGAAAGCAAACACTACGTATTTTAGTAAATGGATTAATTACAAAAAAAAAAAAAAAAAAATCTGAAGAAATCACGAGAAAAGGCTGGAAATTTGCCAAACTTTACAAGAGAAATTACCATTAAACTGCTTATAATTTGAAACATAATTAACCAATCCATATTCACAGACATTGATATATGATTCTTTATTTCCAGATGTAAATTAAAGAAATTGGTTAACTATATTGCTAAAACTGAGGAATGACAGTAACAAACATACTTTTACATGCGTAACTGGGTATTTTTTCCACTGTGTGAGCAGTAGCTACCAGGCTAAACTGGACTAGTAACACTGGAACTCTGGACRCCAGGTTTTGTATGGTAGCGGAACAGAAGAAAGACGACAGGAGTTAGGAAGTTTAATTCCGGGCCTGGTGATGTTTCTTAGGCCGGGTGCCTGATGGGCACTGGCACAGGCTGCCCAGAGAGGTTGTGGAGTCTCCTTCTYTGGAGATCTTKAAAACCCGCTTGGAYGCAGCCCTGTGCCMCGTGCTCTGGGTGACCCTGCGTGAGCAGGGGGGTTGGACTCGATGACCTCTGAGGTCCCTTCCAACCTTCGGCATTTTATGATTCTGTGGTGTCCGCAGTGCCACCTGAGGAGCCCTTTGCCTCCTGGGCCACCTTCTCCAGGAAGGACATGACTTATTGCTGGCGACATCAATGTCAGCACAAGCACGTGGCAAAACTGCCCCGAGATGCAAAACATGTTGAGGTGGGCTACACCTGCCCCTGTTCACTAGGATAATACGCTGAGGCTCGCACTGTGTGTGCAGGGCCGTGTGGCGAACCACCAATGTCTAATTTACCCCCTCCCTGATGTCGTGATAGCTGCAGATGAGCACAATTCTCAGATCAATTACTTGTCTACATCTCTGTTAAATGAGAAGTGGTCCYGTTGTGCTTTGAAGGCCCTCTAGCACGAGTTTTAATTGCAGAGTTACTTYGGAAGGAAATTGCTTGTTTGACAGCACCAGCCAGAATATTTAACTAGCATGAGTGTATGTTTCAGGTAAAACCATTGTGTTATGAGCAAACCTTTAGCCTTTTCAGACAAAATACACATATTTAAAAAAACTACAATGCCTTGAAATTTTAAAATGTGTCATTGGTAAGTGTTACAATTTATAGATGGATCATGTTGATTCCCATGCTGTTACATATACATTGAAATATGACTTCTCTATCAATATAGAAACTATCAAAACAGAAAAAAATCCTAGGTTGATATTGTTCTTGTGAAGGAAGAGAAAAAAGTCTCTGCGAAGAAATCAGCGCATTGGTGGTGTATGAAGTGATGAAAGCGATGAAAGAAGTCTCATATAAGGTTGCCAGTGTGGAAATCTTAGTTCAAGCTGTTTGGCACCTTGCACACTGCTAAACTTGTGAAAATTCAGCATGACTGATAATCTTTGCTGAGGAGGGAGAAAAGAGCGAGTAACAGGTGCTACTCAGACCGCAAAAGCTTTGAATCAGGAATAGTGAAACGGCACTGGCAGGTAGCAGGCCTAAAGGCTGCTGAGCATTAGGAAGCCCTGACCAAAGCGTTCCTCCAGGATGCTTTCTCCTAAGGCTAATTCCGTTAGGACTGAGACACAGCTTTATCTCAGTCAGGATTGCCCRTTCCTGATCTGGAGAGGCTGTTCTGTTGGCAGCCAGACACGGAGCACTTTGGGGAACAGGCCAGCCCGATGGGCGGCCAGGCCGGGTCCGCCTGGAGGCGCGCGGTCCGCGTGCCTGCGCCGAGCGGAGGTGTCCGCACACAGGAAAGTAAGGAAAATGAAAAGTAAGCAGGAGGGATGTGTACGGCTCTGCGGAATAACAGCTCTAYATCCATGGAGGATAGTGCGTTGAACAGGCCATAGCCTGTCTGGAGCGGTGATACCCATTACCCTCTGCRTTAACCCCCAGGGAATGTGAAAGGCTCCTTGTTGTGTCCCTAACACACAACAAATAACCTTGTCGGTTTTCCAGTCGGTTGTCTTTTATTTCGGACTAAGTCAAGCTAACAGGCTAGCCATTTACGAAATATGGGAGGCTGGAAAGTCCTCTCTGTCCTGGTAGATATTGACGGGGAAGGCACACAAGGGGAGAAGGGCAGGCTCTCTGTGCCACGTTTTCTCACCCTGTCTGGAAATGCCTCTTGGTGCTTGCCGAGCTCTGTGTGCCTCTGTGAAGAGACACTCGGATAGGGCATTAAAGACTTGTGGACTAGTAGTCCAAAAGTACACAATCAATGGTTAGTTCTTAATTAAATCAGGAATGTGCAATTCTGGGCAAAGATCATAAAATTGCTCATTAAATGTATTAGTGTGTCAAATAATTTAAAATGTTTTCACTTCTATGGGCTGGGTCAGATCACAAACAACTCTATTTTGTGGACTATTAAGATTAGTGGTAGTTCAGCCTGCTTTAAGCCCCTGTAGAGAGGAGGTCCACAAATGCATAAAGGAAACAGTTTGCACATGCGTTAAGAGACACATAAGTGGTGTTTTACTTGAGCCATCTCTTTCCCTTGCCTGTCGTTCTGGATCATGAACTGGAGGAAGTTTCCAGTCCCTACAGACCACCAGGGACAAGCTATGGTACCCAGGGAAATCGTATGTTCCCAGGACTGCAATATGGGAACATGAAACAGGAATAAATTTCATTTAAGGGTCTAAAGAGAATAGAGTACTGTATGTCTGACTATGTTCAGAGAATCTTCAGGATGTTTTGCAGCTTATAGACATCACACAGATCACCTGAAAAACCTGTGACTAAAGCAGTTTCTGAGATGAGATGTCCCAGGTTCTGAAAGGTGGCAGATACCTACAAATAATTTCTTAAAGTGGTGCATGCCTAATGATCTATTTATCAGTAAGTGGTATACTATAGTCTAAAGTGCAGTCCCAAAAATAATAATAAAAAACCCAATTCCTAGGTTAAAATCTTGCAATAGTATTAAAAGCTCAATCTTAGAAAATAGTATTATTCTTGCTAAAGAAAAAAAAGAAAAAAAGTAATTGCTATTCAAATGTAGCCTAAAATGGCATTTGATGACCCTTATTCCCATTTAAATGATGGAATTATTTCTATTTTGCACTGTTATTGAGGAAAACTGAAATCAGATTCTTAGTTAAAGGCACAAGATGTAAAGTCAGAAAATGTAAGTCAGAGAAACCCTTGACAATTGACTTGGTACTGCATACTGTATTAAGCTATCCTAACAGTCTGGTTGGAATTAGTACACTTTCTAAATCTTCTTTTCTCATTCAGAGCTTCAGTCAGTCAAGTCAGCTGTTGCCCTAAAGCATGATATACTATTAATTATAGCACATTGCATGATACTCCACCATTCACTAGAGAAATCATAATACTCCCAGAACCTCTAAAAATACTCTAATGCAGCYGATTCCAGTATTTTATCTGCCCAGTTAGATACACAAAGGTTAACAAAGAGAGTAAAAAAAAAAAAGCAATTAAAACTTGTCTGGCCACTTGGTGTGTGTCTCATTGAGTGTAAAGAGAAGGAAATTTCATTTTTATTAGTTAGGGATGATTAATATGAAACATGCAGGAAATTCCATCTGTGCTGCTTACAACAAAATATGATGCACTAGTTTAGCATATACTATTCAATACTCTTGAATGAGAGTTACTAAATAAGAGATTTAGAGTCAGGGATTTTCAAAGCCAATGACAGAACTGGGAGTAAAAGCACAAGTAAGAAAAGAAAAAGAAGCATCAATCTTTGAAATCATTGTGTTGTAGTTGACAGGGCTTGGAAATGTTACAGACCATGAATGCTCCGGCACTGGGGGGAAGAGTCTTGTACCACATAACAGATGTGCCACATGTGATGTCATTTTAAAGCCAACACAAACCCCTGTTGTTAGGACAAGCACAGACAAACCATTTATTCCAGAGAAGGTCGTTGCTTTTGTAACATCCTTAGAAATTGAAACTTGTAAATAATGAATAAGATTGTTCTACTTTTTGTTATACATCCACTGCTGAACAAGGCAACATATTTTTACAGCTCCTTCTAGCTCATTCACACTACTTCACAAAATGGAATGATTATGGGACCAATAACAATGTTTGCTTAAAATTTTGTATTTTAAGAACCAAAGATTAGCTGCTTGAAATTTTGCTAGAATTTATAGGCAGACATTTTCATTCTTAAATCCCTACCTTGGGCCRCTCTTCTGGGAGAAAGATTCAAGTGAAATATGCCAGCTGTTTCTAAGCTCCAGAATGAAGATAAATGTGTCAAACACACAGAAGGAAAAAATGACTGGAGCTATGTGAGGAACTGAAGAGCTGCCATGCTCCGTAGCAGAAATTTGAAGAACTTTTGAGAGGAGACACAGCTCCTTAGCCAAAGTTGGCCATTCTCTAAATCTTGCAGGAGGTCACACTCATCCATGTTCAGTAGATGCTGGATCGTAGTGAGGGAGTGTTGTGTAGGATGAGGCCCTGGTGGGGGTCCTGGCACCAACCACCGTGGGGCCAAGATTGGACCATGTGGGCACCTGTGGGTCAGGTCTGGCAGGGATCATCAGGACCATGACCCGGCAGAGCTGTGGGAGCTGGAGCTGGCAGCTCAGGCTGAAATGGGGCTCTGCAAGGCCTTAGCTGGGCTCAGCAAAGGCCAAAGCGCCTCTGAACCCGACATCCTCAGAGCAGGGTCTGGGCAGACGTGAACTTAGAAAAAGTCCATACGCTTTTAATGTTGGATAGAAGCTGCCTGGGCTTCAGAAGAGGTAAATGCTCAATCACTTAAGCACTTATAGCTGATCTAGTCAGTGGAGCAAATGGGAAGTAAAAACTGAGCGCTGGTGTAGGCAGGTTGTGAGCAAAGAGGGAACAGAAGTAGTCAGGCTTTCTGACTGCTAGGTGTGCACTTTAACTCACACTTGGGGATCACTAAATGCAAAGGTTTCCCCAGCACTGTATTTCCATGTCAACAAATGGTGAGCTAGATGAGCTGGAGAGGTTCTCTGGTAAAGGCCTAAAAGTTTAAAACTCTTTCTTCTGTGAGCTGCATTAAGGTCACAGATGTCTGCTGTTACTTAAAACACTATGTGTGTATGGAAAAGGCTGCATATTGGTCTTGTTCCCACTACCTGCTCCCTTCCCCTTTCAAGGCACAGATGGCTCAGCACTAGGAAGTGGTGGTTTGGCTTTTGGAAGGGGGATGAAGGTTAGGATGAGTCTTCTCCCACAAGGGCAGTTCGGGACATAGAGCAGCTGGCTACTGGTGGGTCTTGGCCTGTGAGGTGCCTCAACTGTGGGACTGCAGTGCCGCTGTCTTAATTTTAGGTAACTGGCAAGAGGAGAAGAGGAAACAATCTGATTATTCTTTTCTTGCCTTTAAATGGTCTTCGGGGACCTTAAATGGAAAATAGTTTCCATTTCCTTTCCCTTTGCTTTCTTCCTAGCTGGTGACATTTTGGCTTAAGTAATATGAAAGAGTTGATCAGTGTGAGGGGCTTTTCCTAAGGCCAAAACTGCCGTGGGAAGGTAGCTGTGCAGGGCCTCCGTGTTCTGCGTCTGTGCTGGGTTGTACATCTTCACTTGGGCAACAATCGCTAATTACAGCCTTGGCAGTTGCCCAAATTTTTGAGCTTGGGATTGGTGAATTTGTTTCTTGAAGGAAAAGGAGAGTTATTTCAGTCCATTTTTTTTTCTTCTGGGTGCCAGCACTATGGACTGTTTTCCACAGCTGTTTCGCTTTTGTCATTTGCTTTAAAGGGGATGCTAATTCTCCAGATCTGATTTTCCTGGGTTGCTGTAGACTACCATGTGAAGCATCATCAAATCAATGGCCATGGACTTTGCTGCCTTACTATTACCACTTTTTTTTTTTTTTTTTTTTCTGCTGCACAGTGTTCCCCAATATACTGCAAGACAACAAGTTAGTATTTTAAAATATGATTTAAAAGCCTAACAAGTTATTTGAGGAGATTCCTTGGCTGTCTGTTAATACAGTCCTTGGATGGTGGAAGGCAAAGGCTCCCTGCGACCTTGTTAGTAGGCCTCTGTTAATGGTCTGTTAAAGCAGACTTAGTAGTACCTTATTTTTTAACTTGTGTAACTATTTTTGGTTTGGCAAAACTGCTACTGCTTTTGATAGGGGGGAACGAATTTATCTGGCTCCTAGAACTCTGAAACAGCTATTTCCTCATCCAATCCATAGTACTATGAAGTAGTAGTAGTAGTAGCAGTAGTAGTAGTAGTAGTAGTTAACTGTTTTTGAAAGAACTTGCTTCATTTACAAAATATAGGTCCAGATAAGAAAAGCATAAAAAGTAACTGTACTGAGTATGAGTTTTGGCGTGTAGTCTGTTTTTCTAAAACCAATAAATGGAGCTGCAGATTGTGGAATTTACCAGCATTTGTAGCYATGAGACTGAGGCTGGAGTATGGAGTATGAGGTAGAGGGCTCAGTGCTGGTGAGGGTAGTGGGCACTGGGTGGTCCAGGGGTGCCTCCCTTTGAGCAGAGGTGAGTGTCTCTCAGCTGCCAGGTGTCTGTCTTGTGAGAATGATCCAATGATTGCACTATAGGTACAATAAGTGTTAGTATTTCCGTAGCAGGAGACGGGACCAAAAAAGTTGTGAAAGTTGCATCTGACAAGCAGGAGGTGCCACTTGGTCCTAACAGGTGCTTCCTGGGTGTCTGTTTTGCACCATGCTCTTCCCCATGTGAGGCCCTAATTTCCAAGTCATCCTTCAGTCATTTACCCATGCCCCAAACATAAGACATTTAATGCTAGATGTATTTAACATGCATGCATTGTCCAGAAAAGAACTAATAATTAGCCCAAGAGCAGAATGAAATCAGGAGCTTTATTTGCCAGTACAGCTCTTGGTGCTGACAGGACCTGCAAATATATTGAAACATTGAGTCTGTCCTTGAAAAGGATAAAGCCCAAACTGGAAATGAGGAACTGGTTCAAGGCCTGGTCATTTATCTAAAAAGCCCTGAGGTGTGTGTACAATCAATATATGGACTTGTTATTTTAGCTTATATCCTTATATCTATTCCACAAATAGATCCTTCTTTTACTCTGCTCTTTTTTTTTTTTTTTTCATATAAGCTTTGTAGGATGTAGAAATTCATGTTTTATTTGTTTTTATGATGGTTGATATCACTTGGCTTTTATATAAATGATGACTTCATCCAACAGGTCTAAGGTTTTCACTGGTACCTGAAATTTCATTCAGGTATTAGGCTGAAATAAAGATACCAACTTTGAACTCAAGATCTGAGGTGGCTTTCTTTAATTGCCACAATAGTAAGACTTTGGTCTGCACTGGAATTATGTTTTTCCTTTGTCTCATCTGGTATTGTTGAAATGTCCCAACAAGTGCTACCGAAGACAATGGAGGCTTCAATTTTGCCTTCACATACTACTCAAGGGATGCCTGTTTGATTTTCTTCAAAGAGCCTACTAATCCCTTTTTCCAGTGGCAATRTGAAATGATGACACTTGATTGCTAAACGCAAAGAGTTTGGCTTTCATTAGAAGGAAGGCTCCCTGGAAATTGGTGTAGCTCAGCAGGCATAATGGCATTTTTTTTAAAATTTTCCTTCACAAATTCATGTAGCTGTTGTAGGATATTTGTGCTACAGCCATGGTCTTTGTTGYGACTGTATGTACAGGGAATGCAATTCACGGGGAGAAACTGGGTCGCAGGAACACTATTGTGGTCTGTAACGAGCTTAGCACCATCTATTGCAATCACTTGTTGTATATTATAATAATTGCATTGGCTAAAGATGTTACGGAGATTCTTACTGGATGCAGTCTTCTGAGTTATCTTGTATCACACCATATAGGAAGCAGTATCTGAGCAAAAGAAAACACTAACACAACAAAGAAAGAATAAAACAAGATTGAAACTAGTCTTAAAAAATTTATCCAGGACTTCAAAATGCTATATGCTTCTTAGAAATAATACCTATATATTTAAAATTCAAAAAATTAGAATCTAAAAACAATCATTAGATTTGTCATGTTTCACTTCACTATATCCTAGAAAATTTGCAACTATCAGTATCTAATTTATTCCAATAGTGTGCTGCAGCCAGAGATATTGAAGTATTCTATAAATGCTAATTAAACAGCCACATAAAACATGCTGGTGTTCCACCACTTTTTTTGACTCTGCATTGTGCACATTGAAATGTCTTCTATGAATAAATGAATGCTCATGTATGTACATCTCTACTCTTGTATAAATTTTTATCCACAACCAAACTAGAGRTTATCTAAATAATTTGAGTAAAATAATTTGTTACTTTCTTCTACATGTAAATACTTTCTAGAAGCTGCACCATGATTAAGAAATAAATATAAAAAACCATATCCCTGCCTATTTATATTCAAATTGAATGCATAAAATATCAACATGAAATGCAAAAAACATAATGCAATGCTATTGAATACTTTCAGAATTTCAATACTCCTACCTGAGTATACAGCAATCTTAATTTTAAAAGAGTATAGCAACGAGGAAGTGGTGTGGCTGAACTGTAAGCATTCAGACACTATAGAGTTTGAGACAGACAATGAGTGGTATATTTAAAGAGAATTGCCGTTTTCTTCAACTGCCTATGAATTTGAGGTAGTTTTCTATGTGCTTTTAGGAAGCCTTTGTGCTTTTTAGGAAGGACAGGCTGGGAAGGCAACGGAGTTACTGTCTATGTGAGAGAGCAACTGGAATGCATGGAGCTCAAGCTGGCCATGGATGATGAGCAAGTTGAGRGCTTGTGGTTAAGGTCTAGAGGACAGGCCAACGTGGGAGACACTGTGGTGGGTGTCTGCTGCCGGCCACCTGATCAGGAGGAGGAGGTTGACGAGGCCTTTTAGAGACAGCTGGAAGTAGCCACACAGTCAAAGATCCTGGTTCTCATGGGGAACTTYAACCACCCTGATATCTGCTGGAAAGACAGCATAGCAAGGCATAAATGGTCCTGGAGGTTTCTGCAGTGTGTTGATGATAGCTTTTTGACACAGGTTGTGGAGAAACCAACAAGGAGAGTTGGGCTACTGGACCTCATACTAACAAACAGAGCAGGACTTGCAGGAGATGTGAAGGTGGTGGGTAGCCTTGGCTGCAGTGATCACAAGTTGGTGGCGTTCAGGATCCAACGAGGAGGTAGCAGGGCTGTAAGTGGCCTTGTATCCATGGACTTTAGGAGGGCCTACTTTGGTCTRCTTTAGACACCTACTTAGAAGAATCCTATGGGCTAGGGCTCTAGAAGGAAATGGAGCCTAAGAGAACTGGTTAGAGTTCAAGCAGCATTTCTTCCTTGCTCAGAATTAGTGCATCCCTGTGTGCAACAGGTCAGGCAGAGGGACAGGAGGCCTGCATGGATGAGCAGGGAGCTCCTGACAAAACTCAACAGAAGAAGGCAGTATACAGAATGTGGAAGAAAGGACAGGCCCCTCGGGAAGAATACAAGAAAATTATCGGGGAATGTAGGGATGCAACAAGGAAGGCTAAAGCACATATGGAATTAAATCTGGCAAGAGATGTTAAAAATAACAAGAAGAACTTCTTCAAATATATTAACAGAAGGAAGGTCAGGGAAAACGTGAGTCTGCTGGTGAATAGGATAGATGTCCTGGTTATGAAAGACAGAAGAAGCAGAGTTGCTGAATGCCTTCTGTGCTCCAGTGTTCCCCAGGGGCAGCCCTCTGGAATCCCAGACCTTAGAGACAAGAGAGAAAGCCTGGAGAGAGGAAGACTTGCCCTGAGTAGAGGAAGATTGGATCAGAGAGCACWTAGGGCAATTTGATATCAACAAATCCACGGGCCCCAATGGGATGCACCCCAGAGTGCTGTGTCAGCTGGCAGACATTATTGCTAAGCCACTCACCATCATCTTTGAAAGGTTCTGGAGAACAGGGGAGATGCCTGCAGACTGGAATAAAGCCAGTGTCATGCTGGTCTTCAGAAATGGCAAGAAGGTGGACCYAAGCAGCTACAGGCCGGTCAGCCTCATCTCCATGCCTGGAAAAGTAATGGAACAGCTCATCCTGGTTGCTGTCTCCAAACATGTGGAGGACAAGAAGGTGCTCAAGAATAGTCAGCATGGGTTCACCAAGGGGAAATCATGCTTGACTAACCTGGTAGCCTTCTATGATGAAATGACAAGCTGGATAGATGAGGGGAGAGTGGTGGATATTGTCTATCTGGACTTTAGCAAGGCTTTTGACACTGTCCCTCACAACATCCTCCTGTGCAAGCTCTAGAAGTGTTGCTTAGATGAGTGGATGGTGAGGTGGATTGAGAACTAACTGAATGGCGGAGCTCAGAGAGTGGTGATCTGTGATGCAGAGTCTAGTTGGAGGCCTGATGGTAGTTAGTGGTGTTGCCTATGGATCAGTTCTTGGTCCAGTCCTGTTCAACTTATTCATTAATGACGTGGATGAAGGGCTGGAGTGCTCCCTCAGCAAGTTTACTGACGATACAAAACTGGGAGGAGTAGCTGATAGCCCAGAGTGCTGCACTGCCATCCAGAGGGACCTGGACAGACTGGAGGACTGGGCAGTTAGAAACCTCATGAAGGTCAACAAGGGCAAGGTCCTGCACTTGGGGAGGAATAACCCCAGACACCAGTACAGGCTGGGGAATGACCTTCTGGAGAGCGACTCTGCAGAGAGGGACCTGGGCRTCGTGGTGGATGACAAGATGACCATGAGGTAGCAGTGTGCCCTGGTGTCCAAGAAGGCCAATGGGATCCTGGGGTGCATTAAGRARAGCATCTCCAGCAGGTCGAGAGAGGTGATTGTCCCCCTGTACACAGCCCTGGTGAGGCCACATCTGGAGACTGTGTCCAGTGCTGGGCTCCCCAGTACAAGAGGGATGTGGAGCTGCTGGAGAGAGTCCAGTGCAGGGCTACGAGGATGATCAGGRGYCTGGAACAYCTGCCCTRTGAGCAAAGGCTGAGGGAGCTGGGCCTGTTCAGCCTGGAGAAGAGAAGGCTGAGGGGGGACCTGATCAGTGTCTATAAACACCTCAAGGGAGGCAGTGAGGAGGAGGGGGCGGCCTCTTTTCAGTGGTGGCCCCTGATAGAACTAGAGGAAACAGACAGAAACTGAAGCATTAAAAGTTCCACAGGACCTGAAGGAAACACTTCTTGACTGTGAGGGTGACAGAGCCCTGGCACAGGCTTCCCAGGGAGGTTGTGGAGTCTCCTTCTTTGGAGATCTTGAAAACCCGCTTGGAYGCAGCCCTGTGCCACGTGCTCTAGGTGACCCTGCGTGAGCAGGGGGGTTGGACTAGACAGTCTCTAATGGTCACTTCCAGCCTTAAGAATTGTATGATTCTGCTATTCTAGTTTCTTTTGAAATGATGCAAAATTTTGAAAACTTGTTGTATACAAAGTCAATGATGACATTTGAAATCCATGAACTCAAATCTTGTTTCAGGCCTTTTTTTTATGGGAGAGTAAAGAAATGACTGTTGGTTTACATTACTGTTGACTGTCTATAACAATATCACTTAATAGTTGCATTTATACATTGGGTTTATGGCTTTTATTGATTTTCTTGTCCTACTAAGAACTTGGCTCTAAGAATTAGACTAAGAACGAGTAAGAATTAGTCTCTGCTTGCTATCTATGTATTTAGAAAGTCTGTCACCAAACTTTAAAGTATAAAAGCAAATTTTTCTTGTACATGGTTTCACAGATGAGTGAGGAGTGATGCAACTCACTCGTAAGAGAGAAGCAGTAATCTATTTTAATGGGGTTAGAGAGCAACTTAACAGTTCAGTTATAGATAAGACAGTGGTTTAACAAGATTTGATGGCAAGATTCACTCAATTTATTTACTGTGTGGAGGACAGGGTCAGCTGTCAGGGAGAGCATCCTGCAGTTTCAAGGTTCAGAGTGGACCCTGTTGCTTTCCAAACTTTTCCGCAGAGGAATCCCAGGATTTATGTGAACAATAGGATTTATCCCAGGATTTATGCACACACTCAATCAGAGATAGGACAACACAGTTTCATGAAGTTATGCAAAGTTTCAGCGTGCTGTTAATCACTTACTGAGGATCTGTTGCACATAAGGGACCTTTCAACATTGAGGAGTAACCTTGAGAGGTGTACTTGCTCCAGAGGAGTTTCCGCAGCGCAGCCTGCTGCCATATAGCAGAGCTCAATGAGCTCTGGGGTGGCCCTGTTTATGGCAAGGATGGGGAATCATTGAATTGCAGTCATATCTGCAGCTTGCTGGATTTTAGTTGGTACATGCCCGATTAGCCCTTTGTTTATGGAAAGTTTGGGTTAAGGAATGAAGACCTCGTGGTGCATGTGTGTGTGGGGAAGGAGAATGCACTTACACGCTGTGCCATGACTAGTCATCAGTCCATCTCATCCTCCACAGAGTGGTGGCATGGACAGCTTTTGTCTCTGCAGCATAAATATTATATTTACAGCTGATGCTTTTAAGGGGGTCACAGCAAGTAAACAATTTTAGCATAAAATATTAGGTACTAACTTACATGTTTTGTGTGGCTGAACATGAGTTACTTGTTGCATCATATACCAGATCCTTATTTACAGTATGATTGGAGGTGATGGACATAATACTATTAGAATTAGTAAAATTAAAACTTGATAAAGCATTATGTCAAAATGTCCTRTTGCTGTTGCTGACCATCAAAGAAGAGTTTCCCACCAATGATGTTCTCTATCCTTTTCCATTCTTTACAGGACACTTTGTATTTCTTCTGTATCATGATGAACCRTGATCAGAGTTTAGTATCTACAGTTTTGGCTGTGTTTCAGCAGTTGACACAGCTGTAGTGGAAACATTGGCAGAAGATCGGACAGGAGTCAGTTACTGACAGAGCATGTGGTACTCATGAAACCACACAACAAACAAATTCCCATCAGGGCCAGGTGCACACAGTTCCAATTTGCCAACAATGTCTAGCAGTCTCCTGGGCAGTAGTTTTCTCAAAGGTAGCACAGCTGAGATAAGGAAATAGTTCTAGCAGATTTAAGCAGATTTTACCTCCTTGGGTGTCCAAAGAGTGTCTTCATCAGCATCCCACCAGCAGCCCCTGTCAGTTCCTGTCACTCCCTGTGCAGTCTGTAGTGTAATTCTCTATTAAATCTCATTTAACCCATATAAACCTTGAACCTCTCCACTGATACCTGCCTTTCTTTTGCTTGTCCTGCAGTCACAACAGGACACTACTTTGGAGCAGTTCAATGTAAGCTTCATTCCAGTGGGGGTAGATAATAAGTCTTGATTTAATGTATAATTAGATTGTAACARTTGATAAGATGTATCAGGAGTTGAATAATTCAAGTCACACCCTGTAATTTCAGTAAAATTACAAGCACAAATATTTAAACGATTACTCGTATTTACAGTAATGTTATCTGCAATTATAAAATCACAAAGCATTCTCATGCAAATACTTGTGTATTTTCCAAGATACACAAGTACAGTTTCAGGGGGTTCATCGGGATATATTTCCAAATGAATACATTTTGTTCAGTGTCAAGACAAGTGTCTTGGTCTTTGATGCTATTACTTTCACAAGTAAACCCTTGTTTTTCCCACAGAACACATTCATTAATGTCAACAGTGCACTACTTTTTTCTGTTTTGCTGGCCCATCCTCTATGAGCTAAAGGATAAGAGGGTAGTTCTATGATGACTTAATCCCAGCACGATGATTTGGTGTATGTATACCAAAACTTTACGTATTGTTAAGTCAAAARTTATAGTTTTGTTGTTGATGATGTCATAAGTAAAGTTGACTATATTCCACTAAGASTGGAATTTCTTTTCATATTTAATTACATTATCCTAAATCACCTTTCGACTTCAATGGATGAGGGTACACTGTACGCACACTCCCTACTTTCCCTTATAACTATTGGTACTATAGTTTGTATCCATGGTTGAGCCTGGATACAACTGCAAGCTAGAGAAATATTATATTGGGCAACACCCAATTGGCATTTACAATTAATTGTTTTTCTCATTCTTTCCCATTGAGGCAAAATGTAAGAGAAGTCATTGGTTAATTCCCAGTGCTAATAGAGAAGATCTCAATGGCATGCATTTTGATCAGGTATGGCGGAACATCAGAAGTTTGTGGGGATAGATTTTTTTTTAATCTTTTAAAAGAGAAGAGGTATTAATGTTCAGGGAAACAATTACAGTTGCAGCAGATGTACTTAGTTCACTGGTACTAATCTTGAATTTAAATGATAGCTCCCACACTGTGATGGGTGCAAAGGCAGAATGAAAAAAACTGTCTGTACCAACATAAAGTTGTACCAACAATCCAATTTTTCTGTGGCACAATTTATTTTCTGTTCTAATCCTACTTTTACTTAAGTTACAGAGTTTTGAATTACTCAGTCATGWGAGAGTCCATTAATTACTCTGCATTCTATATTTATTTCTTGTCCTACCTTTCTCAAACAATTGAGCTTACAACTCATTTGTTGGCTTGCATATCCCAGTTCCTTTCATTTTCCAAGTAAATTTTGGGCCCATGCATTGGTTGCTATTGACAAGTTTAGGGCTTTGTTAGAATTAAACTCACGCTTCCTGTGTATTTTACCCAAGTATAAAACAATGGCCAATCTGTGGTTTCTTTGGTGATAGTTAAGATTATTAGGAACATTAAAACTTTCAACARCATTAGGTTTATGTATCTTCCGTTCCTTTTGTTGGATGCTCTAAAGCAAGTTCTTGGTGTGGACATGCAGACAGGTTACTCAACAAAAGAGAGTGTAAAACCCATCATGCACTAACTCAGTGGTGTTTTTCACCACTGCTGTTGGTAGCTACCCAGGCAAGCTGACCGTGAGGTCTGCTAAAGTCATAGGCACACACCATTTTCTACCATACCTTTTGACTTAGGATAGTTGCTTTTGAAATATCAATTAMATTCCTTCTTGTTTTGCTCTATTTGCTCATTATGTAAGAAATGTGAGCCACTAACATTTTGGATAACATTAGAAGTAGGTAGATATGGGAACAATTAGGTAGATATGGGAACCAAAACAATATTCTTCACTCTCTATTTTACCCATTGGCTTTCTGACACTGGCCATAAGCAAGCTGAAGACCATTTCCATTCCTGTGATGATATATGGATACCTGGCAGAGGATTTGAATGTGCCAGTGTAACCAACTTACCATGTAGGCCATAAAATTTTCTCTTATTTGATCTGCAGAGGTGATGTTTTGGCAGAATGATCTGCTTGTAATTTTAATTGACACTGAGGACATTCTGTAAGAATAGTTTCAGAAGTGTTCTTGTTTATGGACTATGTCTATAGTACATAGTCCATAAACATAGTCCATAAACATAGTAAAATAAAGTACTTCCTTACCTGAGTGACCTAGACTTCAATGTAACCATTCTCCCAGCTGATAATATTCAGGATATCTAAGCAGATTTTTTTCTAATTTTAGTCAACATATCCACTTTTTAATTCCACTCTGTGGCTGATTGATTACCCTTAATTTGAGATTTTTTCCCATCCCGTTTAGAAAGGTGTTTTCCTGGCTATGTCTAGTAATAATAGCAAATCTTGGTTTCTCCAAACTGAGGATTTAGTTCCCAATTGAAAATTTCCCWTTGACAGAGTCACTCTGTGGCATGGGCACACACAGCAAAGTGTCTACATGTATGATTCTGGTAAAATAACTGCTCTTAATTACGCAATATCTATAATAATAGCTAATRCAGTGGCTTTATATTGCCATCTACTGTTTACCCTTTTTGCTGAAGCATCTGTAAAACAAATATTTTCCTTTGGTGTGTCCTCTGCRAGGGCCAGTACCTACAGAAAAGTTTAAAAGGTTGTTATAATGCTAAATGGTCTGCGTTTACAGACATCCACAACTTGGAAAACTTAGTAAGTCATTCACTTAACTGCACATTTTCTGCACTCTTGTTAGGTGGGCACGTCACGATAGTAATTTTTTCTGCAACTCCTTCTGGGGGAGCAGTACCTTTTAGGATTGCTTCTAATAAGTTAAATTGTGCTCTACATTGCATAGGTTGTCCTTGATGTATTTTCTCAACTCGTTTGACAGCTTAGACAAAAGGTAGAAGTCCCTTTTCACATTCAGAATATCATTGTTCTGTTTCTTTGAATGCAGCTGAGCTAAACAATACCTTTATGATCTTTTTTTTCCATCAGGTTCAGTATATACTAGGTTACAGTAAGTAATGCATACAGTGAAAACCTATACAAGATTATACTATTAAAGAAGGTGTGACAGGACTATGGTGCTGTGCTCGTCCCCGTGACTGATATRTTTCTAATTCTTCAGCTAGAACATTATCTCCTCCTTAAATTTCGTTTTCCAGAGGTTGTCTTTTATAAGAGACCATATAATAGGCCCAAACTGGTAGAAAATCCAGGTATATACTTCCACTAATACCCTAAAGTTTCCATTTGTTGTTGTAATTCCCTCCTTGATTGGGGCATTTATTTGCAGTTCTTTGATTTTTATAAGGTATCTGAAGGAATCACTATGTCGCCAGCTATCCACCTATTACCCCAAACCTTCACTTCTCTGCTAGGCCCCTGTCATTCTTCAGGTGGACTCTTAATTTCAACTTTATTTAGCGCTTGCCGTACTGCTCCTGCCACTTCTACCTTCTCAGGGGAGATTCCTCCAATCAGAATATCATTTACATATTGGTATTTTCTCATCTTGAGGGAGGGAGAATGCTTATAGCAATTCAGTACATGTGTCATGAGCTTTTGTTTATACTACAGCAGGAGTTCGTTAAATATATACTGCACTCCCTCCCAGGTGAAAACAGAATTCTCTTCATCCTTTTCCTGCAAGGGAACCTTAAAGAAGGTGTCTTTTACACTGAATGCTGCCGCCCATGGGTGGACAGCTGCTTACCAAGTGCTGTTAAGTTTGCAGTGTTTGGTAAAGCAGCTGTTAGCTGGGCTGTATTATCGTACAGGTACTGAGTGTCAAATGCCACCTCCCATCTGTTTTCTGGACTGGCTGGACAGATCGGTTAGATGGAGAGTCCAAATGGGCTATGACTTCATAAACTTCATGTTATGCTGCAACAGAAATCGGATATTTTGGAACCTTATTTATTTTTGCGTGGGGTGTGCAGGGGCTRTACACTGTTGCCTGCATATTGCCACTGGATTGCAGTTTGTCAGGYACCTGGTGTATTTGAAAAATTGAAACCTAAAATATTTTTGTCATGATCTTTAGTTGCAAAGCAAGTAGCAGACATATATGCTTTTTACCCAGGAGACATAAACTGATTTAGCAGGCAGAAAACACTTGCTTTGTTCACTCGGATAATTTTAACTTTTTACTGTCCAAATGGTGCACCCAGCTTCTCATTATCTTGTTGTGCTAGTATTGACATTTGTGCTCCCATATCTATTAACAACTTCACCAATTGTCCTTGAGGACGAGCTGAAATCAAAACAGCATCACTGATAACCTCTACTTGCTGGACAGGCAGGCCCACTTGCCTTCTCAGCATTACTCATTTTTTTGCATCACTTTCCACAATTTCTCCCAAAGGGAGAAAGAGGTCATCTCCCTCTGTGGGAACTGCTATCAGTTGCAATGCTCTCCTTCCGTTTGTGATTATCTCGTTTCTGGAATCACTCAAGGTGATGCCAATGGGCTGGCCTTGAGCCTTGCAGCTCTGGGAATGCCTAAGGCTAATGTTTTTCTCCGTAATTCRTTTCTCTGTTTTCAAGATTCTGTTCGCAGTTATTTAAAATTCATTTGATATGGTTTTTGATTTAGTTTCTGTTCCGTGTTTTATGCGTCTCACTTTATGGTCTCCTTTTGGGGCTTCAGGTTTGGGTTTTCAGATGGTACGTCATCCCAGACAGTGTCACGTCTGTATTTAATAAGTCCGTGCATTAATTAATGCAGCATCCAGGTAGGGAGCTGTCTGTGGGGGTTGTTATCACCTAGTCTTTCATCATATTTTCTGTCTCTTTGATGTGCCTCCCATTTCGTCACTAGGTAAGTTTTAAGAATTGCCAGAGCTCCCTAAACTTAAACCTTAACATTGTAGAAACTACTGTAGCTGATAGTGAGATGTGATGGGGTCCTCCTTCATGCATGGCTTGTGTGCAAGTGGCTTTAGTGATGGCTGCAGAGAGCTCACTTAGAGATTTGATGGGGATTAGGAAGGGTTCATTGCTGTGTCTATTCTGCCAGCCCAATAAGCTACCTGGCTGGTGACAGACTGGGATTTATCTGTAAGGTTTGATCCTAAACTTAAGAAAACTCCCAGGTGCCAATAGGTATTTGYTTCATCCTCAATCAGAATTATTTGGATGAAACACTTAGGTAGACTCACCACTAGTATTCAGTTTCCATTTTACCTGCATACACAGTTTCTAAGCAAGTACCTAGCATCTGGAAGATAACTGCTTGTCCTTATCCACTCTTCGTGTGTTCTTCAACAGCATATCCATTATGTCAGTTGTCACAAGCACATTCTTCTAAGAAACTAGGACTGAGCTTCAGTCCATGTCTCCATAAATAACTGGTGAACTACTTGCCAACATGCCAACATGCTGAGTATGCCAGTTTGTCACAGATGAGTGAGGAGTGATGCACTTCACTCCTAAGAAAGAAGCAGCAATGTGTTTTAAAGGGGTAAGAGAGGAACTTAACAGAGTTCAATTATGAGTAAGACAGTGGTTTAAGAAGGTTTGATGGCAAAATTCACTCAGTTGTTTACTGCATAGAGGACAGAGTCAGCTAAAAGTGTCAGAGGTGTGGAATGGAAGTCAGAGCTTCCAATGAGTGCTGAGTTTCAGTGTGGGCACTTTGCTTTTCAACCTCCTCCACAGAAAATACCAAGAGAAGTTCTGGTCCCAGGATGCTCTGGAGGAAGTTCTGCAGTTCAGCCTGCTGCCATGAAGCAGAGCTCAATGTGTCCTGGAGGTGACCCTATTTGGGGTGGAGGTGGGGKATGATTGAATCACAGTCATATCTGCAACTTGCTGGATGGGTCTTAGTGCTAGTGTTCAGTTGGCCCCCATCAATTATTTTCAGAGAGGTTGGGTTGGGAATGGGGGAGAAGAGCATGTTGGTATGAGGGGCAAGGAGTACACCAGCATGTACAGAGCTTCCAAATTTCCATTTTAAAAACACAACTTTATATTTTCCTCTCCAATAGCACTTTCTTTTGTTCTTAAAAAGCTAAATAATTGCAGAAAAACATGATTCCTCCTTTTCTGTCATAAATCTTTAAATTAGCAGGTTATGTGGTGCATTCCAATCAAATAATGCTGAAAAGCATTTTGCTTGGTGTCATGAAGTTAATGAATAAACATATCTCATTGCATTTRAAAAAGTTACAGCACTAGATTGTGAATGCTATAAAGAAAAGTGTGTCAGGGTTTACACATGAGAAAAATGTCTTTGTGAGCTGGAAAACATGCCAGGAAAGCAACAAAATGCCAAGAGGGCAATATGAGCAGAGAAAGCTGCTTAGGAACCAGATTGTAATTTGGACAATAAACTTCCAGTCATTAACTGACTCTTCCGCCAGAGGAGACTGAGACTATTAACTTTCTATGACGGAACCAGAGGGGAAAAACAATAATTTCTTTTACAAGCAGAAGGAAAAGTTCTGCTCAATAAAGAGCCATTAAACATTTCCTATAAAAACAAATACTGGGGAGTTCATGCTCCATGGATGTGTGGTTATCAAAACATTTCTTTACAGGAAATTCCATGAAATTTGTATAATTTTTGCATCTCTACAATCACACAATCAATGGTAGTCAAATTTTATTGGGATGAAAAGTTCCACTTGATAACTGGTGATCTCATGAATCTTCACCCTGAGCGAGTAGTCACTGATATGTCTTGAGAGTTGAGGGATTGACATTCCCTTGTGCAATAATTTTACTYAGTATAACTGAGGATGGCATTCTGTTTTTTTTTCTAATAAATCTCTCTTTGGCTATCTTTTATTTAATTACATTTTTTTTTTGTTTTAAATCTCAGTAAGATATTTGCCTCATTACTGTTGTGAATCAATGAGCTGTCCATGAAATAATACTATATCATTGTACACTATCTATAGATTGATTTGCTTTCAATTTCTTTAGTTCTTTTTTTCCTTTGTACTACAAAATTATTTCAGTACTATTATTTCTATCGGAAGATTTAAATCTTGAGATCTTTCTCTGGATTGTATAATTCTGTGTGCTATGAGTTTGCCAAATAGAAGAATAGTCTTTTCCCATGGAATTCCCACATGCAATATCCCACAACTACCCGTGGAGCTTCCAGAGAGGATCTAGTGTAGAGCAATAAATGTGATTAAGAGACGGGAGCATCTATCTTATATGGAAAAACTAAGTGAGCTGGGTCTATTTAGCCTAAAAAAGACTGAGGGGAGATCTGATCGATACAAGTACCTGAGGGAAGCATGTAGGGAAAATGGGACCAAACTCTTCTTAGTGGT
This sequence comes from Nothoprocta perdicaria, assembly GCF_003342845.1. NCBI lineage: Eukaryota > Metazoa > Chordata > Aves > Tinamiformes > Tinamidae > Nothoprocta > Nothoprocta perdicaria. The sequence continues at coordinate 1,705,635 of NW_020456110.1, forward strand.
GGCCAGGGACAGAACAAGGGGAAATGGGTATAAGTTGAAACCCAGGCAGTTCCATCTCCATGTGAGGAGGAACTTCTTTCCTKTGCGGGTGACAGAGCCCTGGCACAGGCTGCCCAGGGAGGCTGTGGAGTCTCCTTCTGTGGAGATGTTCCAATCCCACCTGGATGCCGCCCTGTGCCCCGTGCTCTGGGTGTCCCTGCTGGAGCAGGGAGCTGGACTAGATGATCTCTAGAGGTCCCTTCCAACCTYARCYASTCTGTGATTCTGTGATTCTGCAATCTGCAAATGAACAGTAAGAAAGAGGCAAAAACAGCAGATATGGCTTGTTGCTATAAGAATGACCCAAGAAGAGGATGACTGCTCTTTGGTTGTGTGTGTGTAAATATATATATATATATGTATATATATATATATATATATATATATACTGGTAGTATTTAGCTGGTAATATACTGGTAGTATTTAGCTACACAATAGTTCCCTTCTATGGAAAAGGGTAATGTTGTTTTGCTAATTACTCTTTCATTTGTCATCTTCAGCATATAATGGTCATATCCCTTTAGCAGTTTGTAAACATGCGGTATTTCACAGGGTTTTATTGGTGTTTGGACTGCTGCACAAAACAGACCTTTCAGAAGAGGAAGGCTGCATTATTTCACTGCTTTCTGKCTATCACCATCTGGCTATCAAAGGATACAGGAGTAAAGCAAACAATGAAAATTATTGCCCACATGCCGGTCCTCTTTCTGCTATGGTGTCTGCAGCAATTGAAAGCTTGGCTTGACTAACCATGGCTGAATTTATGCAGCATCTAATGCTGAACAGAGTATCAATATTACTGCCCTTTCCAAACTCATTATCAATAATGCTCATACTGTGTTTTGGGCTATGTACTTCAATGCTTGAGCATAATTCTCGCTGGTGGCTGAAGAGAATTTGACCTAACTGTGTGCTTTGGGCAGTGGTTGTTCTCCCACGTTGTGTTAAGGGTGTGTGAAGGAACTGGGCAGTTCCTTCTGACAGGCAGCCCACTGACAGGCAGCCCCCATAAGGGTCTGTCTTATTGAGGACTGCAGAACATCCAGCCTCAGGCTAGGCTGAAAGTGTAAGGAAAGGTGGAGAAGCTGGAAAGAAAAGAGTGAGGGAGGCAGAAACTATTCAAAGGCAAAGAGGATATCTCCTAAAGAACTGAGTGGGGCAGCTATATTCCAGGTTTAAGACATTGCCTTTCTCCTTAGCTGGATGAGAAAAGATAATTATAAAAATACTTCAGAGTTCATCCTAACCCTTCTTTTTTGAGGGACTGTCAAAACTGCAAGATGCTGATCCATTTCTCTGTTAAATACCAATGCTGAGAACTTAATAGTAGAAGTTACAACTTCAGAGAGCTATGTGCTATTCCACTGAAATTGGCATGTTTTCCTTATTTTATTTATTTTATGGATTTACGGAAGAAAAGACCATAGATTCCTGAATAAGAGGGCACTCTAGTGATGAAAGCACTGCAAGAGATTGAGTAACTAATAATATTACCTGCTAGACAMAATGAGAATTAAAAAAGAGATTTTTCAGGTATTAAAGATCTTCTCTGGCTCAAAAGCAGTTTTGAAAAGCACTTTTGCAATAGATAGCATTATGGAATGATTTATAATCAATCAGTGCTCTCCAAGTTGCTCACAGAGTGTAAAATATTTTAAATAACTATTGAATATGTAATAGCTATTTTCAGTTTGATATCTAAATTAAAAGATTCTTTGCTATTTTCTTCTTATTTCCTTCTTAGTTTACCAAATAAAGTTCAAGTAAGAACTAGCTGGAATATTCTTACAATCTTTTGGGGAGGCAGGAAATAGAAGAAGAAATTATAGAAGATAGCATGTATATCTGAGCTTTGTAGAAGAGATCCATAAGACATTCTTTTACTTAAAATAATAAGAAGAAAAAAAMCCAAAAACTTTGAATCATATATAGATCTGCTTCAGTATATTAAAAGGACTCTTCTTGGCCCAACTTTCAGCTGTATGTGGCCAAAGCATATATGAGAAATGGGAAAAGGTACAAATGGTTAGCAGCAGAGAAAAAAAAAATGTAGATGATAAGTAATGAAGCTGTTGCTTTTGGGATGGGCTTATAGAAAGTGAGACAAGTGTGACTTGACAGCTGTATTTTCTGAAAGACCTCTGATTTGCTCTCTTTATTTCAGAAATGATGGTGGTTTAATTCCAGGCTTTCATTTGATTGAAATGACAGTTGTCCTCTGCACTATCCTTTTTTCCTTCAAAAATGATTGCATAGTAGCTTTTTTCATGTGTACTTTTCATGGCAAATACTGGGAACTCTCTTTTAGAGATTTCTAAGAGTTAATACAAAAAAGCGCATATTTTTGGAAACATATTTTCTCCTAACCCAGAGATCCAAATGTCTGTTTTAGAAACACCCTTATTGTCTGAATCCAGCATTGGAAAACTTGGAAAYAAAACAATCAAGATACCAGATTTGCAAGCACGGCTCTGTTGGCTCTTGGAGATATGAAAAAAGGAAAAAAAAAAGAAAAAGAAAATGGTGGACTTTATATAAAATGTTTGAGGTTATTTCCCATGTATTAATGTCTTCCTGTAAAGAAGTCTCGCACTATTGAGCAAACTGAGAGATAGATGTGTTTGTGCATCAAAAATGTGTGGTATACCCACCTTAGTTCCATATATTCTCTTTGGAAATAGAAAGAGTGAACTTAACTAAGGTATTACAGAATTTAATAATTTATTATTTTAAGGTTTAATAGTATTTTTCAGTAACATTGTTGCTTGCATTAATCATTTCTCTCTGTTATGGAGTTAATGGTTTTAAAAGTCAGTGCTTGATGAGATCATGTAAATTCAGCAATCTGACTGTTAAAAGAAAGGTTTAGGGGGCTTGGATTTTTGCAACATACTGTATTTCAGGTTATCAAGAAATGATACATGCAGTATTTTAGCAGGGAAAAAAAATCATGAATCATAAATGGACTCCATTGATTTTTTTTTTAAGTCTAGTTTGCAATTTATTCTGACCTGCTTTTATCAGACGTGAGCTATACCTTATTCAGGGAGTACTTACTTTATCTGGAAAATATTAATTTTTGATTTGCATATGGCTTGAAAAAAGAAAAGAGTTTAAAGCAATGTTTTTAAGTACTTGAAAGCTAGCTCTCCTTTCAAGTTTGTCTCCAATTAAAATTAACTCTGGGCTATGAACGCATGAGGGAGACAAAGACTTGGTTAATGTGACAGAAGCAGCAGCAGAGATCAGTTGTCTTCCTTTTTCTCTTTCTTTTTTTTCTTTTCCCAGCAGAACTGTTTAAATGCTAAACTTCAGAAAAAAAAAATCTGGAATGAATAGGGCTGGTGACTAAAATTACATGTGATTAAAAATAATATTTTTATCTCTTGCTGTATTGTTTTCTAAATTAACACCTTATATTGCACAATAAGAAGTATTTCTTTTTTTTCTTTTACTAATTGCTACTAGTAGAACAACTTCTTAGCCTATTCCCAGAACTGGCATCAGGAAAAACCTTCCTATAGCTATAGCTGGCAGGGAAGCATTTTCACCAGGTGACAAATTGCATTCCATCACAAGAAAGTTTTTTTTTGCTTTCTATTGCAGCTTGCTGATGTTTGGCTCGACATTTGCTTATTTCTAATTCTCTATTTTTTTTAAATATAACACATTTTGGCACAGTCTTGAAATGTTTTGCAGTGCTTTCTATATTTTGTGTAGTCTCAGCAAACAGATATGAGAGAGATTTATTTTTAAAAACCTTTCTTCCATGTTTTCTTGGCATGTAAAATGATTAAAAGATGCTTGCACCGTCTTTACTGCCTTTTGCGGTTTTCACACCACAAGCTGACTTGAGGAAACCTGCCTGCTGGTCGCTGACTGGGAAACGGATGCCCTGCTTCTGTACACCAGCAGCAGGACATGTGCTTGGCCTCGTCTCCGTGTCACCCGTGCCTCTGAAGGAGCCTCTCTAGAGCTCCTGTTCCACGTTCGCTTTGGGGTCAGTGTGCTGAGACTGAGAAATCTGGTAATTACTCTGCTTGGTGGTTTTTTTCCCTGCCTGCTGAGAGCTGGAGCTGTGTCTACTTAAACTGGTCAGCAAAGAGCCCTGGGAGGCTGGAGGCCAGGCCATCCACTTTGTGGTGCACCCAGAGGGTAGAGAAAACGACACCCGTAAAAGTGTATGGGTATAAAAGTGCTGTCTGAGTTACAAGGTGATAGAAAAGATTTGACTATGAGAAGGCAGAACTGACGATGTGGAAGAACAAGGGCGGGTTCTGGAGCAGTAGTCCTTAGCAGCAGTAAGCTGTGCTGGTCTTACTGGGTTGGCTGCTCAGTGATTGTAACACTGCTTGGCAACATCTTAAAATGAAAATACCAAATAATACCTTCCCTTCCCTTCCCTTCCCTTCCCTTCCCTTCCCTTCCCTTCCCTTCCCTTCCCTTCCCTTCCCTTAGAGACCGGGGAGAAGCAAAGGAAGCCAGTCCGAATGGAGCAGACCAGCTAAGTATGTGGTTTTGTGTGGAGGTAAGAAAAGAGCTGCTTCTTG
>NW_020456110.1:1710618-1804644 GCF_003342845.1 Nothoprocta perdicaria
CTTCTCCTTTTCCTTTTCCTTTTCCTTTTCCTTTTCCTTTTCCTTTTCCTTTTCCTTTTCCTTTTCCTTTTCCTTTTCCTTTTCCTTTTCCTTTTAACAGATTAAACATGCTCAAAAGTAACTTCATGTTATTAGGAATTAATGCTTTAAAATATAATTAAGTTCATGGGTTGACTTGAATATTTTTGACAGGACTGTTCTTAAATTCTGGATTTACACCTAGAGGTGGATGTTCCATCTTTCTTCCAGCCCCCAAATCATCCATCCCTTTTCAAAGAACTATGAATTATGATTAAGTAAACAATATTTCCAAAGTTTACCAAAGTGCTGTCTTACAATTCCACAGGTAAATCATACTAACAAGTAATATATGGAAATACAAGAAAAGAATACCTTATTGGGCATTTAAAGCATCATGAAACATGGTTAACTTCCACGCTGTTAAAAATAATATACAAACCAGATGCTTAATGGAAGTATGTGTTTAGACTACACATATGCAGCATCTGTGACTTTTGGGTTAGAAAAAATCCCTCTACATTATAGTTATTTTTCCTTTGTGTGTCAAAACACACTGTAGTCAAAACACACTGTATCCTAGCAGACTTCTTCCTTATATAAGTGCATTTCTGACTGCAATTTGATAGGCATCAGTCACAGGGGTCTGTGTGGCCTCCTTTCCTTGCTCTGCATTTCTTCAGCGCTGTGGAAGAAATTTTTACTAACAGAGGCCACGTTGGTTTTAGGAACCCAAACTTCTTGGTGAATGGAGAAGCAGTGCCCTGAGGTCTGCTCTGCTATCAGCACTATGTAGCTCTGATCGTACAATGTGAGATCTGCAGTGTGGAAGGTGTTCCTAGTTCTGAAAGGGAAAGGAGAATTTCACCTGTAAATTCATTTTAATTTGTTCTAAAACTCAGTTAAGTCCACCTATTTATCATTTATTTTCTGGACAGAGAGGCTGGGAATGGAGCGTGACCACTTTTTCACTGTCAGTAAGTTTGAAACACGRCTTTAAAAACTTGGCATTGAAACAATATTTGCACTCTCAGGCTGCAGCAGTCTTCCTCAGATGTGAGGCTACTTGCCTGATTTATTACAACTTCTTGTGCAGGAATGGTGTGCACGGCACAGTTCATCATATTTAGCACTTGGCAAGGACGGCCACAGGCTCTTTCTGCTTGTTCTCTGAGCAGTTTTCAGTATGGTCACGGGGATTCCAGCTGCATAAGTCTCTTAAGAATTTCATCCTGTTTTCACACCCAAGGAAATATACAGTATTCAGWGGCTGCGGGGGCAGAATTGGGAGTATTAAGTGAAGACTGGTGCTTCTGGAGGTGCTGGTACTAGGCAGCTCAGGAGACTGATAATAGGATGCAGAAACATTCAGCCCTGGGCAATTAGTCCCCTCATAGTTGCCACTTACTGCTCTCTCCATCCCTTCCCTGGGCAAAAAGGCTTTCTCCTATGGGTCACGAGCACAGCTGTTTCCAGAGGGCAGCCTTACCACTCATGGAGGAATTGGCTGGGGACACAAATAAGTTTTTATCACTACTTGCAACTGCTGCAGCTGAGACCCAACATTGAGAAACACTAATAAGCTTTGCTTTGGCTAACGTGAGCMCTTCAGTTCACAGTGCTGCCTCCTTCTACGATGCCACAGTTGGCTTCTTGCTTGTACTGCTGTCCCTCATGTCCCGTGGAGGCAACTTCTTAAAATGAAAGGTCCTGGGGGACCCTGCTGCCCATGGCCATCCTTGGGACTGCAGCATTGCACGAGTGCAGGGAAGGTACCCACCTGGACCACGCTATTGCATTGTCAAGACAGGACTGAAAGGAAAAGTCTGTCAATGGATTTCACACCAAGGATGAGTGTTAATGATTGTCAAGATTGCTGTCACTATTCAGTGTGAATTAAGAKTCTCTTTTAGGACAGTACAACTAATCATGTAGAGTGAAGAAGGGATTGAGTGTACAGCTTTCTGCATCACAGTAGACATACTTCATCATAATAAGCAGAGAGACATCAAGGCTGTCACATCAATATCAATGATTCCATCACACAAGCCCTGTCAGCACTATCCCATTATTTAAAAATATAATACTCCACACTGCAACACTAAATACACTTGAGAAAATAGTAAAAACAAATGCGCAGAGAGATGAAGAAGGGGAGTGGAACACATAYGTTAGCACTGATTCAAAAGTTTATAGTTTTAGGATCTCTGGGAAATGTGCAGAACTTGAAGGTATAAATCTTCAGAAATGGGTACAAGCCTGATGAGAGAAGGCATATATGGACCATGTTGTAAGGAGAAATGAAAATGTGGAGTGGTCTAGGTAATGACTGGAGACTCATTTATGGTCCTTAGCTGGCAAAAAAGCCTGTCTGTAGGACTGCTCATTCCTCTGTGTCTAATCTCTTCCCAAGTACGACAGAAGAAGAATTTCTGTGGATCGGAAGGGATCTGCTCATATCCCACAGTGGCTTGTCTTTTCGATGGTTTAACTGCTKAGGGAAAAATGTTTTCCTTTCATGTTTTCCTTGTTCACCTACTGCGTATTTTTTCCTGTTCTGTGTTAATAAAAAATGAATAGCACAAATTTACATGAAGATAAAAAAGATATGCACCTGCTTTTTAAAAAGCGCTGTGGGTTTTTGTGGACAGAGAAAGGAGCAATTTTACAAATACTGAATATTACCTGATATTCCTCAGAAGTATCGATTTTCCTGTTCCTATCTGAACACATCTTTAATGTAACAGAGTGGRAATTTATTCAAAACTTGAAGATATTTATCATTAGTGTTTTGGAAGCATGCACATAACACAGTAGCATATACTGTCTGATGTAAGTGAAGGATTTCTATTATATATCTACCTATATATATATTTCATTTATATATCTACAGCTACAACTTTTACTATATTCATAAGTAAAATATTTCAATATATTCATTAAATTTCTGTATGATGATTGTTTCATAAAGTTGCTAGACAATTTTTTATTCAAATTCTTTGTACTCTCTGTTTCCTTTAGAATAAAAATCACTGAAATAAAGAGATAGAATATAAAGGAGCGATAGAACTGGTCTGAATGAGATAAAAAGGGAAAACAGAGCTCCACGGTTACAACTGACAAGTTGGTTTAATATCCAGTAAAAAAAGAACGTAATTCCAGAGCAGTTGGATTAATTAAGTAATATAGCAAAACAAACTATGGGCTATTATCGTTTTCAATATTCCTCAGGAGTTAGTGAGCCCAGAGGGCTTAGAATTCAACTTCTGTCCACACAAATAGTGCTGATATCTATAATAYCTTGGGTGTCTTGCTGTGTTTAGAGAATACAGGCTAAAAAAAAAAGAGGGGGGGAGGACGAAAACCCAATCTTTCATATGATCAGAAATGAAACAATCTAAAGAAGGAAACAAATAAATGGTCTTGAGAAAGGGACTGAAATATACTGACTGGAAATATACTGGAAATGTGCTGTTTCCTGAGGCRTTATAGAAATTAATCAAACTGATGAAAATAGAAAATGTATGACTGTAAGATGGTTTAACAGATTTGTAAATGTTGCATAGAAAACCTGGGAAATCTGAAAGTGATTGTGAGAAAGTTCATATACTAACTGCAAAAAAATAGAGACCACATCCAAGCAAATGACCCTTGCATACATCACCTTTCTGTGAATACCAGCACGATTAGACTGTCAGACTCTTTTGTAAAGACTCGTGCATTCCTGGGTGTGAAAGGAGGAGTTCCTATTTTGCCACTGCTGTGAAGTGGTACAAAAGATGAAAAGKAGGGATGTGCCGTCCCTATGCAAAACGATGCAAAATGGGGAATACATTGAAGGTGTGAACAGCTCCCTTATTGCTCCTGTGAACTTTGTGTGTATTGCATTTCTGCTAATCAACAGCCCGCAATTCTGCCCTATTCAGAGACTGGAAAAATGTCCAGTCTTGCCCAGTCTTCTGGGGTTGATCTGAATGTGCAGTGTAGGATTGCTGGGACATGCAAGGCTAGACTCGCTTGAACTTAGGATTATTTTGGGAATGGTGGAAGCAGCTCAAGTGGGACACCAGGACTTGCAAGAGCCGCATCCCAAAGCAAAGTCCATGACGGGAAGCCTGGTTCCAGCTGTTTTGGAAGCACCACCCTTGAGAGAAGGTACAAGGGAGAAAGCAACGTGATCCCCTGACAGTGTGAATTGGTGAGTGACAATCAGAGCAAAATTTTATCGAAAGTGACAAGAAGACTGTTTGTTGACCAGACCAAGGTAAAATAGACCTGGAATGAAAATACAGTATCTGGGCAGCATGGGATAAACTTCTAATAACAGCCATGCAAGGACAATGTGAAGAAAACTGGCAAAAGAAGTATTTCCTTTCAGAAAAACAAACACAGATACACCATGAATTGTAAGGAAATTGGATCCTGTATGAAATGTTGAGATTTATCAAATGTTCTACAGTAGAAAATGAGTATCATCTTGCAGGCCTGAAAGCATATGAAATGATGCTTCTTATGCTCTGAGAAAAAAAAAGGTTGTGCTGAAGAGTAAATCAGGTAATCAGTCAAAGTGATCAAGGAAAGCAGCAGAGGAAGTAGCATCATGCTATGCTCAGGAGCACATGATGAGAAAACAGCCAGAATCTGAAATAAAGTTATCCTGGAAGACTAAAAGAGTAATATTCTTGATATATAAGACATTAATTACCCAATAAATCTTATTTGCTTCAGTTTTGTGATTTTTCTCTTACCATACAGTAATGAAACAAGCTGTTTGCTGCTTTATTAGTTAAAACACTGTAACATTGCTGTAAATTACTGCAATGGACCCAATCCTGATGCTGTTCCAGTCATTGCATTGTAATAGGGAAGCTCAAACTGTGTATCTGTACTGTGCAGTAGATACTGTGTTTTCAAGTTACATTCCAAAAATGATCTACATAGTCTGTCCTCTGCACTTGATATAGATGATCACTCAGCATGTATGAAAAAACATTTGCAAATTCAAGGCACACAACATACTGCAAATTATGATTTCAAATTTAGAAATACTGTTAAGAATTACACATTACACTTGCACATTTTAAGCATCTTACACTGTTAATTCCCATCAAAACAAATGTGCAAACATATGTGGTGTAAAACACACATGAAGATGGTGGTACATCTTACTTTTGGATATTAAATATTAAAAATTCCATATGGTCMCATTTGCTGGCAGAAGACAGTTATAGCATTTTTTTAATAAATAAAATCATTTCAAACAGTCTTAACAGGCAAATTTTTGTGAAAAAGGGTGGGATAGCTGATCCATAAATCAAATCAAGCACTTGAGTGTTACTCTTCCTGTCTGCTCTCATTTAGGGAAGTCTTGCTGAACACATGCTCCTTGAGACAGACTGTGAAGATAACATCTCAGCACTTTCCAAAGCAGTCTGAAAGTATCACACTGGTGCAACACTGTCAGGGAAGAATGAAGGCGAAGGCAATTACTTGACTAAAACATGTTTGAAAATAAATATATATTTAACAGGAATAACAGCAGCGATAATATGGCACATATACTTTCTCATTTAAAACACAGGTATGTACTGTGGTTTTTAGCTTCAGTCTTATGGCATTTTGTACAAAAAGTTATTTGCTTTGCATGACATATTTTATTTTCATCTGTTTAGTAGCCTGCTAATAATATCAAGTATAAATACGTCTTTCTCCACAGGGGTAATACAGGAAATAATTCTCATGTATGTTGGTCACAGCATTTAGCRATATTTAAGCAGTGACCAGAATGAGAGAATGCCTTCTTATAACTTTGTGGGTTAAATGCCACATGTTGGCCTATGGTCAGGACTTTGGCAAAGATTACATTAGACATATTGCTGAGTCGCTGTAGTCACTTTCTACATATGCCTTATTTAGGCATTTTTAGAGGTATTTAGTTACATACCCAAGCATATCTTTTTCTAGCCCAGTGATCAGATTACTCAGATTATTCTTTTCAGCTTTTTGCTTTTTTTTAAATACATCTGAAAGACTGTTGAAGGATTACAAAACTGTAGTATGAATTGGCATATATTGAGGATCTGGCAAATAATTTTATAATTTTTTTTWAAAAATAAAAAATTTAAGACACCAGTCAGAGATCATTTGTTTTAAAAGTCAGAACTCAAAATGGAGATTTGTAGCTCCAAATCATTAGCTACTCAACAGCTTTACAGTGAAGAAAACATTATACAATTTACAAATTGTCTCTAGCGTCAGTGCAATTTTTGAAGTGCATCATATTCTGGTGCTGCTTTGGAAACAAAAGACACTATAGCCTTATCCATATCATCATCAGGAACAAGACTATGACTGAATCAACAATTCAGTCAAAGTCAGGTCTGAAGTTTCACTTTTTGTCAAAAGAGAAAATGAAACAAGCAAGATTTGGAGGTACTAGGTTGTTCCTGACCTGCATTTTTCTTAACCAAGGATTACAAGAATAATGAAAAATGTTATTCTAATAGATATAGGGATAGGAATAATGCATTTCCAGTGTGTCAAATTCCCAGTACAATTGAGATAATAATAACAAAGAGGCAGAGACAAAGCAAAGTGATCTGAAGTCATAAGAAAATGTCATTACTCTAATATGATCTGCAGTTTTTAAGGTCTTCGATCTCTAGCTGCCTCTGAAAGTGACAAAATTAATAGAGGCAGTTTGTTTCTGTTATCATCTCTGATACTGGAAAATGTGGAGATTTGGCAGCTGTGATCATGTAAGATGTTTACCCTAATACTTTCTTTCTTTTTTTTCTTTTTTTTTTTTTTTTTAAACAGAAAATAGCTGAGGAAGATTTAGTATTTTGAGGCTTTGTGACTCTGTTTGCTAGGTATGGCAACCGTCGATGATAAAGCAAAGCCCATCAGGTCTCAAACTTTTTGTGGTGAAAGGATGGGTAATTATATTTAAAATGGCAGTTTTAAAGTTTGAGCTGATGAAGTTTTAAGTTTGGATGTGGAGAAACTTTTGACTGGAATTCTGACCATGGCAGGTAGGTGAAAAAAAATATCTGTACTACTGCCTGCATTTAGCAAAGAGTTTGCTTGTTCAGGTAGCAGTAGACAAACTTATGTATGTTCACTAATATGCCCCAGTACCTCACAAACATTTTCATCTTAATGTAAGAGCCAGGAAAAAAAGCCACTGCTTTGCAAAAATCAAATTTGGTATCAGAGAAGATTGATCTTTTTTGCTTTTATTAAATGAGTTTACACATCCTCTGAATTAAAAGCCCAGCCTCTCCACTGGAAAATGTCTATACTAAAGATTTTGTCTAAAGGGTTTGATGGAATCATTTCAGTAAGTAGTTCTTGCAAGGAGAGAGGGAGTAATTACCAAGGGTCAAAGAAGTGTTTTGTYGTAAGAAATTTCTTACGAGAATGAGATACATGATTTATTGATGAAGGCTTTCTGAAATGTCAGGGGAGGACATGAGAGCAGTCCATATGGGAGGAGTGCTCTCCTCTGCCTGTGTGCTTACCTCAGTTTAATACTTTTTTGCTCTTTTCCTGCACCACCTGAATTTTGAACAACAAGGATTTTAAGAGCCACCCTCAAGCTCAACTATTTTAAATTACTCACACTGCTCTCTCAACTTCTGCAGGACCTTCGCAGGGTACCCCTCAGCTTCGGCAGCCTCTGAAGGTACCCAAGGGGAGGAGACACGTGCTAAAAAGATCAAAGGGACAAGTCAGCATGGAAAAATTTGTCTTCGATAATTAGCTGTTCATGGGAAGGGATGTTCACAGGCAGAGCAACCATGGGACGAACAGCAAGTGACTCATGCCTCCGCACTGTGCTGCTTCAGTGCAACCGAGCAGGCAAGTTCATTTTAAGGCAGTAATTCAAATGGTGTACTGGGAGATCTGTTTGTTTGGTTTCTTTTCCCTCCTCCTCAAAGACAGAGCATTAGTTAAAAAAACAAATGAAGCGAACTCCCCAAAGAGCCGCTTAGCAGGGAACAAGAAAAACATCCATTGTAAACAGCGGTGGGAGGGGGGTGTCTTCTGACAGGCTTTGTTTGCAAATGRTAACAATTACGGGTAATTTTTCATTTCAATTGGAAGAACAGGTATTAAAAAAAAAGAAAGAAAAAGTGAGCATGAGAGAGAGAGAAGCAGCGAGCAAGGGAGATTTCCCCAGTGCCTTATTCCCTCCCAGGTCTACAACCCAACACGAGTATAGAGAGCTCAGTAGTTTCTTCTCATTCCATTAAGTGAGATCTAATTGTGTCTGTTCTGTCTGTTGGCAGATGTGGTTTCTACATAACAACAGCCCAGAGACAGAGCTGCCTGATTAATGCCTCCAGCTGTCATATGCCCCATTATCTGTGCATTTGCATAACTTAATGGTTTAGGACAGGGGAGAGAGGATGCTTAATTTAATGTTTAGCAGGCCCTTGATAGCTGAATAATTTAAGAACTGTCAAGGGAGGTCAGTCCTACAGCGATTCAGCAAGACAGCTATGATTTCTGCATATCATTAAAATTCTTACTTAGGATAATTTGAAAAAAAAAAGAAAAAAGAAAGAAAGGGGGGGGGTGGTTGGGGGAAAAAAAAAAAAAAAAAAAAGAACAACAATGCCTGACAGGAGGTCCTGCTCTCCCATTAACCATTCCTTCCCTGTGGACTAGCAGAAGGACTATGCAGATGATGATCAATTTACAGCTCTGCCAAGGTGGAAACGGTTAACTGTGCTCTTGCTCTCTCCCCCCTCCTCCGTGCAATCTTTTTCTCATGGCTAAAGGATGGAAATACAGAATTTACTTAAATTCAGCTAACAGCCCTGTTCAACGTGCTTTGTACAGGAAATAGTCTTGGTTTCATTAGATACTAATGAATATTATTAAGCTAATCTGCCATTTGTTTTCTAATTATGTGTCAGAAAGCACCACAGTGGCAGCTGAGGCAACTGCCTGGGTGCATTTATTTATCTTCTAATCCTGTGTTTACTGACCAACCACAGCAGAGAGATTATAATAAAATGAAAAGGACTAACATACAATGACAACAAAGCAAAACAACAACAACCAAAAAAGCAAAAAAAAAAAAAAAAAAGACAAAAAACCAAAGATTTTTTGCAGGTTAGCTTCTGTTGACCTTTTCCAAGTTCATCATCTTCTGAATAATGGTTGACTGTATTTTAAGCACCAGCAAATGAAGTTGTTTAGGCCTTCCTATGAGGCACACAGAATCATGGAATAGTTGAGGGTGAAAGGCACCTCTAGGGATTTTCTAGTCCAACTCCCTGCTCCAGCAGGGACACCCAGAGCACGGGGCACAGGGTGGCATCCAGGTGGGTTTGGAAGATCTCCAGAGAAGGAGACTCCACAACCTCCCTGGGCAGCCTGTGCCAGGGATCTGTCATCCTCACAGGGAAGAAAGAAGTTCTTCCTCGATGGAAATGGAACTGCCCGTGTTTCAATTTGTACCCAATGCCTCTTATCCAGTCACTGGCCACCACCAAGAAGAGTTTGGCCCCATCTTCCCCACACTCTCCTCTCAGGTACTTATACATATTCATCAGATCTCCTCTCAGTCTTCTCTTCTCTAGGCTAAACAGGCCCAGCTTGCTTAGTCTCTCCTCACACGATGGATACTCTGATCCAAGCACTCTGTGGTTAAATGAACCTCTGGAGGAAAGAAGTATTTTGTGGTTGGACTGCCCCTACTGTTTGACAGGCAAATTCAGGACTTTCTCATTCTCTGCTCTATCTGGTGACTTCACTGCATTTGTCTACTCCTCTTCACTCCAAAGCATAGCTCAATGATTCCTGAAATGGCATTTTTGAAGGCCGTATGGTTACTATTTAAACAACTTCAAAGGCATCTGATTAAAGTTTCTGCTAAGAAACTGATATGAGCTGATATGTTCAGCATTACTTGATGGGAAGCATTTATTTACAAGTAATGCAGAATAAATTATTTCATCACTTAATGTGCAAGTCTGCTTCTTTGCTTATGATTAGCAGTCTGACTTTCCATCCAGTACATTGTCTCAAAGAACCTCTTTTTGCTTACCTTCTTGGGCTACTAGTTCTTTTCTAGCATTATTCTGTTTCTTTTACTGCTATCTGTCATGCTTTGCCCAACCTCAGTCCGTCTTATTGGAAACTCCATGATTTTGAACTCACGCCACAGTCCCTCTTTTTGGTTAACTTTGTAGGCAATGATATCTGTTGCTTTAGCTCTCTGAATCTATAAATGTTCTTAACACATTATTTCATTTCTGATTTAATTTCTTTTATTTGTGGGCAAAGTGGCGATGATTAAGAAGTTATTTTTGAAACTCTTACTACCTTATATATATTATGCCAGTTGTGTCTGTATGCATACTCCAACAACACCTGTACAAAAAAGATGCATGGGTTACATTTATTTTCTTTCTACATATTCTAGATCAACAGATCTAGATCTAGATCTATGCTAGGAGCACCCAGTTTTCTTCTGAGATTCTGAAAACATGTAAAGAGAATTTAGTTAGTAGATTGTGTTGAGCTGAAGGAGTGCAATTGCTGTAACTGTTGTGGCTGGTTGATAGGTGACAAGATTTTGAATGGGGATTGAGTGCTTCCTCCCCTGTCTTTGTCCTTTTAAAATCTCTCTTATGTCATGTTTTTCTTTACATTTGCTAAATATGGAAACTAAGCACTTCCCAGATGAGTTAATTATTGAACTCTTTTAGTCTGTAAATAATGACCTTGTAGTTCTTACACTTGAAAAAGAGATCTGCTCCTCTTGTTAGTTTGCCCCATATCCATTTTATGATCTTTCCCTGAAGTACATAATACTCAGCAGGACAAGATAAGGCATTTAATAGCACACCTGACCAGTGTGGCATGGCAATTTTATGTGCAAAATTGACTCATAGTATCAAGTAGTTTTATAGAAAGGACATGCTGGCTTTTTCTCTTTGCCTACATTGTCATTTCTTGCTTGCATGTTCCTTCTTTTTTTCCACTTTGAGAATTTTTTAATGTTTTCCTTTTGATTTGTTTTGGTTTAGAAAGGAAAAAGGTAAAACAAATAAATATGTATTGYGAAGTTCAGTTTTTGAGATGTATATTTTCATCATGTTCATTTTTGGCCATCACCTTTATGCTGGCTTCCTAATGAGAAATTGGATAGAACAAGTTGTGGAGTCAAAGTAGAAATTGGGATCTTCTGTTTGTTGTAAGCCCAACTTCAGGTTGTAGAACTAACTTTTAAATATTTATTCCTGCGTTGTATTCCCTAGAATTATTTTGCTCAGCKCTTATCAGAGACCTTAAATTTAATGACAGTGTTGGAAACTCATAATGACAAGGTTCTCCATTCTTACGCTTCTACTGAGAGAACAGGAATGGGAAACAGAAATGGAAAGCAAAAAATATCCTTGCACATGCTAACATAAATCAACCCAGTTGTTCCAATCAGCACATATGGTACGGTAATATTGCCCACTGCTTTGAGACCCTCTAATGGAAGACCATATGGGCTGCTGCAGCATCAAAACACAATAGGCCCGTGTTTAGGGATCTACAGTGGCTTGGATTCAGAACTTCCTTGCTTTTATTGGTTTGTGTGACTGCTTCAACGTTATTTCTTCCAGCCTAGTGCTTTTTCTCTCATTCCTTTATTCAGTGGAAGATTCCTATTGACTGAGCAAGAGTAATTGTGCCTCAGGTTTTTGAAATTCATGTGTCTCTTTTTGTAAATTTTGGGACATTTCCAGATTTTCTGGAATGGTTACAGAGCATTATTATCTGGATTGCTCTGTCAGAATAACTTTGTGAGAAAAGAAGGTGCTTTTGTTTCTCTGATGCATTTTTGAATCACAAAAATGGATCAGTGGAAATCAGCCTCCAGTTCTGACGGTTTCTAATATCTCACCTTCAGAGCCTTGCACTCTCTTCTGCAGCTCAGTTGAAAGAGTTGTAATGCAAAATGCTATTAAACTGGGGTACTAAGGCCTTATAAGCTTTATTTAACTAGAATCTTATAAGCTATAACAGAAGTGGGCAGCAGGTATACCCATGGATCTAAGTGCTCTTGTATGCTGCTAATCATTACCACCGGTTTGCTGTGGGAGAACATGCTTCTCTATCCTTTCTGCAATAATGGGACCCTGAGAATAATGATCTTTTTTCAGGGAAAATTTGCAAATACCCCACAGAATCCACACTGTTTTCCTTCAAAAGAGTCTCTTTTCCTTGATCATGCACTTTGGTCTCTTTTTACCATTTAAACTATTCTCCTTGGCCAAGCCTAGAGCACCTGAAATCCAAAGGACTTTTACAAAGGACTTACAACTCTTCAATGTCCTATAGTTTTAAGTCAATTTATCAAAAGTTTCTGGTTAGCCCTCACAGCAGGCTGGTGGTGGCCTCTCCTGGGCTGTATTGCAGCAAGCAAATGACCTGTGCCACTAGCTGTGCATTATTGTAATTACTATTATAATACTATTAGTATATATAATAGTAGTATTATGCATAGATGAAAGATAATGTTCTTAATATACTGTTCTTTGTTTAAGAATAACAAAGTGCAGGCTATTCACCAAGGACCTTCCAATCTCAGCATAGGGTAGAAGACAGCAGATGGATATGGAGGACAGATGGAGACAGGGTTATTAACACAGTGATAGAGAGAGGCTGTTCATGGGGTGGTTGGCTGCAGAATGCATTCCCTTTCTGTTCCTGAAGTGGACAGGTTTTCTCCAGCAGCTGGAATTGGCTGGTGGGAACATGCAAAGGCAAAGGAGGGCAGATGTCTTCATGTTGGTGAGTGGGATATYGGGCATCTTGCTCCCTTCACGTCTCGCTTCAAGAGAATGCTCTTCTGCATTCATGGGGACTTAGACTGCTCTCCCCTTGTAGAGAGGGGACCAACCTCAAATTGCAGWGGGAAGCACATGGGGCTTAAATGGATTATGAAAGGACTTAGACCATGGCAGATGGATGCACGAATGCAATGAGGCAGAAAAGTTGGGGATAACTGACTAGCAACATGGGATTATTTTTGTCAGTCTTTGTAACCGTTATTATTGAGCAAGGGTACAAATTTAGCAGTGTAGTTTTGCATTAAAAATATCACCACCATCAGGTAGGTTTATTTTGTAATTGCTTCTTCTATGAGTAATATTGTTTCTTATAAAAATTCATTGCTCTTACAGCATGAATGTGAGATGAATTGTTTTACTTCACACTTACTTTACTGTGCAATACCAGGTCAAGTTGTCATTGTGGCCCTTGCATCTTGATTATTTTTTATTTAGAAGGAAGGCAGGGATAAATGTTTTTGGTAAATTTCTCTGATTTCTTTGATTACTTCAGGTCACCTATCCCTTTAACATTTCTTTCTTTTTTTTTTTTTTTTTTACTAAATTTGCCTTTCAAAACTGCTTTCTTTAGTACTCTGTCACAGCTATGAAATTTCTCTACCAATATCTGTCTATTAAGCTTTGAAGTATCTGGTTATTAAGTTTTGAATCAATTCGGATAAGCCCTTTAACTCTCTGAAATTTTTGATTCTGAAACATGGGCCTATAAATTCTATGAAGGTTGACAAAATGTCAGGTAGCTTCTCATATAGGCCAGTTCAGGATCATAAAGGGAAAGGAAAGCTTCTTGTTCCCCCTCTGTCCTTCTGAAGTAGATCAAATTCTTCTAAACCTCAAAGTTTAGTTTGATTTGAGGGAATGGTTCTAGTCAGCTCTTGTTCTTCTAAATCAATTTCAGATTTCTCCTACATACAGATTCAGAACTTTTTTCTGAATTTTTCTGATTCTTTTTTTCTGTAATAGAGAAAATACAGAGAAGTCTCACGTTCATAATCTCCCACTCACACATTTAGTGGAAAATAATGCAAATGTTCTGCCATTCTACAAGTCATCTAGATGAAAATTTTAAAATTAAATATCCTCTTCTCTATGTTTCCAAAGGTGATTAGGATGACAGCTTAATCAAGACTCAAGGCTCAAAGCTCAAGGACATTGAAGGTGTGACAGAGAGGTGTTAGGTGGATGACCTTAGTGCCCCAAACTGGAGCCCAAGGAGACCCAAGGAGACTGAAGCCTTGGGGTAGTGTCATGCTTCCTGGACAAATCATGTGTGCGCCCTGCTGCTGAAAAATACTCGCCTGTKAAGGGAGAGAGATTCCCCTTTGCTTTAAGGGTGCTGGGAGCAACCACTACAGTAACAACAGTGCTTGCTTACAATCAGAGATGATGAAAAGCAGTCTCTTCTGTGGTGGTTCTTATTTAACCTTTATGGGTCTCATGTGTGAGCATTTTCCTGTGTTCCCCTATTCCTTGATTTTTCATATTTCTACATCCTACTTTTCCTATGTTGCAAATTATGCTACATATATTTAATGGATTTAAATATGTATCCAGAAAGTCATATTGTGACCATCTTCTGTAGTTGACATGTGATGAAATTGTTTCTATTAAAAAGTGTTGTATTTCCTTTCTGAAGGTTTTCATGAGAAAATGAAATGGCAAACTTTCTATTCTCTGCAATAAGACATTTTAATTTTAAAGGGGCTGTAATGTTAATAAAGACTTTGTAAAGCCAAGCTAGTAGAGCTTGTCTTTTGCTCAGGCATTAAAAAAAGAGAACTCATTCAAAAACATTTTTTTCTCTAGTAGAAATCTCTTGTAAATGTTACAGGAAAAGGATGCTGCCAAACTTGGCTAAAATAAAGGATGCTCGGCTCAGCTGGAGGTGCAGGTGTCTGTAGGCAAGTCATAGTTGCTCTGTCTTTGGATTTGTGGGGCAAAGCCCATCGGGAATATAATTATGTCTTAAATCTTCTGATCGCTGTCATTGAATAATAGATTTTCAGTTCTCAAGAGGTCAGAATAATTGAAAATATTCAAATTTAACTCAACATTTGCTAACTATTTTTCTTACTGACTTCAGAGTTTCCTCTGAGAATCATATGTGGAAATCTAAGAGAATGAAAATGGAATCCAAGAAAATCCACAGGCAGAATAAATGCCCAGTGTGTAAACAGGATTTCTACGTGCTGGTCAACAGTTTATGAACTGCTGTGAAACCTATGAGGCTCTGTGAGCCTCTTCAAATGAAAAAATCCTGAATTTTGCTCGTTATATACATACATGGTATGATGAAATTGAGACTTCTGAAAGATCCAAATAATTATGTTTACTGATTATGTGCAAAGCTAGATACATATGTATTCCTGCCCTGACAGGTTCTGTTAGCAATTAATAAATGTGTAAATTACTTCTTCAGTAATATCTGCTTGAACTCTATTTCCTGATGTCTGTGTGAAATGAGAGGGTAGGCAAGAGGCAGTTCTTCTCCCCATAGAAAGGCTATGTCAGAAAAGGAAATAGTTTGCCATGTGATTATGTCATCAACAAAACAGCCAAAGTGTGAATAAGCTTTTCTGTGACCAAAATATTCCTAGGTCTGGTCTCATTCTGCCAAGCTGATACCAGGTGAAAGTGGACAGTATGGAAAAGGCTGTATTTTTGTTATCAAGGTTTCTGTCTGTTCAGAGATTAAAAAGCTGCTATGGATCTTGGCCAGAAGAGTCAAGCCAGCAATTTTCACAAGCACTGCTAGAAACCAAAGAAAAATCATTGCTCAATGTTATCTGTAATATTTTACTTGTCTCCTGAGATGAATGTGTTGTGCACTAATTGTCCTGGGAACCTGGTGATCTATTTTTTCACTGTGAATGTTTGTTTATCATTTGTGCCTGTACTGGATTTTGAGACATGGTTCAATAAAAAATGAAATTGTTGCCCTGTCACCTCTGTCAACAGAGCGCTCTGTCAACTACTCAAATTCAGCCTAGGATCTGGCTTTGAAAACACAAAAAACTCTGACTGCAGGCAGAGCTCTTTTTACTCAGTCAAGCAATCCCTCCATTTAGGGGCCATGGGAATTTGGGCTGTGGATGGACATCAGAGAGTTGGTGGGATTTTTCTTGGCTCATGCTAACTGGGTTGAATGTAAAGTGCTGGGGCTTAGGAATTGAGCCTGGCGCAAAAATGAAGAACTTCCAAATAAGTACAAATACAGCACCTAAACAAGGGCAGGAGTGAACCCAGGTACTCACATTGCAGGGATACCTTATAGCACTGCCATAACACGTGAGATGAAGGACCATTGCAATTTTTCTTCATCTGCAGGGGCAAACAGTCTGATGTACTCAATTTATATGTAGGTTTAACTGCAAAGAATGGGTCCTGCTGAAAAATGCTCCTGGCACAGTTGGTTATRCTATTTCATACTTTCTTATGTTGTGCCGCTTATATTCACTTGTATTTGACCAGCATATCCAAAAAATGTCTCATGTGAACATATATAGTGACCAGAAAACATGCAGCAGAGCAGGTGGACCGTTGGGAAACATAATACTTGTCCTCACTCGCCCCTGCCTGTCATCTCATAGTTCCCTGGAAAGCACCACAAGCCCAGAGAGACCTTCGGTTTAAATGCTATTCAGTTCTTCTGTACAGGTATGTCTATATGTTGCTTAAAAGGGGGAAGAAGCTGAGACTAGAGAATATATTCCATGTTTCAGTTATTTTTTCTGTGCTATTCATATGAACTATTAATTAACACTGATTAGTGTTATCTCCTCTCAGCTCCTTCTAACAAGCCATGGTGCATGGTCTGCCTCTTGTTTGTAGATAGATTGTCTGAAACAAAGCAATTTAAAATCTCCCCTTTCTTTTGTCAATAGTGAACATATTCACTTTCATTCACTTTATAAAGTGTCAMGCATTTCTGTTTTAGGGCCTGACCCAAAGTCCCCAGAAATACTCCCACTGAGTAAAACAGCTTTCAGATCAACCTCTTAGCAAAGCAAGGCTTCAATAAGTCACCACCTTGCAGCTTCTTTGTGGCTCTTTATGGGCTACTTTTAAGGTTTTCATTGTCTTTTGAAGGATCTTATTTTGTCCAAACCACCCTGACTTTTACACGATGCAAGACCACTGACCTAAGTAGAATTTTACAGGTTTTAAGCTAGTCCTGATCCTGATTCGCTGATGTTGTCTTTTTCTAATCCAAAGTTCAATGTCATGCTTTCTTGTCTCTTTTTTTCCCCTCTCTTCTTTCAAGATTTTACTTCTGTCTTATTTCTCTGTTTCCAGAGCTCTGCCTCCCATTACTCATCTGCTAAATCTCTCCTTTGCCTCACCCCACTGGGCTGCATTCTTCCTCTCAATTGCCAGGATTTGCTTTACCCCCAGCAGTCCCCCTGAAGAACTGTAATTTATTTGGTACTCTTTGATTAGATGCCTAAAATGGGTGAACTGACACTCATATATTGTCTCCCGATGTCCCTAAAAGAGAGCTTGATAAATACAAACCAAAACGCAGTACGTGCCTCTGCGAAGCTCCCCGTATAAATGCCTTCTCCCTTCTCCAGAATATGTGGGGCCAAGTCCTCTGACAGTCTCTTGACAAAACACCATGGACTTCAGCAAGATACTCTGAGTTATGACGACTGAACAGCTACCCCAGAGTATAAATGGAGCTTGTGTTCTGCATAAATCACAAGAAAGTAGTTAGATGTATGGCAAATTAGATTAAACATCCGATGTCAAATTACTGCAAGTTCTTGAATTAGTGCTGCTTAATATCAAATCTTAAATTTGAGTCTGAGGTCAAATTAGAATTACCATTATCTAATGGAAATAGCTCTGTAGTATATCTTGGGTGACAGTCACGAGTTTAATAATCTAACAAACCACTGGAGGTCTCTACTGTGCCATATAAGTCCAGCTAAAATACATATATCTGGCAGAAAGGGTTACT
This sequence comes from Nothoprocta perdicaria, assembly GCF_003342845.1. Classification (NCBI taxonomy): domain Eukaryota; kingdom Metazoa; phylum Chordata; class Aves; order Tinamiformes; family Tinamidae; genus Nothoprocta; species Nothoprocta perdicaria. The sequence goes on from NW_020456110.1 coordinate 1,728,463, forward strand.
TAAAAAAGAAGGCAATTTAAATACAGTAATATTTGAAAGAATGGGGCAGAGATTTGAGATGGATCTCTCTCTGTGTATATGATGAAATTGGAAAGCTTCATACACGATATAGCATAATTCATTCTGTAAAAAAAAAAGAAGCTCCTTTTTCAACTTATTAATTTAGATAGCACCTTTTCCTCACAGCTATAGGATATGGGGTTTTTTTTTGCTGTATTTCTTAAAAACAACTAAACAGCTAAACTGAGATTTAAATTTTAATCCTCCTGCTCGGGAGCACATACCTAATGTCCTATTCCTCTGTCATTGCTCTCAATGGAGAAGGGATGATGGAAATACTAAAGTCAGGAAAGACTAAATGTTAATTAAGTAACAAATGGCTACATGAGGACTGAGGCAATTTAGAGTGGGAAGGATAAAACTGTAAGGACAGGAATACCTAGGGGTGCCAGGCACTTTGAGCAGGCTCTGTGTATGCTGGAGCGCGGAGGGGAGCTGGGATGAGCCCTCAGATAGATTCCAGCTGGATTTAGTCACCATGGCTACACATGATTTGTTCTGGCTGTCCCTTCGAGCTGATTTTTCCAGTGAGCAGGATTGCAGGGTGGCCAGGTTTACATGCGGTGGGGCTCACACTGCTGGGCGGCTGCATGGCAGAAACACATCCATGGACCTACTGAGAGGCTACACATGTCTCCTTAATTAAATGGCTCATTGGGCAGGGTGAAGTCTGGCCTTGAAAATGAGGCTGATCTTTGCTTGGCATCCTGTCATCCTCTGTTTTGAGGGAGCTTTTTGCATTTTGTGCCATGATGACTTGGTTTATCAAAAGCTCCTGCAAGTGTTTTGCTGCTTGCTCTGTGTAGAGGGTCATCTGTAGATCTTCCTGGACTCAACATCCCTTATATGGCTTAAGTTGTTCCTTTCAGTCTTATGTAGATTTGAACTTAAAAATGAAATTTGAAATGACAATYCTGCAGAATTTTCAATTTATTACACACTAGTCATTCATCATGTTATACATCATTACTGGTATGGATGCCTTTGCTTCATTGCAGTCCCTCCTATAGTCACTACACTTTCCAAAGAGGAATGAGGATGTGAAAGATGGATGCTTGGCTTGAGAAGTGGGAGTTATGACTTAGCCAAATATTTCTTTGTTGTGCCAGTAACGGCAACTCATTGGCATCTCTGGTATAGCTACTGAGTATTCATGCAGGAGAGTTGCCGTACGATGATAGAAGGCAGTGGTGGAGATTTATTGTGTTGTGCTAGGAAAGTGGGACTTTAAAGAGTATCATCACTCACAAATTATTCAAATATCTGGGAAAAGGTGGTTAATAGGGGCTAGATAGTCTCAGTGAGGGCTGGGGGCTCACTTAGTCTCAGTGAGCTCTACTGTAGGTTTTACACATTGTCTTTCCTTTTCTTTTTCTCTTATTTTTTTTTTTTAATTCATAAACTTCTTGATATGGAAAAAGCTAATGGCTATAATGATCATTTTTGCAATTTTACTTCATTCCAGAGTTTTGGCCTTAGCAGAGCAGTTGAGGTTTTAAAAGACTGCTCTCTTCTCCTGTATCTATAATAAACTCCTGCCTGGCAAAGTTTAAATATGTAGTATCAGGGAACAAAAGGAGCCACTAAAAGGTAGATAAATCATCAGTTTTTATTCAAAGGAACTTTTTCACCTATTCAGTAGCATGAATCTTGCAAGACAAAAACAATATTTTGAATTTTATAGTGCCTCTCCTCCAAAGTACTCTGAAAATAAAAAAAAAAAAAGTAAAATCAGTTTTCAGTTTCCCTCATGATAGGTTGTTTGCAAAAGTTGGTATTTCAATATCCAGGTGCAGTAAGTGAAGGGAAAATGAGGAGCAGTGGCTTTTCCAAAGTGCTATGTGGGTAAGCTGTGCAAGAGCCAGCAATAGTACCCAGGATTATCACAAAATAAATGTCCTGCGTACTATTTTTGGCAAAAAAATAATTGCTCAGAGAAAAAATTCTCCAACAACCAAGTCTACTGGTCATGGTGAAGAATGAAAGAAACAGCAGCTAATTGCAGCTATTTCTGCATGGAGAGTAAAAGAAAAGGTATTCAGACTCCAGCTTCTTTAATTGCAAKCACACTATTCTGATCATGACTCAAGGAGGTAGGTCAGGTTTGTTTTTATGAGCATGGCAAGGCTCAAATCTCACTGGGGATTTAGTGTCTGTATCTCAGCTTGAGACCCATAGAATGGGAATAAATGTGCCCTCTTACCTTGCAGAGCTCCTCTAAGAATGAAAATAAGGAGGAAAACACTACAGGATTTCAGGTGTTTGGCTAGATCCACAACAATAAACAGTGCGTATATTTTGCCAGAGTATTTTACCTGCTCTGCATGGGTTCCCATGTATCTGGACTCATGGCAAAAATGCTGGGCACAAAGGTTTATTCCTTTCTCCCATGTGGGTGGGTTCCCTAATGTAGAGTTACTAGTAATACATGTAAACAATTTTAATTTTTCTGAATAATCAGTTTCCCTTGGGGACACTATTCTCTACCCCACTAAATTTTCCAACATTCAAGTCTGCATCTGTTCTTGATTCTATTTCCACACTTGTCATTATACCCTGCATTGCTCTAAGTAAGTCCTTTTATTGTCTTTGTTTTTATACCTTTCAAATATTTGACATCTCCTATTATGTCTCCCCACTATGCACTGAATTGTCACTTAGCCAAGCTATCATGCAGAATTAGCTACTCTAATCTCGCCTCATTATCCACCTGTGGACCCCTAATCTTTTTCCACTCTGCTGTAAACTCCCTCCTGTTTGTCGTTATCTTTTGGGTTGTGGGTTGACAGCGATGTGCCGAACATGAACACACCAGTACTCAGCAAGGGAAGGAGCAGTATGTTCCTTGTTCCCTCACATGACATACAAATCCAAATGCTTTGCTATTTTTTTTGCTGCTGTATAAGGTCGCAAACTTCTGTTCCTTGCATCCAGCAATGCCTCTGGGATTCTCTTGGYAGTGCCATCTTCTCCCTTTTCTTCCTCTTCTTCATGAACTTGAAGTATTTCTCGTAGGATGCTTCTGACACTCCCCTAATTATCTCCCACTCCTCTCATTAATATTTATTTCTTTTTATTAGCATTTACCCACCCTGCTGAACTATGCTGAGCAAATTGCAGAATATCCTTCTTTCTTGCCACCCTTTGATGACCCAGCCCTTGTGCTGCTTGAATATCAAGTTGCTTTATGCAGCTGTCTCAAACAACTTCTTCATCTTTTTTTTTTTTTTATTTTTTTTTTCCTTCCTGCATGCTGTATTTGGACTGCATCTGTGGGGAGTGTCTCTCCTATGTGCCCATTGCCTCCTTGATCGCTGGGCTTGGCCAGCCTGTCTTGGAGAAATATCCCACTTGGCCTACAGGATGCTGGTTGTGGTGGCATAATTGGCTCCCACTGCCTGAAAACATCTACCAGCCAATTGTGGTGYGTATAAGACGAAAGCATACGTCTGAAAATACATCTGTGCTTCCTCCCTGGTGCAGTGGTGCTTTCCCTACAGAAGGACCATGCTCGGAGTGGTGACAGTGCTGGCAGATCTCCACGGGCACCATGCTGAGAGCCTCGGAGAGAGGAACGCAGCTCCCAGGCTCCAAGCCGGAGCACTGGGAGCCTCTGCTTGGGTTGACTGCAGGCAGCAGTGATCATGGGAGCCCACTTGGAGTTAAACTCCAACAACAATAAYGCCAGTGTCTCAAAAGCAGGAGCGGGGGATGGATGCACCTGCGAGGCAGGAGCTGCAGGGCGACTGGGATTTCCAGAGCTCTCCTTAATGGTCTACTTCATGGCCTCATTAAGTGAGCAATGTCAGGGCTTTAAAAAGAACCCTTTTCTAGGCTGATAATATATGTCACAACAGATGTATATAAAAAAACATGGGAGCACAGAGATGTGCTGTGTGGTTGAACCCCAAAGGAAAGAGCTAGAACATTTCTTCTCCTACCCTCTTCTCTGAATCCTTGCAATAATTAGCCAAAGTAAAATGAATATTAGCTTATGCTTAACTGCCTTTCCAGCATGTTACCCTGCATTGACCCAGTAGTGCTAAACCAATTATTTTTTGAACTTTATGGCTTTAAATAATCCTCTGCTCTAAAACTCCCTCTACCCCTCAGCTACTTAACCACAGGCCCGACTGCCCTAAATCCTTTTCTTATACTTTGTAGCTTTTTAAGCAAGCCCCCTCTTTAAGTAGACATAATCCCTTCTCTGTAGAAAACATGAAAGACCTTGAACAAATCAAGATTTCTCCATGGAGAATTCAGCTAATCCTGCGCTTAGCTCCTAACAAGGAAATCCATCTCTCCACCAAGCACCCCATTACCAGGACTAATGCCTGACTTGAATAACAAGCAAATTATTGTGCTTTAATTGTAGCGCTGCTCTGTCACATGGAGAACTTGGAGAGGAATGTGACTAGGCTCCTCCAGGAAAGACAGGTCACGCCTTCTTGTTGTTGTTAAGGTTGCTGTGATTTAAAAGCAGACTAAATTAACTATTAATATGGACTGCACATGTTTCAGATTAGATGAAACAGCTGCACCGTGGCTCTGTAGTGCACTTTATTATAAAATGAGTGCTGTTATACAGGATTACTATTCTCTTCTGCATTGTCTTTTGACTGTTGGGAAATTCGTACACTGGGGCGTGAGGAAGGGGTCTAATTGTGCGTCGTGGGCAGGGAGGCATCAGGCATTCGGCCACAGGAAATTATGTTAGCGTTAAATCAGGGTAAAAGCCAGCTAATCCACAGTGCATATGCGTGGTCAGYGCTTCTTCCCAGAAGGGCTCCGGCTTGCACAAGCTGGTGCTGCCGTGACAGATGCAGGAGATGCCTCCGAGCACCAAGGGTGCATGCATGATTTTAAAAGGCAAATTAAATAAGGTAGAACGGAGAAGAAGCAGCTTAATAGGGAACTGTATCAGAGAGAAWAAGAAGCAGCAGCTCTGGTGCTGGGCAGCAGCCCTACACCAACGTGTGATGGTGCTCGTGGCCACCTGGAAACAGGATGATATGGTGTAGATCCAGGGTAGCAAACAGTGCTCTCCTTTGGTGCTTCATTTCTCATGAAGTACCAGAAGTTCCACAGGAACTTAAGGAGATATTTCTTGACAATGAAGGTGACAAAGTCCTGGCACAGGCTGCCCAGAGAGATTGTGGAATCTCCTTCTCTGGAAATCTTCCAAATTCGCTTGGATGCAGCCCTGTGTCCCGTGCTCTAGGTGATCCTGTTTGTGAGTTGGACTAGATGATCTCCCTTCCAACCTTAGGGGTTCTATGATTTTATGATTTCCCCAGGCCACTGTYCCTGGGGCAGACAGGTATATCTTGAGCTCCTGGCCATCCAGTAGCCATCTCTAGCTTGTACATGGGCAATATGATGGGAAACCATACCTATGCACCTCCTTCAAAGTGTGTTACAAAGGGTTTCCAGGAGAGTGCATGGCTTGCACTGCTTTGGTGAGAGGTGTCCATTGCCTTCCAGCATGGAAATGCTCCTCCTGATTCACTRGTTATATAGAGCCGTGCGATCTCCCCATTCAGCCTCTTGTTCAACTGCAAAGCTCCTTGATTCAGTGTGCTTTCTGAGCTCAGCTGATGCCCTGGTTCAGTGTGGAACTCCAGGTGATTCCCCAGTGTTCCTTGTCATTAGGAAGCACAAATTCATTCGGAGATATCTGGAGGGATTCTTGCATTAAGCCAGGAAAGGTTTTTGATACTGCTTGGCAGAGTAGAGAGAATTAACTGAAGGAACTGTAACCTATTTCTATGCTTTGATAAAGGTCTGCATGTATTATCAGCAAGATTGATTGGAGTGAACAAGGGAAAGTGCTGTCAGCTCTGTTGTGCTGAAAAATTAGGATGAAATACATTTTTTATTCAGGAGTAGTTAGTTAGTCAGTCAGTTAGTTAGTTAGTCAGTCTGTGTGGGGAGCATAGGCTATATGTTTATTCTTTTGGGTCACACCATGTTTTTTTGCTTTTTTTTTCTGATTACAATACCACTTTARCTGTGACTAGTGACTGCAGTCATATGTCTAGATGCTGAAAAATAACTCAGAGTAAGGGGTGGGAGGGCAGGAGACAAGCAGCAGCATTACATGGATTTAATGTGACATTAGGCAAATATTGAGCAAGATTTTAATTACAGCAGTTATGGCAAATTTTCCTGCTCTGGGAGATGTCAAAAATCCTCCTATATTTAGAAACCTGAATACAAGAACCTCATTGCCTACTCTCTCCACCTCTGTCTGCATGCAAAGTGCAGGCGTGGAGAGTTAATGGGTTGTAGTTTAAATAGAATTCCACTAGATGATGGTATAAATCTTCATAATGAGCAAGTCCAAAGTGGGCAGCTTAAATGGGAGACTAGGAGAAGTAAAATGCCACACAACTGGAGGCCTTGACAGCCCCTAATCCTCCCCTTGCTGCCTCACTCGAGTGAGGCTGCTGACAAGAGCTCCGCAGCATCCGCAGCGTCACAGCCCGCTGTGGCACCATGTGGGCAAACCGAGCGGAGGGGCTGATTTGCTTGATTTAAAATCAAGTAACAATTTGCTTAATTTATTTTGCAAATTAGACCGGGCTAACATCAATTCATTTTTAACTGATACTATAAATGAGAGTAATTGTGTAATTAGCAGCAAATTAATTACAGGGCAGTGGATCCATTTACATGACTCTGAAATGAAAAATTAAAGATGGGTCTTATGTTCCCCCTGCTGACAGATGTAAGGATGCTGGCGGGGCAAATGCCTTGATCTGTCTGCCCCAGGAGGGGACAAGAAATAGCATCTTGTACAGTGAGGTAGCATCTTCCATATCTCACTCACATTAGTACTTAGATGGGCTCAAGTGGGAGTTTTCTGGAGACATTCTCAGGCAGGAGGAATGTTCCCTGATGAGATATCAATTAGGAGGAAGGGCACAGTGGAAAGACAATGTCATAGAGGAAACCTGTTGGGGAGAACAGCCTTTGAAATGCATCAGTAATGGAGAAATTCCTTGTCTTCCTTGCCTCTGTGCAGAGTGTAAAAGAATATACCACTTCTGGATGCCAGTAATAATAATAATAATGTTATTTTTCTCTTTCTTGTGGGGGTTGGTGCATCTGCTTCTAGAACATGACTGCCCCATTCAGCCTAAGAAACACTAAAACCCAGGTTCAATTTTTCTTCTCCATCTCATGTGATGCATTTGTTGACCTGTGATTAACTCTCTGCTAATTACACAATTATGTGTATTTATAATATGCTTTTTTTTTTTTTTTTTTTAAAAAAGGTCAAAGAATAAGTTAGTGATGAATAAGGAAACAGCTTGAGAATACTGATTCACAATCTCCCGGTCTAACCAGTGTGAAAGGGATGCTCCATGTTCCTCTATATCGTAAACTGGTACATTTCACAAAGAAATGGGAAATGCAGAATCTTTAAAGATAAGTCTTGATACACTTGCTGCTACAGGAATTTGATGTACTTACATGCCTGTTCCAAAGTAAAATTTACCAGTTCCAAGGTAACATTATATTGCAGGAGTAAATCCTCATAAGATGATTGCCAAGCACATCACAATACCAGTAGGAATCAGTTTAGTTATCTTTAGGCAAAATATTGCAAATCAGAGCTGTTTTTATGTAGCTGATTCTCATCTGTGTTTCTGTCTAAAGAGCTGGGAGGAAAGAACCACGTTTAGCAAAGCTTTGACTCGGTGCCACGTGCCATCTGCTTTGCCTCTCATTTCAGCTCTAGGTGCTTTTGAAAATGGTGACCTTGATGACTGTTTTTACCAGCACCGCGTTATACAACTGTCTTGTTACATCCTGTGGGGATGCAGCTTCTCAGACGTGAGAGCTGGCCAGGATCAGCTGTTCCTGTATGTGGAGCTGCTCGTCGTACAGAGCTGACTAGTTGTAAATAGGATATTGAGTAGCAGTGGCCTCTGCCAGGCACCTGAGCAATTATGGGGCAATCTGCATCCCTCCCAGATTAGCTTGGGAAGGCTGTGGATCTGCAAGTCCTGCTGTAACGTGCAGAGGATGCGAAGGCACACAGCCAAAATTGAATGCCAAAATTGTGCTTATTTCTTAAGGCTGTCCCTTGGTCTGGGCGTGCTGGGATGCTCAGTGACTGGGGAGGACTGGGATTTCGGGGACAGCTGGCCTGAATATGCTGTATTGTGACCTCCTGGTGGAGGTAGGAACAACCTGGCTGCTCCTGCAGCAATGGAAAGGAGTTTAATCCTGACCTCCCTTGGTGAGGGAAGCTATAGCTGCCCTGTGTTTAATATGAGCCCTGAGCAGTGCCAGCCCGCCCCTGGATCAAGCAGCAGTGCAAGGAGCCAAGYGAGGGCACACGTGAGCATTTCTGTCAAAGTTGGAGAGCACGAGGTGAAGTGTTTGCTGGCCGAGGAAGACAGGCAATATCTGATCTGTCATAAAGCCTGCCCATACAATATTAACCTATCAAACAGCATTGGATGTGTGTGAGTTAGAAGCATGAGTTGCACGGGATGCCACTCTGCATCGGGTGGCTGCAGTGTTTCTGATCTGGTGCTAGCTGGGTACAAGCCAGATTTACTGTCCTGTTGATCCAGGACCTGTATGGAGAGAGAGGAGAGAGGATTGCTTGTTTGACTTCAGCAGTACGAAAGCAGAACTAAAAGCTTTTTACACATCTTTTGCCAACTACTGGATCTTTATTTCCCACCCCCCACCAACAATAATCCTTCTAATATTTCCACAAAGGACGCATTATGGTAATTTCTGTGGTTTTCCTTTCCTCCATTTACTGCAGGCGTGCAAAATCAGTGCCAGGAGTTCACCGTGTACGGGGTTTTAATGCTTAGTAGTTCATAGATTTTTACAAGCACTGGCAGCAGTCTAAAATAAAGAGAGAGGAAATCTCATGACTTGACATCTGAAATGTTCCCAGACTTCAAAGGAGTTTCAGCTGGCCAGGCAGCCTCGTTTCAATAACTCAGAAGGAAGGTGTTAAGAAACCAGGGAGTGGATGAGTTCCCATCAGGGATAGAGCGATGGAGAGCATGAAAGAAAAGAAATCCCTTCTGGTAGAACAGGGGTTGAAGTGTCAAGAAGATGCAGCGCTAAAGGGGCCAGTGTGAACTTTAGTCTGAAGTATATACAGGATATATTTGGCCTCAGCCAACTCTGGAATAATAAAGCAACAGTCAGGGTTGGGAGATAAGAAAGAATAACCTTTGAAACTGCTGAGAATATTTCTGATGTCTTTTTTTTTTTTTTTTTTTTTTTTTNTTTTTTTTTTTTTCCTTTCATTTCTTTCTTTTTCCCCCTTTGGGGTAGAGTCATTTATCACTTGCAAATCATCCAAGGGAAGAAGGTTTCATTGTCTCCGCTAGATGGGAAGTCAGCAGCTGCCTTCTGGGTGGCAATAAAGCACGTCCGGGTGCCCGGTCCTCCGAGGAATGTGACAGTGTGGTGCTAGCCAGGAGCGCCCTGAGCCTGGCAGGAATGCTCATGAGGAGCGGGACTTACCCTCCTCCTCCTCAAGGGGACGAAGACTTTGCAGAACTTGGCACCTCTAAATGCACAGGCGGGGCAACGAGGAGGGCAGCACTGGCAAATGTCACCCTTGGCTTTTTGGAGGATGGGAGAGGTCTGTGGTCAGACATGGAGAGAGGTGTATGTCGAATGTCAAAGTCTCCTGTTTGTTATTAAAARTATCTAATGCATCACAGCTCTGTGCTAGGCAGCTGGACAGCAGTGCCTCATATTCTTTGCTATGAGAGGTACTCTCACAATTAATCAATGAATTCTCCTAAGAGAACTGTTCCAGCTTCATTATTACCCTATATAGAAGGTTAAATGTATGTCATTAAATATTATCCCTGGGGAGGGACTCCATGGAAAACCCTAATCTTCCACAAAAAGGAGACATCTGAAACAAGTGCGTGGCTGCAGAAGGCTCCTGGTGGTGGCGCTGGCGTTGGCAGTGGAGGTAGGGGAACGAGAACGGGCTAAGCCATCTTCAAGGAGTGTGAAAATCAGTGCTGTCCAGGGAATGGGAAGTAAGCAGGGACGGCCACGGCTTYGCTGTTTTATAGCGCTACAGAAACACCAGTAACTTGTGAGAGCCTGAGAGCAGTAGATTATCTTGGTGTTGCAATTTTCTTTCAGAGCTGGGTTTTCTGAATGTGTGTCTTACCCTGGTGCTAATGCAGTTAACCCCGTATATTAAACCGATCAGATCTACAGCTGTCTTTCTACCAACCTACTTGATAGCTCAAGGTCACCTAAAAATTAAAGATTTATAAGTATCTTTGATAAAGATGCACGTCTTTATAGTAGGAGGTTAAGATATCAAATCTCTGGAGGGATTCAGTCCTTTGGAATGACATGTAGCCACTAGATCTGTTTGAATTTCTTCCCAGTAACAACAAAGGGATTTAACTATGKTATATTTTATAGCTTTTGTATAGCTAGATTGCTTTATTTCCTTGCATAAATAACAAAGATCTCCTGTACATTTCTTGTTTCTTCTTTTAAGGTGCAAGATTTGCAGGAAGTCTGAAACTTCTCAGTACATATACTTGTTATAAATATGTGTTGTACATCGGGAATAATAAGGACTAAGTTTTTATAGAACCCTCTCATTAAAAGTCACCTTCAGAAAACACTACTGTTCCTTGCTTATAATCAAATGACACCTCATAACCACCTAACCATTTTTAATATCCCCTAGGCTCTGTTGTATTATGCCAAGGCTCAGACACTGTCTAGCTAGTCAAGGAAAAGAGTATACCATCATATTTAAAAGCAGTTATTGGGACAGGTTTTACAGGCACTGGCTAAGACAATTCAGAAACAATTGCTTATGTGATAGTTTGAGGATTTGTCCCTGTCAAACAGTTAATATTGCTTTAATACATGAAGTAGGCTGTATAAGACAGCAATAATGAAAAATGTCAGGAAAGACAATATCAATTGTTATTCAACATCCACATCAAAGATTACTTTTTTGTCAGTAGCTTTCAGAAAATGTATTTTCCATCAGATCTGATTGCGTTCCTCTTTGAAGTGCTCCATCCTCCCGGTAGATTTAATGTGACATCTAGGCACTTTTTAGTCCCTGGGCCTCTGAGGCGATTCAAAGAGGCACAACAAGCCATCACAGGTTTATCCTCAAAGGCCGACACTGTCTGTCTGATTTATTGTAACTTTAAGAATCATCTCCAGCAAAGCATGAGCCTTTCTACCCATCCGCAGCTTCAGACTTTTATCAATTCATTTGTATGCAGCCTGTATGTTCTGGAACTGAGAGCCCTATAGCCACTCATGGAAAATGCATTACCTGCTACTAATCCTTTTTATCTTTAAAGTCTGTATTTTTTATGTATAAGTCATTTTGGGTTATCATAAAATATACATAATTCTCGCCCCAAAAAAGACAAAATGAAAAGAGAATATATAATAAGTTATGAGCTTGCCGTGTCCTTATCACCAAGGATTCTAAATAAACAGCTCTCTTTATGTAAACACTGAGGGATATAAAACTGTGATTACTTTCAATAGGGAATAGGAATGCTTCCATTTTTGTTCCTTGTTTCAAAGTGAAACAGTGAGATGAATCATTTTAAACATGTTTGGGAGCACTTTTATTTTCTGCTTCGTTGGTTTGGGGGCCTGACAGTTGTAGGGCTAAGTTGCCTGTCAAACCTCTTCTGTCATGTACTACAGACATCCACAAGCACCTTATGGTTTCAACATTTTGTTTCCCATTCATGTTCAACTCTAAGTTAATGGCATCTGTTTCACTTGTTTTCTTTCCGCTTCCTTCCTTCCTCCCTTCCTCCCTTCCTCCCTTCCTCCCTTCCTCCCTTCCTCCCTTCCTCCCTTCCTTCCTTCCTTCCTTCCTTTTTTCTTTTAGCCCGTGTTGTATTAAAGAACCTGCAATCTCTCATAGCCTATGGTGATAAAGGTTTACAAAGGTGATACAGTTGGGAGGGTGACTCAGTTCTGGGAGTGGGGCTTTCTGTGCAGGGTTGGAGTTGACTCCCTTCAAGCTCTCCATATTTTCTTAAAACATGCTGTTTCTATTCCTGCCAGTAGCTTCACTAGATAGATGAACCATTCAAACATTTATTATTTTAGATGCAATATTAATCCTGGATGAAACTTCTGTAAAATTAAACCTTACTTTCATCTGCTCGTGTCAGTCCTCAGATGTGCATGCCTATTAGAAATCATAGACCAAGAACATGAAAAGTTACACTGTATGTTTTGCAAATCAATCTGCAGAGACCTCTGTGTATGTGTTTGTGTGCATCTACATGTGAAATGTTTGCGTATAAAGTGTTTCTTGTCAATATCAGTAGGGCGAGTGCAGCTTCCACTAACAGTAATGAAGATTGTGTGTCCTTGTAGTTCATATGGCCTCAAACCATAAAAGTGTTYAAATGACCAGCTTCAGCTGAAATCAGTGGATTTAGGGAGCTCTAAATATTTCTGTAGGTACGGGTGTATAGGTGTTTAGTGTTTCAGTGAATCCATTCTCTTGTCCAGACTGAATCTGTACCTCTGAGAAGATATTAATCTTTAACATTATGCACACGATAAAATATATTAAATTAACTAATTAAATTAAATGAGACACACCAAGTTAACACCAATATAAAGCAGAATAGAGCTAGGTTTATTTTTTAGATGCTGTGCAGGAAACAAACACATAAGGAATATAAATTCAGATCCTTTTTTAGACTTGGAAGTAATATAGAGAAAAAAATAATAAATATTGTTCCAATCTAATGGACAACATGCTAAATTATTCAAACGTTGAATAAGGACAGTTGTACAATAATGGTGAAGCACCACTGCAAGCAAAATTGTTTTGTGTATAGCTGGGAAACATTTTTTGTTTATGAACTAACTGTATTAGTTACATGTGTAATCTCTGTAGAGCTCAAGACATACAGATYCTAATTTTGAAATACCATGAAAAGTAAATCATATTACAGAAGTCATTAGTCTCACAGAAACCTATATTATGACACTCCTCTTGGTCTCATTGACATCAGGGCACTGTATATAACCTGTGTAATCAAGTTTGCCCTTTGCACGTTTAGGATAGGGTTTTCCAAGAACGTCATAGGACCTCTGGGACTGAATTCAGCAAAAGAAAGCCAGCCTTCCAAGAACTCACTGATTTACTGGCAAATACTTAATAGAAAATGTTGGGTCAAATCTTACTTTCTTCTCCTGAGAGATCTGTACAGAACAGTGTGCCCTATTATACAGCTGGCCCTCGTCAACTGTTCTCTCCACCAGGACTTGACCCCTAAACATTCATCACACTAYGGTATGTACTGAGAAAGGATGTATATCTGAGGCTCTGTTTTTTGCTGTTAAAGGATGCTTCAGAACAGCAGTATATGAGTAGGAAAAGCATTTTTTTCTTCACTGAATTTGTACATCTTTTTGAAACTGATAAATCCTGTCTAGTGTCACAACCTGTTTCTATTCTAGACCTGCCTTGTTCTTGGTGCTTGATTTTGATCTTTAATAAATGAATCAGCAGTATTTTCTTGCCTAGACCAAGAAATACAACTTTGGTACAAATTAGTCAGTTCCCCTATTTACTAAAAGTGATGAATTATTAATAACTATACATCTAAAATAAGCATATTTAACACTGAAGTCCAGTCAACTGGAATGTCATTGTTATCTTAATTTGATGGCCTGGATTCTTTTCTGTACTACGGAATAGATATCTGTACTGCTGTTTTTTTTTTTTTTTTTCTGTAGTACTGGTCATGTCCAGACTCTTCAGTTATATACCAGCATAAAGCAACGAAATTCAATGTGGTATGCAGAGTTTTATATTGTGTGGGAACAGAATCAGTGACAATTTACTGCAGCATGAGTTCTAGCTCACACAGAAATAGGAGGTATCTTTTTTACTCACTTTTACTTGCCAAAGTATTTTCTTTGCAATAGAAAAAYGATGAAAGTTCTGGCCCAGCTACCCCTGTCATAAGCTGTAAGACTGTGACCCTGACTGGAAATTGAATCAAGCCCTAAAAGGATAAATATGAGTTTGGCTAGAGAATGTATGCCTAAGAGAAATCGACTTCTCTTTTTTTAAACACCTACCAAATGCAGATGCATTGAAGACTCCATGCTTGCCATATTAAATGACCTTTTGGAAATATGCTGCAAGGCAGCAGTAGGTCTGTATCTGTGAAGCTGCACAGCCAAAGCCAAACAGCCTTCCTGTGCAAGTCAACTGTGGGCAATGTACCTTGCTAGAGCAGGTGTCCCCTACTGCCTTATTAATGTACCTTGGCACTCCCTTAGGAGGATCCTCTATGTGGGTGAGAGAATAATTCAGGTTKTATGTCTTTCTTTGGCTCACATCTTGTGTTTTGTTTCCTATGCTTTGGCTATTTTCCATTGAGATCACTGCAAACAAGATACAAATTATTGCCAGTAGTGAGATGAAAATAGTTTTATAAAATTGTAATTTGTTTCAGAAGTGTTTTTGCAGTCTTGTTTCAAAACATATGTGATTTTTCTGGCGCAGGTATTTCATCTGAGACAGGAGATATACAGAAACACCTATTGTTTTTATGGAGAAACATTACAATCTTAGTATCACCTAGGGCAGAAATGTAAACAAATAATATTCTTGCTTACCAAAGCCAAATATTTAAAATAATGTTGTTGACAGCATGTTGCCATTGAAATATGGAGATAAAGCTACAGGATTAAGTTTCGAGTAGAGACTCTAGCAGAATACAATGATGACTGTAGTAGATTTTTCCTTCTTTCACTCATGTCCTTACTGACAGCAGAAGTGATTGGGGTTTTGCCAGTGACACTGTAGTCTGGGGAAAGGCATTTGATTTACCTTCAGCTAAAAAGAGTGAGAAGCCCACACTGTGTTTGCAGATTTCTGTGTGTGTTCTTCTAGCTACCTAGCTTATTTAATATGATGAATAGTTCTGTAATCTTTATCAAACAAATGAATCAAAAGAAAAATGCATCAGCAGATCTCAGTGTTATTATTTAAGCATGTGTGGTGTTTTAATGGGATGTTCTAATGTTCTCAAAATATAACTCTATATGATCAAAACTGATCTCCAGTGGTCTATATTCAATTTTTATCAATGCTGTCTAGTTGCTAAATTGCTACTAAATAGAGACTGCAGCATTTTGTACAATTTGGAGCCTTATCTAAGAGACAGATTGTTGCAGGATCTATGCTTCTGTCAAGAAGTAACATTCATCTGTAAGGAGCCTCCTCTGCTTGCAGTAATGAGCCTCACTTGTAGATTTCATTTGCCTCCAAGTTGTGGGAGGCAGGAAAGATCATTCTAGCTTGGACTGGCAGATTTCCTCACTAAAGGAAGCAATGTAGCATTGAATATAGAAGAAATACACAATAAATTGAGGGGAAATCCTTGTGTAGTAAGAAAGGCAAGACAGCCTCACAGTTCTTTTTATAAAATGGCCAGGTTAAAGGAGTGATTTAAGGGAAAATACCTCTTGGATTTTGGGAGAACTCAAATCAGGTTGCCTTCGCTGACAGGACTATTTGATGAAACGCTGATCTGACCCTTTACTTAAGTCAGTTTATCCTAATTTCCAAAGAGGAAAAATAGGAAAAATAAGGAAGGAAAAATAAAGCAAAGAAACTTAATGAATATCTTTCAAAAAAACCATAATCTCAGTGATTACTTGGAAAGAGATTATTTTTAACTGATATCATAAACAGGAATGTTTGTTGTTGGAATGCTTGTATGTGAAATGCAAGTGTGTAAATACAAGTGTGTAAATACAAGTGTGTAAATACAAGTGTGTAAATGCTTATACACTTGGATCTGCACTGTGCTTTCAGACAAAGCTCTGAGTAGCGACTGACAAAAAATGCACTCAGCTCCAACATCAGGTAAAGGAGTGAGGAGGCTTCCTGGCCCTTTGAGCACTCCTAGAATGAAAGCACTTCTTGAGGTGCAGAACCTACTCCTTGGCAGGCCAACACTGGACAAGTGCATAGGACCTCCAAACCTAACTCCAACGTGTGCTGCTCAGGACTGGCTGTGCTGAGTTTGCAGCACAGTTGCAATCTGTTGATKTTCTTCTTCCTTGCCTCTAAAAGACTATGGATAACATGTTCTTACTCAAATGGAGGCCTTGGAAAGACRCTGGGATTTGGATGGAGAAGTTCTACTGAATATCTGTTTTGGTAGAGAAAATGTCGAATGAGACTCCTGGGGCTTGAGTAGGGTGCTAGCATATCAGAGTACAAGTTTGTGAATGAGAATGGATCTCCTGGCTTGGTAGAAATTTAGGGAGCAAAATGTTGGCTGAAACAGCCTGGAGAAGGTGAACTATCTTGCTTAATGCCTCCTGCAATAGAAAATAAGATTTTTTTTTAACGAATTACTTCTTTTAGACTAAAATCAAAACTACCAGATTCTGATTTTTGTTTACTGCTTTGGTGAAAGGGGTTGAAATTAACATCTGAAGAGTGACTGGAATAACTCTCACTGACTCTGCTTGAGGACAGAAAGATTCAGTTAAGGAAAAAGAAGGGTCATCTGGAGGAAGCATCAGAAATATAGCTGAGATTGACTTGGCAGCCCTGGGTTGGATTTGTATGTATCGTGAATGGAAAACTCATGTAGATTAAAAGAAATGCTGTAGTCAGCCTGTGTATTTAATGCTCAATGTCCTTTGCAGAATTGCTGTGAAATGCCTGACCTTAGCTGGAACTTGATGATCTCCTGCATGTTCTCCCTATCCTGTTGCTCCTATTTACACTTTTGTCTCATGGATTTTTTTTTCAGGAGAAAGCATTTTTGAGCTTGAGAAAAGAATTTTCCCCTTGGAGACACTGAGAAGGTGACAGCTTAGGTAAACAGAGTACCTTTCATTCTTTCAAATGCAAACTGTTTGTGAATTTCTTTTCCCCTAAGATGAAAAGTAGATTTTTTCCTTGAGCATTTTGCTTCTATGAAATATGGTGGAATATTTTGATTTATTTTTCTGGCTTTTTAGTGTCAACTGGTTATTTTTTAATAAACTTGCTGAGAAATTTCAAGATATTGGCTTCTGTCAGTGAAGCTTTAATAAAYGTGTAATTTTACAAAACATCCCAAGTCCAATTTATCATAGCATGAAATTACAAAGACAAATATTCAACGAACAATGAAAAAATAAGTAAATGGAAATGTTTAAGCTCAACTGTAAGCAAGAAAGTCCATTAAGGCAGATCTAAGAGGTACTTTAGTGGATTTAACATTAACAATCAGACCTGGACTCAGTATAAATCGAATACTAATCAAAGTCTAATGTACACCCACTCATTCATTAGCAGTGTTCAATGCAGATTATAAGTATTAGTGAAGAAACCTCCTGTTCTTGAAGAATCTTTCCTTAGACCCAACAATAACTGAACAAGAGTGATGATAGTCTTATTTTTATGAATCACTATAACTTTTTGAYTTGCACTTGGGTCTACAGAGAGCTTGCTCAGGCATTATGCAACAAGAAATGGTTATAAACTGTTATAAACTGTTAAAAAGAGAGAGAAAGAGAAGGAAAGACAGGGAAAGAAAATGGGCAAAAAGCAAAAGAAGAGCTAAAGAAAGAAAAAAAGAGAGAGAGAGGAAAAGACCAAGTGCAAACTAGGTGGGATAAGAAGAGAGGAGAGAGTAGAAAGGTGATAGAAGTAACATTTTTAAGTAATTACCCTGTAGTTGTATATTTAACCATGAGAGTTCCTCCTTATGAATCAACAAAATGATATAAAGTAAAATAATTAACCTTCCTCTCATATGTGTTTATATGTACAAATCCCTCTAAGAAGAAAGGAAATTGTGATATACTCTGTTTACAAAATCAAAACAATGGAAATAAATGTAAATATWTTATGAAATGTATATGCATTGGAGAGAAACTGAGGAGGAAAGTGGACTTTGGCCCCATTACTGAAACATGACTTCTAAATAATAGGAGCAATGTAAGGTTCAAGAAATATGTGATCCATTACTAAGAAAAAAGAGAAGAACTCTTCTTGCTGTGTCTCCTATCTTGTTTTTGTAAAAGATATACCTTGTTATCTAGGAGGGAGGCATTGGTTATGGAGCTTTTTCCTATCTTTTGTCTCGAAGTGTTAGAAAATTGAATACCTTGTGTAAGTATGAAGGTAACACTAGCACAAATACCTGTTTTGAAGATGGGGGTATGTGTSTCTGTGTGTTTGAGCGTGTATTTTCAGCTCTTCTCTGTTATTTTTGGAAGCAAAAAAATAAATCTGGATTCACGGATTCACAAACAGAAATGACAATTGGAATTATTTTTATTTTACTGTATCAAGATTATGCTGGTACCTGTTGGGCCTCAGATATCTGCGATGCTACTAGTACATGAGCATACTGGCTCTTTTTCTAAAAGCGTATTTTTTCAGAAATGAATTTTCATAATTCATGCTAGGAATTCCTTAGGCCATTGTTTAATGATGTAACAATTACTTTCTTTCACAACACTTCCCTTCTGCTTAAACGATCTAAAACTTGCATAGTTTAGGTTGGCCTAATTTCCTGAAACTCATGAAAAACAGATTCTGAGCCAGATTAAGCCGTGCAAAGGAAGCTTTGACATTCAGAAGTTTCCCATAAAGCTCCAGGCTGTTAAAAGTCTACAGAATTTCATTAATAAGCATAATTAAATCACAGCAAGTTTTTGGATTCAGGTGTCCTGCTGGGAATCCTGAGATAKTTAAGCTTGTAATATGAAATGAAATTTAGATGCTTAGGAGTCTTTAGCTATGAGTAAAAATGTCAAAAGTATTATTTTTATATAGTTATTAATTGTTTTATAGTATATGATCATAAAACCACATGCTGCCAAGCATAATTACACAATGAACTTGAGTATGAATTACAGGAATATTGATTAGGTTGATGCAGATTGCAGCACAATTGTTACTTTTTACCATATAAAACTTGCACACAGTACATACATTTCCAAAGTATGACTATCAAGAAACTACAGCTGTAGGCTCCCTGACAGCAGTTTTCAGGATAAGGCTATGAAATAACAGGGGGAATTAAGTACAGATAAGATGGCCCTCTCCCAAATGAAGTGAAAACACTTGGTGAAAACAGAGTAGCAGGAATCTTGGTGAACTTGCTTCAACAGGGGCACCTGGGAAACTGGCTTGCAGAACAGAAGATGTGAAGGACTAAAAAGATGATCGGAGTTTGCTATTTGGGGRCATTTCATTAATATCACTACCATTGTAGCAACAGTCAGCAGCTTTAGGACTTCTGCTGGCTTGATCCTTATGAACTTCTCACAACAGCAATAAGAGGAACTTTATTTTATACTGAATGACATTCAGACCTCTCTGAAATGGGCACAGAGAAGTTTCTGTGCAGAGCTGTGCAGAGATCCCACTCCAACCTTGCTGTGCAGTGATTGCTTGCATGGGGGTGCCTCTGCTTATGTGGGATCCTTGTAAAGCATCTGTAATCCATTGCTTATAGGCCTAACAGTTAGATAATACCTAAACATCTTAAACTTGGAGGGGATTGACTAGAGAGTAATAATGGCAAGCAATTTTAGGTCCAATATATTAGCAAAATTAGCATGACCAGATGCTAAAGCCATGTTAGAAACTGTGTTTGTGAGATCAATGCTAAGGCTAAGGGTTGTGTGGAAGTGGAATTTCACCAGCAGAAACCTTTGGTAAGTTGCCCCTGTGAGACATCTGGGATGTATACCCTCATGTTGGAATTTGTGATAAATTGAATAATTAAGCAAGATTATGTTTCCATATTTGATGTAGACTTTCCAGACAGGGAAAAGAAGTAGAAGAATTGGAAGAGCAGAAGAATTATAACTATCTTTGTCTTTTTCTGTGCTTGTGCAGTGCTGAGATATTCATTTGCAAGATGAATGGCTTTTTTTTTCTCCAGCAAAATTCAACGTAGTAAGATATTTGTATTATAAGAAAATATTAAGGAAAAAATGATCCAATTAAACAGCCTGCAAGAATTCTTTGTGGCTGTGAGCATGAGATATGGTGTTCATGGTTCCACTAGGTAAAGAGGGTGTTAGAGAGGTGTAAAATGATATATAGGAATGATAATGATTATCTTTGATTTGTTCCTAGATGATTTCTATAATTATTAGGARTTCCTACTGAAAACAGTACATATGTTTTCTTCCTTTCTCTATATTTAAGTGACAGTCTCTTTCTGCAATGTATTTGTGAAGCCTTTTTTTGTAGTTACGAAAAAGAAGCTGATATTTTCAAATGTGCTGTACTGTCATTATCAGCCCTTCTGAACACTCTGTTATTAGGCTAACATATAATACTTCAGTTCACAGACAATATGTGTTATCCTGTACTACCACTGTTGTAATTCTCAATTCCTTCAGTCAACAGTAGTGTCTGAAGTTGTAAATGTGGAAAAGTAAGCAGCATAATTCTGTCTGGAAATCTTGGTGGGGATGACAGAATTGTTGATCAAAGAAAGATTACAGAGGYCTAAGATAATATCAGCATTATGCATTAAGCCTATGCAATAATTAAATCTTTTATTGATCACAGTTAAAAAAATTATGATAATCAGAAGATTGATCACTGCTCTGTGACAGGGAGGCTGTTCCTTTGGAGGGTAAAATCAGAAGTCATTTCTGAACCTGAAGTAGAGAGCAATTCTCAGCTGCTGGCTAGCAGAGATGAAAGAGACGAATGACTCAGAGAGCAAACCAGCCCGTGTGCAAGACGATGTATAAAAGCCCTCCTATAGAGCAGGCACATACTGCCTTAGTGCTAAATAGATACCAGCAGTATACCCATAATTTCAGTCTGATACACAAAGTTGTGACATTAGTTTTGGTCATCTTCTGTTCTCAGACATGCATGTGTACTTTTATTTTTATTTCCTCCTCCACTTTTGCCTGAAATACACTCATTAATGAACAAATACAGTCAGAAAATTAGGAGTGCTTCCAAGAAAGTAGTAAAAATGCTATCAGCAGACTGGTGGAAATGCGAAGTCTGCTGAAGATATCCCACTCCTAGAAACAGGCAGAGCCCTGGGTTTAATTTGCATGTGGATTAGAAAGAATTCTGAACCTTACCTGCAACTGCACTGGCTTATCTTATTCTTCAAAATCCTGCCTAAACTAGCCCAGAAATAAAGCTTTAATGAGATAAAAACTGTCTTGTCTACACAAGGCAAACAGCTCCCCGATGGAATCAATTGTTCTGCAGTTGCTATTGCAGACTGGATTTATTCCAGAACAAAAGTCACTTCCACTTCATTTTTAATTATTCATTTGTGATTGAGGTTAGTGGGAAGTAGAGAATGGGAGAAATCCTCATAGTGGTCTTGAGACTAGTTGCTTTTCTTTTGGCCTTTCCCAAATGGTAAAAATGAAGGGAGCAATAAAGGGAGAAATAAAAATTTCTCTTGGCCTCTTGATTAAAGTGACTGACTTTGGATGAGTTGAATTTCTAGATCCACAGGAATTCTAGGAGTATATTTAGAAGTGTAGCCAAAAATGAGTACTTAAGAATATGTAGATGGAGAATTGACTCATTAGAGATGAAATATACAGTGCATAAAGAACAAAGAGAAGGAAATGTTATTTCATAGTTTGTTCACTAAAATCGTGAACTSTTTCCTATAAGATGACGTTGAAACCAAAATTGTTATGAGTCACAAAAAGGATAGGATGCTGATAGTTAACAAGAATATCCAGAACTGCAACAGCTAATGATAATTCACACTTCAGAAGAACTAYTAACCTGAGAGCTTCCTGGTTCCCATCTCCACTGACTGAAGAAAAGTCAGGAATGGGATAAGAGGTTACTTGGTTTGCAGACCTGACCATATGTGATAACACAGGCTTCAAAGGGAGTATTGCTCTGCTTTTGCATGGGAGTAGTGCAAACAGGCTATTAAGTTTTGTTTGTTTCCTGAAGGAGGGAACTCTCAAATTATTCTTGTTGAGCAGGGTGCTAGTAGCTTGCCACTGTTTTCCAAGACATCTCCTTCATAAAGGGGATGGATGGTTTCCAGAATGATGCATCTAGGCCTGTCAATGCTAAGGAGTTCATCTCCAGCCCATGTTTGTCATTTAGTAAGAGAGCGAATAATAATTTCATAATCATATTGTCCTTACTGTTCACGATCTCTCTCATTCCCCACCCCTTGTTACCCCTAGCTGCCTGAAGGCCTATTTAGGCTTTCCTTGTATGAAAGATGTTTCATACTTGCTATTCTTTCTAGATATATATTTTCCAGGAGCTTACAGAGCAGTGTGTGATATTTTATTTGAGATCTCTTTTTATTTTTTTTTTTAAATTTTCTGTCAGTTTCTAGTGTCCATTTTTGCTTTTTGATTCCTACTTTTGAACTGACATTTTAAGGAAGTTCTCCAGATTGAGTCCAAGATTTTGTCTTTTTTTTTTTTTCCCAGAGAGTTAATAGTGAATTTGGAGTCCATTAGTGAGTCCTGCACTTATCAACACTGAATTTCAATTCCCTGCTAACTATTCTGGACCCTTGATGTTTAAATATCTCTTAAACAGGACCACCAGGTGTCCGAAACAGGCTAACATCAATGAGGGTTAATCCACTAACCTCATCGTCATTAGTAACTAGAACCAAAATTTGATTATGGACTTTATCATTTTAAAATGATAATGATAAATGATAAAAGTTTATCATTTTAAAAATGACTCTCTTTTATCAAAAATATTTGTTGACTGTTAAGCAAAATTAGAATTTTATGATTCTTTGCCTTTGTCGCATGATAAAAAGCATGTGCATTAACCCATGAAATGTCAATCTCTTAGCATGATAGCTGGAATGAATCCCAGCTGTGATTATATATTAGATGTTTACAAAGAGGAATACTTTTATTAAAGGAGTCCATCTTTTACTTGTTGTATGAAACATTCAGATGAGGACAAAGCAATATAGTTAAACTTACTGTGCTATGATTTCTTAACCACTTTATCTGTGTTTAGGAAACACAATGTTGAAATAGTTAAAATATATTAGTTTTGTAATTTGACAACAACCATATACCCAGAGATCTGAAGTATGCCACACCAAATCTCATCATATTTATATGCAGTGGCTTATGTACTCATTACTTAAGTGGTAAAATCCACTGCATCAATCTAATGTGTACTTAACTAGTAGGGACTGTTGGTGTTTAAATGATGCACATTGTAGGATCCTTTGGTCAGTGGTCAGTCTGTGAATTTCACTATCTTGAATGAAGTCTAAAAGGTCAAAGATAGCTCTTGTGCTGCTTTTCATTACAGTGGGATGGGAAGAATAGGAGTAAAATGAYGTATACTCTCTTCTGGCAATGCTTTCTTTGCGGGGGGGAGGAGGAAATTAATGCAACTGCAGGAAGTTAATTTTCCACAAAACTGCCGTTTCTTCTAACAGAGGATGCCACAGAGATTGCCTGCATTTGTGGCAGCGCTTCAATTTTGTAGGCCTTTCCTCACTGACTGCAAAGTACTTCCCCTCCGTTTTGTTCCTGTCTCTGTACCGCCTGCTTCTTTCCTCCTCAGATGTGATTCCAGGTTTATCTGGTGTAAAATCAGTGCATTTATTTTTCATTTCCTCCACTGCTTGATCGGGGAGGGCATGTTCGCCAGCATCAGAAATGAGCTGATCAGCTCTGGACAGATGGCAGGTCTGTCTCAGCCCCCTGAGCAGCTGCCTCTGCTGACAAAGATACTCCATGTCTCCTCAGCTGAGAGCACAGGAGAGTGCTGGGGAAACGATTGAATATTTTATCTGACATGAAGTGATTTTACAACTTACTTATGGTGATTAAATTAAATTGATTCCCCTCATATATATTTTATGCTTTGCTTGGCTACATCTTTTTTTGGGGAGGAGTGGCAACATAAGATGTAGTCTGGCTCTCTTGCTCTCACCCACAAGCACCATCCCTCTCTGCACCCCTCCTTCTGCCCCAGTTGAGCCTTTGGTTCGACTTTTCTCCTTTTGGTAGGGGAGAGATCATATGGTTTTGGGTTATATCCTGACTGCTGCCAGTTTAGCCGTTACCTAAGATGACTAAGTGGAATCAGAGTAGTGGATTTTATTTTCTGTTTTTTTTTTTTTTTTTTTTTTTTTCCTCTCTCTCTTTCCTGTAGCCTCCAGAGATGTAGGAAGCATTTCTAAGGTGTGGTGGAGCTCTGAATAAAAATGCTCTGACACTTTCTCACTACTGTCTTGTCAATGCAGATAAAGTTTCAGCTGATCAAAACACCCCTGCAGGCAAGAGCAAGACAGCTTTTCTCTTCAGCCTGCTGTGGAAAAGATTCTAACAGAGAGAGAGTCAGTAAATTAACACTGGCTATTACCATGATGAGAGGTTTTGTTTAGCACTTAGCTAATTTTGTAATCATTTAGCGTGGATTTTGGATAGGAAGATGGTGGTGAAATCTTCCACATGGCTTGTCACTGGTTGCCATTGACTGTGAGCAGAGATGTAGAAAATTGCTTTTATCAGTGTTGTTCACCTTCAGTTTTCCTAGTGCTAGTTTTATGGATGTAAAAGGTCACAAGTTATCAGATTGGTCAGCTGTTATACTTGACTCTACAGCAGTCAGTTAGCCAGTGCTGACTGCTCAGGAGCCTCTTGCTGATCGCCAAGTTGTTCAGCATAAGAAATATGTAAGTTTGTTCAGCATAAGAAATATGGATAGATCTCTTGAAACAATGATTTTACAATGTTCAGGTGCCTTTGAAGGTTTTGGCACCCGTCAGGTGTGCAGGAATGAAGGAGATGATAGCTTCTTATGTTGAGCAAATGGACTGGGCTTGGGACCAGCAGGATGCCTGGGTCTGGCTTACGGAATAAACTCTCTTCATGCACTGCTGCAGAAAGGAAAGAAGCACCCTTGCTTACTGCCACAGGCAGGGGAAAGGAAAAGCAAAGCAAAGCAAAGAAGTATTATCTCTTTTCTTGAGTTAGAAGAAAGTTGTGTCTTGCTTTCTTGAAGCATTGAAGACCACCACATCCTCATTCAAGATGAGCTGAAGGGTTTGGCAGCTTAGTGAGGAGTATGATATAAGAGGGAGGACTAGAGAGAGGAAAGGATTGGGGAAATCACCCTTGAAAAGTCACAAGTACTGGACTGATGAGACATGGCAGAGGCTTAAGAAGAAAATGAAGTGGTTGGCCAGAGAGTCTAATAAGGAAAACACATTCATTTAAGCCAAGATGTTAGTACCCTTTCTGTCCCTTGGAAAATCATTCCTTATTTTCATGAAAATGTGAGAGAACAGTTTGGCTTGTCCTRTAATATTGCAATGACTTACATTGGAGTGTGGCTACTTTTTGGATAGCTGTAAGTTAGGCTTCTGCATGCTGATGGGAGAAACCAAAGGCAGTCAGGTACTTTTGTTTCTATCCTGCATATTTAAGAGGAACATAAAAGTTCTGTTGCCCTCTGGACAGTAGGAACTGAGCATATGAGACAGTTTCTTTGGGGGCAGCCAACTTGCAGCCACCGTTTGTCCCTGAAACATGCTTGTCTCAGTTTTTTTTCTCAGGGTGATGAGGCTGCTGTGGCTATGTCTAGTGAATCCACTCTTGCTCTCTTAATTGCCCAGCCCTCTGGTCTTTTGGCATCTCCTTTTCTAGAACCATCAGGCTTTGAAGTAATATCGAATGAACCTCCTCCCCCTATAGAATGATCTGGAAGTAAGAGGCTCRTGTGTACAGAGATTGAGCAAAACCTCTTCCATCCAGTTTGATAAGGCATGAGATCTTGTGATCTGGGCTCACTTCTTAGTTCGCTTTCAAGCTTATCATGTGGCATCAGACATAATGCTTGGTCTGGCTTTCTCACTTTCTGTACTTCAGAAAGGCAGTAAGGAATGAGGTGGCTTAAGTTCAGAAAGTCTGAAGAGTTCTTTGAGAAGTAAGAATGTATATTACTTCAGAATGGGAAAGCTGATACCTAATATGATACCTAATATGAGATTAGCTTTTGGCCATGTGATCACAAAGACCGCAAGGAAAATACAACAGCAAAAATATAAAAACCTCAAACAACCAAGCCACAGAAGCCCTTTCTACACCAAACAAATTACCTTGGGGGAGTGGAATGAGCATGACCTTCAAATGAGCATATGACTCCATGAAAATTGTACTGAAAAGAGCAATCACAGACTGGCTGGTTTATTGTAAGAAATAAGTGGAAATACATGCTAGGAGGAGAGTAGAGGAATTCATAATGCAGTCCTGATGAGACTTGTCTCTTATAAAAGATGCAAGTTTGTGCGAGTTGCTACAGTGAGTAAATTAAAGAAGATTTCGGATATTGAACAAATATGTCAAATGCCCTTTTCTCATAAAAGTTTTGCTGATGAATGAGTTTTATGCTGATATTTTCCTTCCTCCTTAGACACACTAGTCTTGTTTTCTAACTGTTTATATAATCTTTTTTTTTCTCATTTTTTTTCATGAATTAAAAAAGGAAAAGAAATTGCTCCGAGTGCTGCTGTGAAAAGTACAATAAAACTCATCTCCTTTTCCTCTTCATATTTTCCATTTCAGAGCTGTTGTATTACTTTACAAAAGAGTGAAAGAAAAAAGTGGAAAGAGAAAATTTCCTCTGGAATTTATCATCATAGTGCTTTTCAGAGCAGACCTTGTAATTGGGGCAAAATATTGGAGAACTGGAAGAAACATCTAATATCTTTCTTTTCCTGCTATTTAGCCGATGCATGATCAGGAGTGATATCTATTGCAATTTACAACAGCCCCAGGTTTAATGTGGATTTGGTTTATGGATTTACTGGCCAGTCAGTAGATGGATCGTTTGACTGCAAGCAGAGATCAGGTCAAGTTTCCAATTTCCCTGCTAGCACATCTTACCTTTGATGCTGAAAACAGAATATTAAAAAGTAAGCATTCATCTAGCTCTGGGATATGAGAGCACCTACTTCGCATGTAAGAAATGTCTAGAWTGATATTTTGTGATTTTGTAGTATGCTTATGCTAATAGTACATTTTAAAAGATGATCGTGARAGTACTTCAGAGATCGGTACTGAGACTGGTACCTCAGTTTTTAGGAAAAGAAAAACACTTTGTATTACTGCAAAATGTGTGCATCAAAATGATAAAGTATGCATAAAATCAATCTCTTTTTGACCAGAATAGTGATATTGGGTAATTTCCACATTGATTTACTCTAGTAATGCATTTGAAATCTTTATAATATATTTTGAAATAAGTTAGAAAATTATATTAACCTCTTGGAGCTTTTAACCCAACTCAGTTTTATTCTGATTGAGTGGGTTAACTAATTTGAGGGCAAAATGGTACGAGAAACAAATCTTTCTTTTCCAGGAGGATAAGAAATCCTCCTGGAATTCCCTATCTGGCACCTTTAAGCCAACTTGAAGAAATGCTTCTTGTTTGTGTGTAATGGAACAAAGGAAAAAACTATCTCCTTTATCAAGTAGTCAAGATTGCAACTTCACTGAAGTTCAGTGATGACATGATGCCTACTTTTGGTTCTTTAACCTTTAAGTCCTCAAGCCTTTCTCTTGCTGGCAGTGTGATTCCCTTTGATTCCCATCTAACTATAAGGAATGCCTTCTCATGCCAAGAAACAACTAGCGCTGACATTCCATTGACAGGCAGTGGAAGTTGAGTGATTTTCATTATGTATCTTTGACCATCATTTTCATCACACTTATATCCTATTAGGAGTAAAGAAAATTTTGTCAAGTCATTGATTCAGTTGAGGCAGGAAATCTCAGAAATCTCACGAGAAAAATCAGTTTTTGCAAGAACTCCAGCCCMAAAAAACTTAAATTAGTTTAGTACTAAGCATTTTTTTAAAATACAATTACAGGCTTTAAAAAGAGGGAAAATAGAAAATGGGACCAAAACTGAACACAATGTTGCAAGGGCAACTTTACCAGTGTCAAGAAGAGAACATAATAATTTCCTGCTATCCTCGGACAAAATTGTTAATGTAACCTCTGTGAGGTTCTCCTTAATGTATGATGAACACGTACTTTTGTCTCATATTCAATTTGATGGGCATTGTAAATCCCAGATCTTTTTCAGTGGAACAGATTTCTGTGATACTTACAGGACATAAATATGTTCTGTTCTACTGCTGTCTGTAGGGTAAAACTAAGAACCTTTCCCCGTTATCACAAATTTAGGTTATCTGGGGCATATTTTTCTTTAGCTATGCCTTTGTCAGATTCATCTTTGTATTAGAGATTTGCTTTGTGGTCATTCACTTTATTTATCACCAGGTCTGTAGAAATACAGAAATGCAAGCTTTCTGGGTGAAGGCTATGCTTATGATATCTTAATCAGATGATGCCTCAATACCTTTTAAAAAAACTAGCACTGCCACAGTGTAAGTCAGAGATGACATGATGAAGGTTCCCTGAAGCCCCTGGCAAGACACACTTGAGTTAATGGTATAGTTGCACATACTGGCCACCTGCTGTTAAAGACTTTCAAGTGAAAAACAGGTGGTTGAATTTATATTCCTGTGCATTGTGACTTCTCTGGTGAGGCTGTTCAAGAGAAGGGCAAACCTTGGCGGTGTTTCTCCATTTGCATTTACTCAGGAAAAAAAAAAGCACTTTATGGAGAGAATTCTAGCTCTTATGGGCTGCCAGTAGCCATCCTTGTCTATGCAATAGTAGCTGCCAATAACTTTGACTCTTCTTTCTAAATTTGTCATTTGATTAGTCTTAGCAGGTTAATGGGAATTATTAGGCTGATGTGGTTGATCCCTGGAGAACTCTCTCTCTCGACAGAAGTTTCCTGCTTGGGCAGAATATTCTACGACATGTTAGATGTTAGATGAAAAGAAAGTAACGGCTAAGATGATGTAGTATCAGAGCCTATTTCTAGCTCTGATAATGATGAGGACTCTGACATGTCAATAATTTTTTAGGGAACTTGGTGAGCTCAGAGCAAAACCAGAAGGTACTTGAAACTCACCAGGGACTATTTCTTTAATCGGCACAAAATGAATTTGATGAGGATGGAGAATCTTCCTCCCACCCTCAAATCTATTTCATCTCCAGTAGCTAAAAAAAAAGTTTGAAAGCTATATTAATAACTTGGACATAGATGCTGAAAAGCTCCATTGATGAAACAAAACCTTCTTACTAAACAAAACCTAGTTCACTGCTTGAAATATATTTCTTGCAAAAACAACAACATAAAAACCTTTCTAAGAATAGGAAGTTGCTACAGGATTGAAACTCCCTTTCTGGCTAACAGGGCTATGTTTTCCTATGCAAATGTAGCAAAGCCCAGAAATTAGCAATGACTGCTAAATTAACACACTTGAAGAGCTTGGCTGGTTCTAATAGGCAGTCAAATGGTCTTGTTATATTGTAATGGTGCCAAGCTAATTGAAGTGATTACTGTTGCTCATGAGCAGCCCTTTTGAAGTAGAAGTCTTTTAAATTATCCATAGACGTTAAATGTCAGACACTATTGTGTAATTATACTTTGTAAACGCTGAATGTCATAAGGCATCACAGGTAATTGAGGTTTACAGAGAAGAGCTTTATCTAAACCTAATTGGGCATCAACTCTTTGTCACTTTTTCTAAACCTAATTGGGCATCAAGTTTTTGTGCCAGAGGACACTCTAGCACCTCATGGCAATCTTCCTCCCATCACCACCAGCAGGTAAGTGCATCTTATGACGTGCCAGTCTGACCCACTGAGCCCAGTATTTCTAGCAGTCACACCTGAGTGTCCATCTCTGTGGGGAACACGGGTCTTTGCAGGACCCAGCCCTTTTCCTTGCAGTATCCCAGGACAGTGGCAGTTATGGGGRTTGTATCTTGGGGTCATTACACCACTGTTTTGAAATAGAAGGATTTGGGTTCTTACTGTTTTTTTTTTTTTTAATTTTTCTTTTGCACACACAACACCTTATTTGATTATTTCCCAGTATCCCAGTATCAGTGGAGAGGTTATAATTCACAGCACAGAAATCAGTTTTCCACTTGAACCTCTGGCTTTTATTTCTGTCATTTTACTAATAGGCAGCTGTTCTGCTCCATGACACTTTATTTTAGCTGGAGAGTTACCCACAAAAGTCTCCTACTAGGAACATTTATATACAGTGATTGATCCTGTTAGTACCTCTGATTCTTCTGTCGAGCATTCTTTTTCTTTTTACCAAAGAATGGTTAGTTACACAGTCTTTACCCTTAGTTCTTATCTCTCAAAGCTTTCTGTTTTGCAGGTTTAATTCCATAACCTTATTTATATAGAGTCTGATTCAAAGTTTATTGAGGTCATTGTGTGTTTTACCTCTGACTTCAATGCATTTTTGATTTGGAAGTCTATTAAATCAATCTGTTAAAGTCAATGATTCTCTTGTCACGAGATGCAAAAGTCCAGAAAATGTTTAGTGCTGCAGCTCTTGTATAATTTTGTGTCACTCTCTGTATTGCATGATTTCATCAGGTGGTAGTGGGTAGTGAGTGTTGAAAATACTCATTACAGGTAATGACTTTACATCTGCTTTTTATTAGTTAGTTCTATTACTATGTCATGACTGGGGGGGGGTGAATTGTGGATTTATGAGATGAAATTTGCTGTGTGAGAGTGCAGTTCAGGGAAAAGGGCACAGAGATTTTCTGAGCAAGAAATTTTGATCTGAGAATCTTAATCCATTTGCAAATGAATAGATCTCACTAGTTGCTCTAATATTGGCACTATTGTTTTTGCTTCCTAATATTTATCTGTAAGACTCTGAATCCTAATCAGATGGAGGATAAGACAGAAAGTATTTGCCCATTTGGGAAGAGGGCATTGATAATGTAATTCTTGCTTTAGCAATCCAGACCCTTTTTAATATCATCTCCTTGTTTTCCCAGTCTGAATACATCATGAAATGCAGCTCATTTTAAGATGGAAAGAGGAAAAGAAAGAATATTAATCTCACCAGTTTTGAAATGAAGCACAGGCTGTTCTTTTGTTTATACTAAATCAGATATTTGAGATGTGCAGATAGACTTCAAAATCCTAAGTGGTATGGGAATAGAGTATAGACCTAGGAGTAGAGAATACTAGGAGTACAGAATAGCATAGGATAGGAGTTTTTTTTTAAATCCCTTTTTCCCCCCTCTTTCCTGTGGTGTCATAATTACTTCCTTTTAGCTTTACTATACATTTGCCTTTGAGAAAGATAAAGAATACCAATTTCACTTCTGCACAAATGCATTGAATTAAATTGCTCCATAGTATGTGGCCAAAATGGAAAACAATAAAAGGAAACACTGTAAAGTGTAGCAAGTGCATATCCAGTTATATTTGAGATCCATCACTTTGATGTTTGATTTAGTCATATCATCTAGGTGTTTGATAGCCTCAGACTTCTTCTTTCTCATAAAAAGTCATATATGTGTCTTTCCCTGGGATGTGCTGAAGATTGTTGTCAAAAAAGCATTTCATTCTCAGTTGTCTGCAGGAGCAACAACATGACTGCTAAAATATCAGGAAATGAAATTAAACCTGATGGCTATGCTATTCCCAAAGGGCATAGAAACTGATTTCACTTAAGGCAGAATACACTAATACACAGCATTAGCAGCTTGCCAAGGCTGTCGAAGTCAGTGCTTGTTTTTGTCAGGAGTGGGAAGATGGAAAGATGTATGTAAAGAGGGTGGGTAGGACAGGTTTGAGCACAAGGAAATCAGTGCTAACCGAAGAGATTAATGATGATCTACATATTAAAGAGATTTGGAAATGGCGGGGGAGGAAAGGGAAAATGAGAACACAAATATTGATAAAAGGAACATTGGAATTTATCTTTTTTCAAAGATTTTCATTTAAATTTAAAATTGTGTGAGAAAGTATTTCTTGAGATGGCAAATTTGGAAAATGCCAGGTTTTTTTTTCTTTTAGCAAATTCACATCATCTGTATTTTCTGTGGAAAAACAGACATAAAAGAGATATGCTAGGAAGCATGCTGGTTAAAGAAATAAAAGTATAATTTCCCAAATAAGGCTGAATAATTTAAAATGTAGATTTTCAACAGTTAGTCCTGTACCCCAAATAGATTTATATATATCCAATACATATATATCCAATAGAAMAACACATATTCTCCTCTTGGTCTGGAAAGGCCTAGTCCCTTCCAACAATGATGTACCTAATCAAGACAGATGTGAAGGATAAAAGCGTGAATATAATTATGATAGATGTCATGCACCACGGTGTTACTTAACATTTGTGTTTCGAATATTTCTCTCTCTTTTTTTAATCTTTATTTTTAGCATTTGGCACCTTRTTCACTTGTTTCAAATTTCAGTTTGGTCTTTGCAATCTGACTTATTCAGTCTCCTTATCTACAGCAGGAGCATATACCTGTAATTTYCACATTTGTTTCAAAAATCCAATTTTTGAATTGGATTATTTAAGCTAGATATTTTAAGGTCATAGAGGATAGGTCACACTTGTTTTAGTATCAGCTTGGGCAATTCTTTCCTAGTTTACTTTAAGGATGCCAATCTATATTCTTATTCCACAGGAAAAAAGAAAATATGTCCATGAAAGTTAATATAAACGTGACAGAAACATTCATATTCCATATATTTTGAAGCTCTATATTTTTACCTCCTGATGCCCTTCTGTTTACTCCTTTTCTTCCAAACCTGCACTCCTTTCCAGGGCAGACTATGTTGTGTTTGGGATGTCTCCATGGGCTGCTCCGTTCCCTCCACCAGTGCAGGCTATGTGCCAGGGATGTAGTCTGCATGGAATGTCCCTTTTTTCCCCTCCACCTCCGAGTGCTTCTGCAGAGACAACCCRGGATTGTCCTGTGCACACTTTTTCCCCTGCTAACTCCTCTTTATCATTTGCTGTTTTTATTTGCATTCAATTATTTGCTTTTATTTTATTTACTATTTTATAATGGAATTTTTTTATCCAGATGAATATTTCATAAATGAATTATGTTTAAATGTTTAAAAATGTTTGGTTTGTTCTTTCAGTAAACAATTTTATCAGCACAATAACACCATCCAGAGCATGTGTTTGGTGGACAGTACACACATACCTAAGCTCTGTTATTACAGATGCTCCTGGCCATTTTCACAGGGCAAACTGCAGATCTCTGGGTCAGGCTGACCTCTTCCATAGCAGTTACAGCAGCTTCATATGATACAGCCTGACACTGACCTTGCAGCTTTCCAGCGTCAGATTACTTGCCTGCAAAATGAATACAACAAACACTGTTTTTGTCAATTTTAACCATTTTGCCAGCGGCTAACTCTTCTTGTCCTCTGCCTGTTGCAAAGCACCCTTGATGACTGACATGAAGCAATGCTGGCCCAACTTTGGGTCCTCAAGCTGCTTTTGCAGATATGGTTACCTTTCTCAGAAGGAGTCTGGGCAATCCTGGGCTCTGGCAGGGTGCCATATCCTAGAAGTTAGTCCACCTTTTTTTAGGCTACATTATATTCCAGCCATGTATCTAGTTCTCTGGTCATATAAAATGAATAGCTCTCTTGGACCTCACTGAAGACCTTCTGTTGGCTGCTATGAAGRGGTCAGCTCCTCTCTGAAGATCGCTTACTGGCTGTGTGTTGTATCAGGCTGCATCTCAAATCAGGAACCAGSTGACTTAGCTCTAAATTAAGTCAGATCTGTTGCTAGGATCTGTTGTATTTTGAGTGAACTGGTGATCAATATCCAGGTGGAAATGATGGGGCTTAAGTCACCTTTCACAGAAAGGAGAGACTCCTGGATCCTAGATATTCTCTTCCAGTACTGGCTGCCCTTTCCAACAGCTAACTCCTAATTGCCTGCTTTGTCTAACATCTCATGCATGAAAGGTGTGTATGTTCAGCTAAACTCCCCTTTATAGGAAAAAATGGATCAGATTTTATTGGTAACTGCAAAGTTGAGTCTGTAATGAAATCAGCTGAACATGTGTGCAGTTGCAGCATTCTCACAGTCGTAAACTTCCCACAGACACAACACCCTTAGCAAGTAAACATTTTGAATTGTTAATCGATATTTACATTTACCATTTGGTTGCTAATTAAAAATAAAAGCACATGGGAATTGCAGAATTTGGTAGGAATTTGGGTATTCAATTTGACTTAATATCATAAACAAAGATAGGAGGAGAACAGATGGCTTAGACCCATGGTTGATATCCAACCCAGCTGGGATCAGTTTCTTGTCAAAATGAAAAGAAAATAAGTTGAGGTATAAGCAGGGTAAACCATTGCCATCTGGGTCAATTCTTGTGGTAACTATAAAGCAGCCACTCCATGCATCCTTGGTTTATCCTTCCTGTTTCCTCACTTATTAAATATTTATTGTCAACAACGGGCAGTTCTGTTTGCACACATTGCAATTGGATAATGAGATAGTTAGGTTTACTTCTGTTATTGATGGTGAGTGCTGATGGCATGAATAATTTCCTGTTTTTATAAATGGGAATTTAATTATTGATGCTTCATTTAGGAAGTGATAAAGGTATTAGTGATGTATTGCCTTGGCTGTGGTTTGGTTGTAGTTGCCAAGAGGTTGCTTGCAGGTGAAGAGCCAATTCTGCCCTGCAGCTCAAACTAGAAATCAGTTCCCCTAAATGCAGTCAGTATGAATTTACTTCTGTACAAATACTGCAGAATTTGTCCTGATAATTTTGTGACAAAAATCATTGCTTATAGTRGAAAAACTGCTTTACAACAGGCTGAACTAGCCGCAGTTTGTTTCCTCTCAGCCCTTCCCTAAAAAAGAGAGCATTTCAGAGAGAAGAGATGAGAAATGATAGTTAGCAAAAGCAAAACTCAAAGTTAAAATTATGCTGCTCCAAACACATTAAATAAGAGCATGAATATTTCTGTTTAAAGAATATGCTTATCTACCTGCCAAAATTAGATCCCTGAGTTTCCGCTTGCACTCAGAGGGCATCTAACATCTCCAGATAGCTTATCTGAATTTTCCAGAATGAGCGATTTTGGGTATTAAGGAGAAAGTTTGAGTGTCACACTTGTAATGTGGTGATTTGAGTTTCTGCAATTTGGGCTCTGGGATGTTTTTTTCGTCCAAAAACACTTCACATTTTGAAAGTGTAAGCTACACAGAAACGAGTGGCATTTCCATGACTTATCTTTCAAAAGAGGACATGTTTGAGAGAAAAGAAACAACTGAGATTCACTTCTAGCATTCCAACATATGACATTAATGTCCCTTGCCAAATGTAAAAGGTTGAAGTGAAACCYCCTCTACCCTATTTGCATTTCTTCACTCACTGCTTGCTCTGCTCTTCTCCCTCCTGCTTTTCAGTTCTTCAGGAGGCTCAAATTCCCTCTTGCTTTCCCTAATCCCAGGATTCCCACCAGTGCATGAAGCATAGCGAGGCCTCTCCTGCCTGCAAGCCCCCTCTGGCTGTGCCATGAACCGAACTCTTAGGTAAGACAGCAGGTTAGTGTGCTAGAAAAAGGCCACAATGACTATTTCCCTCCTCAGACCAGAGTTAATAAATCTCACAAATGCCATGCTGCTCTTGAGTCTCCCTGCCTCCCCACTGTTTTTTGAGACGTCGTGTGATGGGGAGGCAGCACCACTAGAAGTTATGCACAGTATTCCTAATGATCAAGTGCAGAATAGATCAATAAYGTAAAAAGGAAAAAACAGGGGAAAGAGGATCTCAGACCAATTATTTTTCTACAAAATACTTTATGTGACAACAGCAGCAGCCCCCAAAGGGCAGCATGTAACAACAGAGCCTAATTAGAATGATTTCAGTGTAATCATTAACTAGCATCTAACACCTACGAGAGTATTTCTGTTTAAGCTAAAACATGACCTGCATGGTGGAGAGGCCTTGTAAACTGTCTACGAAATAAAAAATGTGACAGTAAAGGTCAGAGCTGTGCTCATTTGAATTTCAAGCAGGAAGCAGGCTCTGCTGCCGGCGTGTACAGGAAGAGTGGTGGCTCTTTTCCTATGCTCTCCTTGCCAACAGTAGCAGTTGGAGAAATCCTCCAGGACTAATTACTGGGGCTGCAAAACAAGTATTATTCTTTTCTCTCTCTCTCTGACCTGGTGAAATGCAAGAGTCCTAATTATCCTGTGTCAAAGACGCGATTTTGTTTTCCATTGTCATGTGAGTGAAGGTCACGAGTGAAGAAAGCAAAGTGGCACCTTACATCTCTCTTCAGCCACCTGCCGACAGCTTTCTCGGCATTTCTCCTAATCACGTCGCCGCGGCAGAAAAGCAGGGGAGGGAGGGCTTGCTAATAAACTCTCCTCCCAGAATGAGTGATGCTAACACATTGCGTTCCACTGGGCCGTGTAAAAGCAGCTATCAAATCAGCGAGATTTGGCTTGATTTGCAAGTCTCTGGTGAAATTTCATAAGGCAAAATTGTAAAACATTCAGGGTAAAAAGAAGCGTGAAAACATTTTTAAGGAAAGCATTTAAAAAGTCAGAGACAGACATCATAATAAAAAAAATTGGCAGGAAGGGTGTTATTTATTCATTTTGAAACATTGCAAAGAGCTCTGTTAGTAGCATTTATCTGCTCTTAAAAAAATCCAAGAAAGCAAGTGCATTGAATTCATTTCTTATTTCCTTTTGTGACTTTTAAAGTGCTATATATACACAGAGAGCTTTTTACACTTTTGGGAATTGATAAAGTTATAGCATTTAATGCATACGCCTTGCTGTACTGAATCTATCTTTTTTCTTACCACCTTTCCAATTTTTGTGAGTTTTCTTTGCGTAGGTCTTTATTTTCCTCTCTGCATTTTTTTCATCCCTTCTTCTCTGCCCTGTTCTTACTTCTTTGCTTCCTTACATTCTTTTTTTTCCCTATTCCTGTTTCTCGTTGCTTTTATCCTGTCATTCTTTTTTTAATCTTTGGACTAGATCGAATGCTTGTTAAGTGATGTGACAGCCCAGAAAAAGTACCTGGTATGAGCACAGAATCAAGAAATGTATATACAAGAAATTCCTTTCCTTTTTTTTTTTTTTTTTTTTTTTTTTTTATTTTTTTGACTAGATCGAATGCTTGTTAAGTGATGTGACAGCCCAGAAAAAGTACCTGGTATGAGCACAGAATCAAGAAATGTATATACAAGAAATTCCTTTCCTTTTTTTTTTTTTTTTTTTTTTTTTTTTTTTACTATTATTGTAATTCAATGCCATCAGAGTACTTCTGGCTTGACTTCAAAGAGCAGATGACAAATTGCATATATATCAATTATACCTGTATTTGTATCTCAGCTAGATAGTCAAGGGAAGACAGATTGTCTCTAAATTGACAGAGAGAATATATTTATAAATAGCTATACTGTGGTGGACAGAAACCTCTCTGACACTGTTTTCCAAAGGTGGGTGATTGTGTCGTAATACCAAATGTCAGATGTGTTAAGGACAAAGCAGGAGCAGAAGGCAAGTCTTCAGCTTTCACTACTCACTTTAATCTCCTATGCCTCTCCTCCAAGGGGAACTTTTTCCTCTGAATGTCATCTTAGAATGCTTTTCTACTGTGTCCACAAGAGGTGTAAGTAGTCCAATGTCTCTTGAAGTCAATGAAATTCAGCTAATTTCCAAGGTTGAAGGTCTTGTTCTTCTAGTATACAAATTAAAAARAAATCCTAAATAAGATACAGTAATGCCATGTAAAACTGTACTTATCCCCTGCTGCTACTTCTTTGTGGCTGGCTGTGAGATCCTTAATGATGTATTAGAGTTTGGGGTGTAATATCTGCTTGTGATGGATCACAAAGGAGCATGAAAATTCATAAGGAAAAATTAAGTTGTATTTCAAAAGAGTCTCTTTGTGTATGTTTTACTTGCAGCTCAATTATGATATTTCAGCCACTGCAAGTCTTACTGCCTAGAGAAAGCATTAAGCTAGTGACACTTTGGTAAATTATTTTACTCAAAATATATTATTTCCACAAATAATTCATATTCATAGTTTAYTGCTAACCTTTTTTTTTTTCTGTCTTAACATTTCCTGTTTCAACTTGCACTAAAGTAGTTCACAACACTATAGAATAATGACTTGAGGAGAAAGGAGAGATATTGCTTATTGTGTCTTCAAAATTGGAGTAACCTCATATAGGTCTATCAAATGGCATCAAATTTTAGAACTGTCATATAATTAGAATATATCCTGTCATCACTGTCATCTGTTTATGTTAGAAATAGTGCCTTTTATATAGCTATACGTGGCTAACCTTTAGTTAACCTCTTTGGAGTACTTGCAGCATGTCTTCAGCCTTATTCTTGGATGTCTACCTCCCTTTATCCCACAAACCTTCTTGCAAAACCCGCAAAACATAGTCCTCAGATATGGGAAGAAAACGTGATTTTTTTTCCTCTAAAACTTAAAGTTATTTGATATGCTTTGCAAACACCAACAGAATGTTTTAGGAACTGGATTTCTGAAAAATATTCATTGTTTCATAGGCATTTTCCCTGTGTTGTTTGTTCCAGAAGTTTTGCACAATTACTTGTCATTTTAAGTTAGTTAGGCAAGTGCATATTGCTCATGATATCTTGGTGATTGGCATTTGGAGTTTCAAGAATTTATTTTAATAATTTTATTTTCA
The DNA here is from genome assembly GCF_003342845.1 of Nothoprocta perdicaria. Lineage (NCBI taxonomy): Eukaryota > Metazoa > Chordata > Aves > Tinamiformes > Tinamidae > Nothoprocta > Nothoprocta perdicaria. Next base: position 1,767,157 of record NW_020456110.1, read on the forward strand.
TGGAACTTTTAGAAATGCAGACTCTAAAATAGAAGGAAATATATGCCTGAGATGACTCGGTTTTGCCTACCAAGAATGTCAGATTTTAGATCCCTAATGTTCTATTTGACTGTACTGTTGTGACTGAGCAGCCATTTTAGAGTTTCTGAAACGAGATAAGAGTTTGTGAAAAAGTTAATAGGAACCTCTCTGAGTGTCATTCCTCAGTAAAGTTTTTCTACAGCTTTACTATGAATAGAAAGACCCTCTGAAATTCTGGTTTATTTAATTACCTCAGGCACATATATATCTTTGGGTAGATGAAGCATTTGACTATTCTAAGAAGGATTTTCATAGCCTTACACATTTTTTTTTCTCTTTTAGGTGAAAATGCTGTAGTGTGCAGAAGGAAAGCATACATGTCAGTATAAAATCTCCATAAAACCTACTATTAATACTAAGTCATGTCTTTCCTCCCCTATCCCTCCCTCCAAGAAAATATTCTCTTCAGAATATTGCAGAAAAGTCATCAGAACTGATGAAGATGCAATCAGTAGAACTTCACTGGATTTCTGCTTAGGGCTTGTGAACTGGGGTTCTGTTATAAGTATGTGGAAAAAAAAATCTGTTTTTATGTTACTGTTCCTTGAAGGCCAGATTTGCCTGCCTTATGTATATCTGCTATGTTGTAGTTGCAAGAGGTCCATTGGCTCACAATTTCCTTATGTCCCCTTCCACTGATAAGACTACATTTCCCCTTTGAGCTTGTACAAGTCCATTAAACAATGAATGATGCATAGTAATGTGAAACAATTACAGACGACTGATTAATTTTATTAGAGCCAGTAGAATTAGATCTGTGTGAAAATCATGAAGGAAATATGGGTTAGAGTATTAGGCAAGGAAGAGCAGAAGCTTGGCCTGTTTTCCTGGTGTTCTGAGCACCCTTTTATCTGGTGGAAAAGGTCTAGAGTGCCCTAACTGCAGCAAAGCTTAATCTCTAGGTGCCTGTTTTGTCCTCAGGATGAACTCAACCTCTTTTTCCTGCATGCAAGGCACCCGCTGGGCCCACTAGGTACAGCTGGGGTCTATCTGAGGCAATTTGCTGGGCATAGYCACGTCTGTGGAGATCACAGATGTGTATTTGAAGATTTAGTGGTTAAATTCAAGATTATGTTGCTTTAATGTGAAGAACTGTACTGTAAATTTGAATATAGAACTGCTGTGTCATCAGCACTGGGACATGGACTCAGTACCCTAACTTTAGGCAATGACAACTTTGGTATGTGCTGCGCTTGGAAAACTGAGGTAAAAGATTCTGTGCCAGGGAGTCCATTTTCAGCACTAGAGAAAAATACAGGCCCAATTAAATAGGCTTGATTTCTTCAAGAAATGCAGAAATGTACCACCTATAATTTGTTAATAAAAAAAGCAGTTTGAAAAGCATTGTTACCACACTCCTTTTAATAACATTTTCTAGATTTTAGGCACTTTTCTATTTTGTTTAAATCATTACCTCACTTAAAAATATATCATAGCAATAACAGCAGCAGCTTCCATCATTAGTCATATCAAAACGTAGATCTACGAATCTGTCTGACCTGTTCTTTCTTTTCCTCCTTGTCTCACATTCCTCACTCCTCTGGTATTAGCAGATTTTCACTGTAAAAGAAATTGATTCTTCACTCCAAAGCAGGTCATTATAAAAAAGGTTTTAAATCATTTGGTCTTCCCATTTCTGAAATATAGACCTCACTTTAATCTTTTCTGCATTACCGGCAATAAAAAGCCCATAATTCRTGAAAAATGAGCTTTTTCTTCAATATGTCCTCTGCTAAGTAGCATTTCTACTCCTTACTCACTTGTCCCACACCTGTTAAGCTGACAAACTAATATTCAGTACATCAGAAATGAAGTGTATTATCTCTGYGGTAGAACCATACAAAGGTTAAAAAGAGTAGTAGAGACTGGACTCTCAGTTGTTAATATCTTCCCATTTCTGCTAAGCTCATTTATCATTCACTGCACAGAAAGGTGCAATCTTACAATACTGTGTCAGAGGCTACGTGGTCGTCTTTGATACATCATCCTGAAAGACACTCGGGTTGGATAGGCACAGGAAAAAGGATTCTTCTTTTACTGGCTGTTGGTGGAAATCTGATGAAAGTGAAAGGATAACTTGACCCAGGTTTCTCTATTTCCAGAAATATAGGAGGTCCCAGGCTGTTTGAGGTAGAACAAGTGTACTTTTACAGGAATAGGCCTGGAGTCTGCTCACAAATCAGACTRCTGTGAATTTACAATAGTAGAAATAAGATTTTTTCTTTAGAAGATATCTAYACTTATCTACTGATATGCTTATTGTTATATACACTTGTCTGTGTTTATCACCTCTACCAGATCATCTCAGGCTTCTGTGTYAGGACCATGGCCAGATCCTGCAGTCCTAGATGAAGGTCTTCTGATAACTGAGACACTTCAGCTTATCTCTTGAAAGCTTTTTGCCAGCCTGGCAAAAAAAAAAGATCCTTTCTRCTCAGCCATCTCTATTTCTGTATTTTGAGCTCATTTGAATTGAAACAGAGTGAAAATATGGAGCTTCAAGTTGTTTTGAAGTATGCTTTATTTTTTTTTCTACTTGATTGACCTTACTGTTCTCTGCTGCTGTTTGTGTATTTTTGTATATTTTAGGGTTTGCAARTGAATGACTTGCCATTGGTTGATAACTGGTTGATAATACGATATAAGGTTAAATTTATAATGGAATAGTGCAAAACTGCAAGTCAAAACGTATTTCTTCTTCATGGAAAATTGTTTCCTGGCACTTATTTGTAAACAGCACAGTACTATATTAGCCAAAATACTTCTGGCCACATGGACTTTTACCCWGGCACGTCCTCCCATAGAAAATCAGCATTATCTGTAACTCTTCTGCTCTCTAGTTACTGAGATTTGATCTCAGATATATTAAGTATCAATTAAAAAGTCTAAGTTCAAGACCCGAGTTAGCCCCTTGAATTTTCACAGACATTTTGTACCATTCCTGAGTACTTAGTATTTGCCAAACTTATTATGAAATAATTGCCAAATGGCAAATGGAGTCTGCATAAAGACAGAGAAGCTTTGGAAAGTGCATTGAAGAAACATAGCAGCAATATCCGTATAAATGATAAATCTGACATTCAGAAGACTACCAGACGTCTGGGTTTCCCTAGACATGTATTTTTCTTTCTGTCTGGTAATTCTATCCTGGGGGATTTTGAGGGTGTTCTATAGTTTTCTGTGATTTGAGTCGTTACAACCAGGCAGCTGCACATCTGGAAAGACTGGACATTTCCACATAGCCTATACAGTAAATTCAGTGCATCAAAATAATGATTTACTATGTATGTAGGTACCATTTCTCACAGATTGAACTTACTGTGGAAGAGTTAAATAGAATAGATGCACATATTTCTCCTTGTAAAATCCTTAATGAAAATAAAGTAGACATAAATACGTTTTGCGATAATGAATAACCTTGATTTCCTGCTTTTAATGAAGAATTTCCGTATTTTCTACAGTTCACTATCTTTTCTTTGGGTGACTCATTTTCCTGAATTAACAATTAGATGATTTGACTACACTCCCCTCTCACTCCCTTTGCATATCCTCCTTCTTTTATCTTTCTCTTAGAGTTTCTGGCATGACCTTGGCAKGTTTCTAGAGATATTTTAGTGCAAATTAGACAAACCTCTTCATTCTAAGAATCTGCTTCTATGTCTTGCTGATCAGCTTTCCTTTTGATCTTCCATCTCCAAATACCTTCTCCCTGATCACTATTTCTCTCTCAGTGTTTCTTATTTTTCCTCCTGCTCTTCTAGTTCATGAAGAAAAAGACTTTTCAGATTCTCCTCGATTTGTCTGCTTGCTCCTCCATTTCTTCTTTTTTTCCCCATTACTCTAGTTTTTACTGTCCTTCAATGTAACAGATATTGCCTCAAAACACATTGTGACTTTGCTCTTGCCAGCACCTAATATTGCCTTAACTCCTATCCCAGTTTCAGTCTTTATCTTTATCCCATTGTTCTAGCAACAGCTARCAGGAATGTCCTACTTCTTTTTTTCTCACCAGTAGTCTCCCTTGAGAACTATTGCTCACTTAATAAGGTAGATCACTTGAAGCAGGGAATGTTTCTCTTCCTGTGTTTCTGCAGGGCACTAGATACACTTTTAATAAAGTAATTTAATAACAATAAACACCATACCACTGCCATCTATATATTAAATAGCATAATACAAAGCTACTGGCAGGTTTCTGCTGTAAACTGCACTGGAACTGCAAACTGCTGGGTTTTAAATAGTGGTCATCTCTCTGCAGCATCTTCCTAAAGTAGCAGCACAATTGTATTGTTCTCTGTCTTTTTTTCCAGTATCTTTTTTTGCTGTTGGAAATACATGTCATGTAGTAAATATTTACTAATGAGGGAGTGAAACAGAATCTGTAGAAAAAGAGTGTCATTTAAAGTGCTGGCAATGTCAGTACTGTTGTTGGAAACAGCTGTTTCCACGTGGAAACTAGTTTGCTTGAGGTATCCTAGCTCAGGTGAAGAACTAATCCTGCGTGTGGCAGAGGAGGGAAACAAACAAACAAAACCTGCAGCTTAAGTTAACAAATCAGATMAAAAATGTAGATTACATATAAAGTTATTCTCTGCTGTAGATACTTTGCAAATTTTTTGCAATAAGCAAATTGACARCTGGAGCTCTTGCTACCTAAATATGATAGACTGTCTGTTTAGAAGTTTACACAATTGGTGTGCTGGCATTCCTAGATATCTCTTCAAATTGAAAAAGATTAACTATTTTTCCTTAGACGTTAACACTTCTTATTATCCTTTCCAGGACTAATAACACTTTAGAAAAATCCAAACTCTGTCTTATAATTCTTTAAATAATATTTTTAATCCCACTTTTGCTTTCGAACCCTTAAAAAAATAGTGGATGCCATTCCATGCTGTTCTCAAAAAACTCATTGTCAGAGKTGCTTTGTCTGCAGAGGAGAGAAAACCTGGAGAACTTGCATTTCCATGAGTTCCAGGCAGAATGGAAGAGAGATTTTTTGTCCCCTGAGTTCCTGTGTTCTTTGCTAATGTCAACACCACTAAAACACCCCTCCCTTCCATAGGAAGCATTGGATTATCTGGAAACTCCTATTAAGATAGATGGAGCCTCCAGTATGCTTTGATATACAACAAGGAAATATGGCTTATATGGTAGAGATTAGGTTCAACCTAATGCAAAGGAATAGTTTTAGTAAACATACCACCAACTGTATCAGGAGAAACTAGCAGTGAGGCTTAAAAAAATAATTTTCATATTCTGACTTGAGATCACATCTGTTTTCAAAACTGAAACTAGGACTATATATTGTTTGAGAGTACCAGTCTTCTGCTCTATATATTCTCTTCTTCTTCCACATCTTTTTTATCTCATTGCTGACAAACATTGCAATAAACTTCAAAAGAGAAGTTGACTTATTTGCTTTTTGATTTAAACACCTTTAAGAATGAACTTTTAAAACAAATAGACATGCTGATTAATATAGATCTCTGCATTTGTATCATCAGTTTTTGTTCTGTCTGATTTTATGAACCTTCTTTCTTATAATAAATATTAGGAGAAAAACAGGCACTACCTGTTAAAGATTAAATATTATTATACTAACCATTATTTCTTTTTTGTTTTAAAGSTGGTCTACTATTTCATTTATTTCTTTTTTTTCTAATGAACTAATTGATAACTACATGCTAAATTTTCCAATCTGAAAAGAATAATAGGAGCATTCATAACAGAGGCTTGCTCAGTTTATCTTGCCTATCTCAATCATCCTTGAGGCTATATTGCTGTAAAGTATRTGCTTTGGGACTATCCCAGGTTGAACATGTACAGCAGACATAGATTAGAGTGACAGTGTTTTGAAAATCAGGGTTTGTGTTTATTTTTGTTCTAAAGATGGGTTTGGTCAAGGCTGTTCCCTGTGTTATCATATTTTTTTCAGCTTATTTCATTGGCCATATCATCTTATTGCATATTTAGCTGTAATATCAAACATACAGGACCATTTTTTTTTCCCTGAGTGCTACTGACCTGCTGCCTTGCTCATCTAATCTTAGAAGTCATAGATAGAGAAGATGTTTATCTTCCTGATGGTGCAGGATCGTTCCCAGCATCGTACTGTGAACTTTATTTAATCTTGTTTTGAATGACTGGGCCCAGACTAACTGGATCTAGTGAAAGGAAATTATTCCTGACATTCAGTACCAGTTTTCCTTGACTCATTTCTCTTTTACCTTGTACCGCTTTTACTTTTCCATGTTCAAAATGACATCAGTAAGAAAAACTGGATTTCCCATATTTTTATATATTCAGTTGTGTTATGTTTTTATCAAGGAGTTCCATTCTCATCAGTATAAATCAGAAAATGTGGATGCTGGTGATGCCACCGTCTGGATAAATCTAATACTTTTAGCATCCTTTCCGAATTCTTGACCAGGCTTTTAGCTAATAATATGTCAGCATAAACTCCACAGAAATCAATAGTCACCTACATCACCATGGATTGGGCCCAAGGTATTATGTGATTTAAAGCATGTTTTTTTTTCTTTTTTTTTTCTCTCTGCAAAAACAATTTTATATGTTATTGATTTCTGAGTTATATTGCTCTTTGGGTTCCTCTTGTTTTTTTTTTTGTAGTCTGTTTCTGGAATGGTGTTCAAGGACATCATGCCCCCCTCCCCAGATCTGGAAGGCAAGCCATATCTTATAACATACTTGTGCCAGTAGCAGCATCTGCTGTTTGCTATTTTCTTTGGACTCAGCTTTGAGCCTGCAGAAATTTACACATGGTGATCTCTTTGGATATATGCTTCTGCAAATATCCTCTCTTGGGGATTTTAGTGGGGGACCTTTTAAATGTGTGCTTATGTTCTACTAAGTGTTAGTTTTTGTTGGGAATCTGTGTCTCCTCCACTCAGCCAGGGTTTAACTCCAGCATGATCCCGGTTCAGTTCTACCCACTTTTTAGTCTTATATTGGCGTAGCTTTGCTGACTTCAGCAGAAGCCTTGTTGGTCTCAGACAGTGAGAAGAGGCATGCACATTTTTTTCTAATTTATTTATATATAAGCAAGGAATGACTGAGACTGCTGACCTGTGCAGATAATACAGAATAAGTGAAATTGTGCTAAATTATGGCAGTCTTAAGGATAAGGCTGAGCTTAAGAAAGGGAAAAGAACTGAAAAATCTGTGTCACAAAGGCACATATTTTAAGAAGCCCACAGATCATCTGCTCTGATCTGTGTAATATAGGCCGTAAGGCTTCGCAAGTTATCATGCTACTGAGCCCAGCAACCTCTGTTTGTTCAAAGGTAAAGATTCTCAGTTTAAGGATATATGAAATTTGGCTTCTTCAAGAAGCGTAACCCAAGGGCAAGTAAATGAAGTACAGGAAAAACTAGAAGAGAAGGTAAGTATATAGCAAATAGTGAGAAAAAGGTACTGATCTGTAATGGTTTATATYTCCTCACTGATTTTCACAAGTGTAGATGACCATGCAGGAGTCAGAGATCACAGAAAATTAGTTTGAGCTATTCAAAAGAAATGTCAAAAATGCATGTGAATGCATATGTGCATGATTTTATTTGTCCCATCGCTCTGTTGAATAAATGTTACGAATTCCCTGAATTCATCATTAATTGATATATTTCTCCCATCATGCTTTCTGTTACCTTGCCTACCCCTTCTTCTTACTTTTCTTCCTCCTCATGTCGGATTATATTTCAGACAGTTAACAAACAACAGACTTCTATCAAACCATATTATAGCAATCATTAGCAGACTGTCTCCTGGCTGGGTTTACCTATGTATTTTTTTCAAAAACAACTGGGAATTGGGTGAAAAYGGTTTGTAAATGAAAAAAGGGAAGACATGGATATAAGAAGAGTATGGTGCTGCAGGCAGTGCCCCAGCAAGGGAAAAGATTGAGGCGGGGAAAAAGAGTAAAGGTTTCCTGTCTTTGATTCATACCTTATGAGATGTTTCTTTAATGATTGCTCTTTTGTGTCGCCAAAGCAATGCTCATTTATCAGTCTGTGGTTTAATACAAATGCATCAGGATGAAAATTGAAGGAGGATGAAGGTTAAATGACAGGCACATCCTGACTCAGAAACTACAGGGTTGATGAATGTCTAAGAAAGCTGACTGAAAGGAAATCTGTTTTCAATAGACCCTGAAAATAACAACAAAAATGAAGTGAGCACATTTTAGTTTAATGGTACATTTAACTAATTCTGAATTACTGTAGAACTCTTTTGGAAGTGTTTCTCATAGCTACATTAATACCAAATGAATTCATTGTGATCAGTGTTATTGCAGTGAATAATAGCAAATGAATTAATATAATTATGGGGAAATAAAAGTGTTAGCAAAATAATTTATATGAGTAATTCTTCAGTACAAAACTCCTATTTGCTCTCTCTTGTATTACAGTCTTTCTCCTGCTGCTCTCGCTGAGGCAGTTAGGGATGCTGGTGATTCACATGTGAGATACCGAACTGCAGTCCCATGGGGCTGCTACTTGCTGATGCTCTCTGTGTACACATCTCTAGATTTCCGAGGCAGGTAAATGTTGGGGGGCAGGCTTTGGTGATCAGTGATTACACTTAATTTTCCCAGATGAGAAAGAGACTGTAAAACTCATCAAAGGTTTTACTGGAAAATGTGAATATTGGTTTCAACCCAATCATTTTTTTTTTCTGACCCAATGCTCAACTTGTTTATGCTGATATAAGTCTGAAGTAACTCCCCTTCCCCGGGGTCAGTGAAATTACATCAATGTAAAATAAGGGTAAATGAAAGAAGAACATATTTCTCCTGTAAGATCTCTCATTATTTGGAGATTGTCAGCAAAATAAGCAATATCTTTTTTTCTTGTTATGAAAAAAAAAAAAAAAAAAAAAAAAAAAAAAAAAAAAAAAAAAAAAAAACCCCAACCAACCAAACAAAAAAAGCTAAAATTTGTTGTGACTTTTCCAATAGATTTCTTCCATTCTAATGTGAATAAATCAGATAATGAGGATTCCTGCCTATCTGATATTTGTAAATTTGAAGGAAGGGTGGAACTGGAGTCTTTGGGTATTGATGAAGTGTCATCACTTGATAAAGAAAGGACAGGACTGTGATCTGGATTAATTAAAAGAAAATCAAAAAGCAGTAATTTTAGTTAAGCTTTGCCTTAAACACAAGTATGACTATTKAAATTTAGAAGAGAAGACACCAGCCAGCAATGTTACCCAGATTTATTTATTTTAGTATTTGAGTCAATTTGTCAGTTCCTTGTTTTTAAATTAAAATGTTGAGTTTTTTTAACTTTTTTTTTGTTTTTTTTCTGTGAGAACCATGCTCACAGAATAGACATCCTTTCAGGAGCAGGCTTTCTGCCTATGAACTGGAGGCTAGTGCTGGAGTGAAATTATTTGAAAAAAGAAAAGGGAATCCCTGAATTTGTGGATATTTTTGTGTTTCAAAATGCAAGCTGAAATAAACCAGTAATATTTTCTCAGTCCATCTCAGTGATATCCTGGCCACATGGGTGCTGCCCTGCATCCCATTAGCGCCTTTCCCGGGCAGCTCCATGGTAGCCGCTGGAGACACGTTTCAGCACAGTGAGTACAGCAAGAAACTTCTTGCATTTCGTATGGTATCACTACACTTCATATCTGCATGTTGCAGGAGGGCTCTCCTGGGTCCTACATTTCCCCAAATGCCGAGGAAATGTTCTTTAAGCTCCTACTCRCCTATAGTCATCAGGAGGTATAGATGAAGTTATTAAAAGTTGAAGTCCTATCACAGGAGTCAGGCTGGGCTTCAAAGCAYGGCTTGAGAGTTTGGAAGGGGTTTTAAGTTTGCTGTAACTACTTTTCTGTTGCTACTTTTCTTCATAGCCTTTCTTAATCAGAAGGAAAACTTGGCGATAAGTCAGAGCAAAGAGACTTTTGATTTTTTGATTAAAATGAAAAAAAAAGGTCCAAACAAAACTCCCAAGACTTTAATATGGAAGGCTTTGTGGTTTTTTTGTTTCTATTTTTAGCTGTACAGGTAATTGGTGTTTGGTAGCTCATTCCTGCTGTATTTCTTTGGCTTGCCTTTGTCTTAATTACCTAAATTCACTCATTTAGAGGCATCACTGCATGAGGTTTGGCAGGGACATGCTTTCCTAAATAGACTTTCATGTATGCTTTTCTGCCCATGCTGGAAGCTACATTTACTGTAGTGTACTTCAAAATGTAATTGTTTGCTCTATTTAGTCAGATAAACAAATATTATGATAATGAAAGGAAAAACCCGTGAACAAATGGTGACAACAGCAGAGCACTAAATATGAGAATTAATTAACAAGAACATTCACCTACCCCAGATGTCCGATGTAATTTTGAAGAGATGACTTGAAAAATTGAAGATGCTCAAATCGGCACTTAGGATGAATGCACTTTAACTTCTACATTGCAAATAATATCTAKGTATTATCTTACTTAGGATGGCAGAGCTCAGAGGGTTGTGATCAGAGGTGCAGRGTCTAGTTGGAGGACTTGTATTTAATGTTTTCCCCTGGGGTCAGTCCTCTGTCCAGYCCTGTTCAATTTATTTATCAATGACCTGGATGAAGGGCTGGAGTGCTCCCTCAGCAAGTTTACTGATGATACAAAACTGGGAGGAGAAGCTGATACTCCAGAGGGCTGTACTGCCATCCAGGGGGACCTGGACAGACTGGACAACTGGACAGTGGGAAACTACATGAAGTTCAACATGGGTAAGTGCAAGGTCCTGCACTTGGGGAGGAATAACCCCAGACACCAGGACAAGCTGAGGAGTGGCCTTCTGGAGAGCAGCTCTACAGAGAAGGACCTTGGCATCATGGTGGATGATAAGATGACCATCCACCCAGCAGTGACCAGCAGTGTGCCCTTGTGGCCAAGAAGGTCAATGGGATCCTGGGGTTAAGAAGAGCATCTCCAGCAGGTCGAGAGAGGTGATCATCCCCTTTTACTCAGCCCTGGTGAGGCCACATATAGAGATTGTGTCTAGTGCTGGGCTCCCCCATACCAGAGGGATGTGGAGCTGCTGGAGAGAGTCCAGTGCAGGGCTACGAGGATGATCAGGGGCCTGGAACATCTGCCCTGTGAGTGAAGGCTGAGAGAGTTGGGCCTGTTCAGCCTGGAGAAGAGAAGGCTGAAAGGGAACCTGATCAGTGTGTAAGAGAGGGAATGAGGAGGATGCGGCTGGCCTCTTTTCAGTGGCGGGCAGCTATAAGACAAGAGGAAATGGCCACAAAATGAAGCATCAAAAGTTCCACAGGAAGTTAAGGAAAAAAACAGTGAGGGTGACYGAGCCCTGGAACAGGCTGCCCAGAGAGGTTGTGGAGTCTCCTTCTCTGGAGGTCCTCCAAACCCACTTGGACGCAGGCCTGTGCCACGTGCTCTAGGTGACCCTGCATGTGCAAGGAGGTTGGACTAGGTGACCTCAAAGGTCCTTTCCAATCCTAATGATTCTATGATTCTACAATGGGTGAGTCTGGCCTCTCTAAGTCATTCATGTGCAGTATGTACTAAAATCTCCATCATCTTCCAGAGGTCCTGGAGAGCAGGGCAGGTGCCCGAGGACTGGAAGAGAGCCAACATCACTCTAGTCTTCAAAAAGGGCAAGAAGAAGGAGATGGGCAACTACAGGCCAGTCAGCCTCACCTCCGTCCCTGGAAAGGTGGTGGAGCAGTTCATCCTAGAGAGAATCTCCAGGCATATGAAGGAGAAGGAGGTGATGAGGAGCAGTCAGCATGGATTCACCAGGGGAAGTCATGTCTCACAAACCTAATARCCTTCTAYGATGGGCTGACTGGCTGGCTGGAGGAGGGGAGAGATGTGGATGTTGTCTACCTTGACTTCAGCAAGGCTTTCGACAYYGTCTCCCATGATATCCTCATCTGGAAGCTCCAGAGTGGTCTGGATGAGTGCACAGTGAGATGAATCAAGAACTGGCTGGATGGCAGAACTCAGAGAGTGGTAATTAACAGTGCCGAGTCCAGTTGGAGCCCTGTGGTCAATGGCRTCCCCCAGGGGTCAGTACCGGGCCTGGTGCTGTGTATCAATGACTTGGATGATGGTACTGAGTGCACCCTGAGCAAGTTCGCAGATGATAGTTCGCAAGTTTGCTGGGTGGAGTGATTGACACTCCAGAGCGCTGTGCTGCCATCCGGAGGGACCTGGACAGGCTGGAGAGTTGGGCAGAGAGGAACATTCTGAGGTTCAACAAGGACAAGTGCAGAGTCCTGCCCCTGGGCAGGAATAACCCCAGGCACCAGCACAGATTAGGGGCTGACCTGCTGGAGAGCAGCAGAGAGCGACCTGGGAGTCCTGGTGGACACCAAGTTAACCATGAGGCAGCAGTGCCCTCGTGGCCAAGAAGGCCAATGGGCTCCTGGCTGCATGAGGAGGATGTTGGCAGCAGGGGGAGGGAGGGGATCCTGCCCCTCTGCTCAGCTCTGGGGAGGCCAAACCTGGAGTACTGGGGGCAGCTCTGGGCTCCCCAGGACAAGAGGGACGTGGAGTTTTTTGAAAAGGGTCCTGCGGAGAGTGACAAAGATGATTAAGGGACTGGAACATCTCTCGTATGAGGAAAGACTGAGTGAGTTGGGCCTGTTCAGCTTGGAGAAGAGAAGGCTGAGAGGGAATCTGATTAACATTATAAGTACATGAAGGGAGAATGTAGGGAGGAAGGGGCCAAGCTCTTCTCATTATTGGCCAGTGACAAGACAAGAGGCAATGGGTGCAATCTGCAACACAGGCAGTTCCATCTCCAGGTGAGGAGGAACTTCATCCCTGTGAGGGTGACAGAGCAGTGGAACAGGCTGTGCAGGGAGATTGTGGAGTCTCCTTCTCAGGAGGTCTTCCCAACCCGCCTGGATGCCKCCCTGTGCCATGTGCTCTAGGTGTCCCTGCTTGAGCAGGAGGGTTGGACTAGATGATCTCTAGAGGTCCCTTCCAACCTTAACCATTCTGTCATCTCAGGCATTTGGTAATCTCAGGCTGTCTCATTTCCTTGTTGATAAAAGACAAGCTAGGTCCCTAAAACTTCCTGCTGTCTGAGCTGGGGCTCAAATACATCAAAAAATGATTTAGCTTTGGGATTTGCTGACCTGTGGAACTCTGTTAACAATGTAGTTTGGTAGTGAGTATTTCAGAGTCTTCACTTAACCTACAGACAAAATTTAGGATGGCCTAAATCAGTGCAAGTCAAAATTTAAACTAGTGGACCTGCACTAGGACAAGAACATTTCTGTACATCAGCTGTTTCCTGCAGGTCTTCACAGGAAGACAGTGTGCAGACTAGGCTGCAGCTCCACTCCCTCTGCGAGAAAGCGGGTAAAATATCTTCCTTGCTGCAAACTTCAGGGTAACCTGTATTAGAGCTGGAACAGATGTGTTCAAGTGTTCCTGGGACTTCAAAGTATATTTTCCTGTCCTTGTAGATCAGATAGGACCTTTCCTGTTAGGTCRAATCTAAACAGCAGGTGCTTCTAAAGAAAAACTGTGCTTGATTCAGAGGTGGTGTGCTCCTCACAGGTATAATCCCCGGAATTTGTTTGCTCTAACTGCAAGAAGTTGTAATAAGTCCCTGCCACGCTCAGGTAAGGAGCTGACTTCCCGAGGGGGTCTGTTATGAATCCAGATTAAGACAAATTTAAGATTGAGTTCGCTGGAAACAAGGATTGGCTCTGTATGCTGAACTCGATTTGTAAAATGAGGAAATACTCACTAAAGCAGAGAGACGACATATTTTCAAATTAAGATCACATTGGAAATGAATACAGTGCACTCTGGTTATYTAACTAACTAGATAGATATGAGAAACTCTTATCTCCCATGGCTAACCCTGGCTGCCTTTTAATCTCAGTACAATAGGGAGGAAGACAGAGCCACTAGATGTCTTAACAGTGCTGATTTTGTGTACGCAGTAAAAGGTTTTCAGAATTACAAATATTTAGAGTGAGTTTATGTACTTCTACAGTCATTTTTCCATTGTCGTAATATCTCCTTTCAGGAGGAAGCTGTTTCCCTGCTCTTGCCCCATCTCAAAGCTAACTGTGTGCCATTCTTTTTTTTGTAACATAAATAACTCTTGTTATTGTCTTTTTATTGTCTCCTGTGATGAGACCTTCCTAGTTTCCACTAGGAAGGTGTAGATATGTCAGTCTGCTCCACCTGGTGGGAATTCTCCAGAGAATCAATTCACTTAGAGTGCAGCTGAGTCTTTTCTACTTCCCTTATTACCCATTTCTTTTATTTCTCCCAGGTATTTTATCTGTTTTATCAGTTGCCCCTACTTGTCCCAGGCTCCTGGCCATGCTGTAAAAGGACAATATAACAGTAGAGACTCTTGCTATAGAGAATATTACTTGAATATTACTTTGAAGGCAGGGTTGCAAATCTCCTTTACCCTATTTTCCTTCCTGCCAGCAAACAAACTGTTAACAGGAGAAGTTTCCCTTGTCAAAACCTAGGGACAGCGAGGAAGAGGCAAAGTTGTGATGCAGAAATGACACAAGGCTGAAATGCAGAATGGACCAAGGAAACACAGCCCTGTGAACAAGCCTAAAGTTGGGGCACCGTGAAGGCAACCCACCCATAAGCCTTCTCTGTGTGCTCTTCCTGAATGGGAGGAAAGAATCTGAAGTAGATTTTAGTTCATTCATTTTGTATGCAGGGCTGGGTAGACAACATCATGACACATACATCTCTACCAGATTTAACACTGATGTCACTTGAAACCAAGGGCCATAGGAGGTCTCTAGGGAACTATCAAAGTGGCTTCCTTTTCTGAGAAACCAGAAATACACACACAGAAATTTGGGTTGCAGCAGGTAGGTGCTGCTTCCTGTGCTATACAGTTGGGTTCCTTCAGGAAGTGCCAAGACTTTGAYCATTGCCTTGTGTGCTGCTTTTTGCACCCTGCTGCATAGGAAGAAGCAGCACTGGAACCCGCTTTCCAGATCAGAGAAGATTCTGCTGCTTGTGTTGTATGTGTAGGGAGTCCTGGGACAGTGTGAATCAGGCCATCGTGGCTGTTTGCATGGCCCTCATCATTGAGGAGGAAGAGAAGGAGGCCGTGACCGGAGGAATGAGGTATTGCCCCTTCACCCCTGCGTTCTCATGCAAGAGAAGGGCTGCTGGGAAATGCCATGTTCTTCCCTCAGATAGACATTTCTTCAGCATCCGTGAGTTTCCTCAGTCCAGTTGATGGGCAAGGAAAAGATGAAGACCCAGAGTCCAGTTTCTAAATAAGTCATACAACTTTTAATCCCCTGAGTGTATAATAAATATATGATTCAATTCACTACTAATTTTTACCTCTTATTTGGAGATAAAATCTTTGCCTTGTCTCTCACTGCTTCTCTACCCCACAGCATATGGAGCCCCAAAAAGTGATAAACTCCAGTGCAGCTACAACCTAATCTAGCTACTATAGCTTCATAAGGCTTTGCCATCACATTGCAAGTCATACACTTTAATTCTCCCCCTCTCCCCGCTTTTCTTTTATTTTAAATGTCTTAGTACAGGGAACATTTCTGCCTGGGATTCTTTTCTTTTCTTTTTCATTTTTTTTCCCAAGGAGAAAATATGGATGTAATAAACAAAGTCTGACTCTCTTCTCATGAAATCTCTTTTTCACTGAGGGGCTCAGCTGTTCATTACTGAGAATTCTTCATTTTGACTCTGTTTCTAACTTAAGTAACTTGAAGAATTCTCATTCTCTCCTCCTCCTGTTTATATTTATCCATTAGATACGAGGAGGAAAGTGTATGAAAACAGTTGGAGGAGAAAGCAAGAGAAATCTTCTGCTTCTCATCTACAAATTAAAATCCGTATTTGTTCRTAGACCGTTCAAAAAAGATAATACTTTTGGAGTTGGTAGAGGTGGCAGCGGTGGTTCTTTTACTCAGAGGAAGTGGTCTGTAGCAAGCAGTCAGAAATAGTGATAAGCTAAATGGGACCGTGAGTGGGGATCGGAGCAGTGTTGAGCACTGCCCTATCACTGCTATAGCTCCTGCTTGGAAGAAAAACGATCTCTGTTGATCCTGGTGCAAAACCAAAAGCAAGGTAAAAAAAAGAACACTGGGCAAATCTCAAGAATTTGCAATTATTTACCTAATGGTTTTTGAATCTCTCTTCCTTTATCTATAATAGAGGGCTCACAATACTTCTATACCTTCTACTGATGCAGAGCTATGAATTCATTACTGTTTGTAAAGCACCGTGAGATCTTTAATTGGAAGGATCAAACATATCCTTAATTGGAAAAAACAAACATCTTGAATAAATAATTTCATACTGGGCATTTTCTTCATACTAGGTATGAAACATTCTTAATAGCCTTGGGTACATAGCAAGCTTTAATCTGCTCCCAGGTGGCTGTTAATCCTAGAAAAATATGCATTTTTTTCAACAATTGGTTCTGTTAGTAATGAACATTTCTAATGGGAGTAGAATCTGATCACAATCAATATATATACAAAATACCTACTATTAACAGTGAGCTTTATTTCATGTGGTGATATCACTGTTGTTCATAGTTGAAGAAAGTCAGCTGCTCACAGTTAATTTGTTATCTGCTCCGGGGTCATACTGGAAAACACATTCTCTGGATGAGAGAAAAGTAAGATTCTTTGGGAAAATAATAATAGAAGGCACATTAAATGTGAGTAGGAGTGAGAGAGTGAGAGAAACAAAAACAGCAGGGAAATTCTTGTTGCTTATGGTCCATCTTATTGCAGAGAAACTGTGTTACTCCACATTTAACTGTGGTTTCAGAGAGCAAATCTGAGGAACTGTTTGCTTTATCCACATGCCTCCTAATTCCTGAGGCTTCTGAGGTGCTTATACTGTTCTTAATCTGCCTGGTTCATCTTTGATTAGTAAATTGTTCAAGTAAGGGTAATGCATGTTGCTGTTTTTTTTGTATTTTGAGGAGGAGAAAAGGTGTAAATGATGTTGCCACAAATTCTAGCACAGTAATCTCCTGTGATAAGTACTGATTTATTATTCACAACAAAATACTCCTTTAAGAGACAGCTGCCACCAATACTCATTAAAAATACTGATGCATTAGTTTATCTATAGAACAAGAAGCTCAAAAACTGAATGCAATTATCCTAAAACCCTCAACACATTTACATATGTGTGCTCACATGAACCTTTAATGCGTTTACAGAAAGACATCCACTTCATATTTTCTTGGTGTTATGCTGCCATACTGAGGCTTCTAAATTACATTAAGTCCTATTATCTTATAACTGCTTTTATTGGAAAACACCTCATTGTTATGTATGACCTCTATAAAGAGTGTCATTAAGATGATCATTGTGTGCTTTTCCATAAGTATACACATTTTGCAGGTTAATCATAATGATAGTGCCTAAGTTCAAATTATGTCATTTTTCAGCTTCCTTGAAAGTCAAGAATCAGAATCCATTGAATAGATTCAGATTAAAAACACTATTCATGTAACTTTATATCTTTCAAGTCTCCGTTAGTGTTCTGTTATTAAAATATTATGAAAAATGAAAGAGCTCTGATTAAATATGCCTGCATGGATAAATTTACATTAATATGAGATGATTAATTATAAGTTAATACCCCATTCAGAAAAAGTATTTTAGGTGACATAATGAAAAGACCGCAATGAGAATCCCGCAACAGTCCTCAGTTAAGGCAATCAAAAGTCAAATAACAGAGTGTTATTACACATTTTGGGTTTGCGAAGGCAATAATCGCTATCCCTGGCTTCTACATGGCTGTGATCGCCTTGCACCACAAGATGTCACTACACAATCCAGTATGACTTTTAGCTTTTGCTTTTCCTTTTCTTTCGTTTTTTTTTTTCTTTTAAGTCAAACAGAGCAACATGTTTATTTCTTTTTTATGTTTTCTCAGTAACAAAATAAAGCTCATAGGATAACCTACAGTGTAAAATCATCATACCTTTTAAATAATATAATGGATATAGACCTGAGAGAACCTGGAACAAATTTTCAGCTGTATTTCTTTTAAACAGTACCTTATGAATCCTGCTTTGTGAAGTAACCTTTGTGAAAGTACTGATGTTCTGACTACACTACTGATGTTCTATATGAAATCTGCAGGTGTCATTTATGGGGTTTTTTTTTCAGTGCACATTTTCGAGGGGCGTATTTCACTCTTCCCTGTGCTGCTTGCTTTGCTAGCAGGTAGTGGTGGGAGATGGGCGCTGCCATCTCCTGCCACCAGACTGAGTAGAAGCAAAATATACAAGAGTATGAAATTGTTGAAGAATTGCACCATTATTATTATCTAAAAAATAACTGCAATTTCCTGTACTTCATGCTACAATTAAGCAGTCATAATATGGCAGCATGTAGATGCCAGCTCACGGAATAATCAATTGAAAAGATAATCACTGACAGAGGAGATCTGATTTTCTATATTCCCACTTTAGTGGCAAATGTATGTGTTTAATTCATTATTTCTTTGATTTATTTCTTGGGAGGACTGTGATCTTTTACACTTCTGTCATATTTTCTCTGGATTTGTTAACTTTTTTTCCCCAGGAGATTAGATAAGGACATGCTGTCTACATGCAGGCTTCTTTATGGATGCTGCCTAAATAAATAAAGTACTGTAACTTCAAGATAAGGCCTGCAACACAGTCAGAAAATGTTCTCTGGGAAAGCCTAGTGYGAATGAACACTTCATCTTACCTCAAGTCTGAGTTGGGATGAGCGTTACACCTAAAGCATATTTTAAGACACACTATAGGTACAGTTGTGCTTATACCTTCTGACCTGAGGTTGGCTGCACAGTACAGAAATTTAAGCCAGCCAAAAATACTGATCTATTTACAAGCTAAAGACAAATTAAAGTAGTTTGAAAGCCAGGACCCCTGAATTAAGTTATTCATGTCTTCTGCTGAAATCAAACTCCTAATGGAAAAAGGAGATGACAGGCCCTTTCTCTGATGCTTACTTGTCAGCAATATCTGATACAGCAAAAGAAATGCAGAAGCTGATGCTCAGGTCTTGCTGATTAAGTAAAGGATGAGGCAGTGGTCAGATGCTTCCTTTTAACTTTGTGATAACCAGGGTACAAATAGGCTATGTTAGGACCATGAACTACTTCTCCATCTCAGTTTTAGCAGCTGTTTACCTGTTTCAATGTTCATTAGTTATTTCTTTTACTGTTTTTTAATGTTTTCCTTGAGAACATACAGCTTCTTTGAGGTAAATTCTAGCCTGAGTAGGCTCTGAAATATCTGCTTGAGCACCCAACAGCACTCAATGTGCCCATAGAGCATCTGTGGATGCCTCTGTTGACACCTCTCACTGAGCTGGGTGCTCCTCGCTCTCAGCACACCACTGCTGTTGAGCTGTGACCTCCCACACCTTGTCCTTGCCCTACCCAGCACTTCCTAAATRCCAGGCACTTACGAAAAAATAACTCTGCAATAACTCTGCAGTGTGGGTGGGGCATGGAGCACTTTTCTTCATAACACCATGTGCTTCCAGGCATTCCAGAAGTCCTTGATAAAGGGCCACTTTACATCCTGAACGTGGTGAACATGGGTACATGATGAGACACTGCTCCATGCACACCAACAGGGAAGGAGGTGGCAGACGCCCGGGTTTTTGGCTCACCATGTACCCCTGAAAAGGACAGCAGTGAAATATTCAGGCTTGTCACATGCTGTTGCTGCCTTGCAGGTAAATTATCTTGTGCCTGGTCAAGGACCTCTCACAGCCACAGCACAGCTGGACTCAGTACCTGGTGGCAATGAGACAGCACCTTAACTAGCACATCACCAGTCTCATCCAACCAAACCCACTGTGTCCACCAGCACCAGGTGTGCTATCCCACCTGGTTAGGAATAGCCACACACAGGTAGACTGCCATGTCCTCTTCTGGAAAGAGTCATAATCATAATTTCTCTACTTTCTAACTCTGCTATATCTGAATGTACCGCTGATTTTTCATCTTCCAATGATGTCTGAAATCTTTGACAAAAGATAACTGTGATTTGATATGGGGGCTTATTTTGAGATCTTGTTTGTGGGAGTGTTTTATAGTATATGACTTTTTTTTTTTTTCCATGTTTTAATCAATGTGCTTTGTTTTCTCCACTACCTTTTAGTGTCCAAGTACTGCAGCTCTGTACTCTGATTACTTGATGCAGTAATCTTCATGGTCTCGAATTACCCTTCATGAAATGCCTCATGCAAAGGAAGACAAGGAATGCTCCAGTGCTGAAGGTCTGCTGGGATGGAGAAGAAGAAATATGCAGTATTATCATATAGCCAAGCCTGATACTTAGCTAATATTTGGCACAGCTGTGTACTTTGTCTYATGCTTGGCTCTGGCCAGAGCAACAAATTTCCTTCATAATCTTACTTGCAACTACAGCATGGATTTTAAAGGAGAATATGATAATAAGGTGTGATGTGTGGTAGTGTCTGTATGCAGTGAGGGCATGGAAGGATCCTTACATTACCACTTGCTCATGGGAATATTGTTTTGGGTTTCCAGCATAATGTTCTAGGGAATGTGTGTTTGCATGAAAGAACACAAATCTGTCCCCTTCTTCTGTAAACCTTCTTCCTATTTGTGCTGTTGCAATGACCCTTAAAAGGCGGAGATCTCCTTTTTTTTTTTTTTAATTAGATCATTTTGGGGAAGAAGCACACAGCAATACAGTGTAGATGAGCGACAGTTCATTTAATAGTACACTGAGTTAAGAATCAACTGCCTGCGAACAGCTGTGTTTGAATAGAAAAGGGATAAGGGTAGAAAATAAGGGGCCTTGGAAAGGACAGAGATGGGAGAGGTTTTGAAGCTGGAGGCCAGGGTAGAYCTTTCAGGTCAGTGTATCAGGGAAGAGGTCACCATGTGGATTTGAGTTGAGGGTGTCATGCAGGGCTCTGTGCAGATAGTCACAGAAAGCATGGGCTCTTTAAAAGGTACGTTTGAATGTATCTTGTTCAGTTGCTTTTGGGGATGGAAGTTGTCTTTAGGGACATGAGGATCACAGACTCCTGTAAAGAAAATGACTACAGGGGACTAATTTCCTATAGGTTGTAACAATTTCCTGCACAACAAATAAAGAGGGAAATTAGAGGCTGATGTGCTGTTGCTCAGATGCTAGAGATTTTGCCTTTGGAAATCAGGTAAGGTTTTGTATCTGTAAATCAGGTGCCCATGACTGGCCACTTTTTTTCTTCTCATTGTCATGGTCCACTAGCAAGTGCTTGCAGTGAAGGTCCAGATCAGTCACAGTGGATTGGCCCAGTCTCAGCTGTGGAAGCTGCTAGCAACATGCACGAGCTGCTGGTGAGTGTGAGAGGGGCTGATGTGGACATCTCTGCTAAACAGCCTGAGGTGAGTTAGCTAGCTGGGCTGGTAGACAGCATCCTGACACAGGCCTCAGCCCCATGGGTTTGCTCTGGAGTGTCTGGTTCTGCTTGTTGCCTGGCAAGCCTCCATTCCCCTTGCCAAGGCAGAGGGACTGGAAGGTGGTTGTAGGCACAGTCATTTTGGTAAGAAAATGTGATAGACAGAGGTCTGGCCTAAGATCACTCCAGGAATGACTGGCAGGAAAGTAAGAGAGTTGTCAGGTAGGTCGTATGGACAAGGATGCGGCACACCAAGCCATTCCTAGAGTGGTCCTCAAGAGTGACCTGAGGCAACAGTGCAGCCAAAGCTAATAGGGCATACTTGCTATGCTTACTGTAGTGTTAATTATTTTGAAAATTGGCATAATCAGGCCCATTCACTAATAGAAGTCTCACATGATTGTTCTAAAGGAAGCCATTTTGCCACGTGTATGACGAAATTGCAAACCACTGCTTTGAGGAGGTTACAGAGGGGAAAAAAAAGAAAGGTTTTAATATGGTAAAATTATACTAATGGCATGTCCTCAACCTTGAAGAGGGTTGGGATTTTTAATATGACCATTTAAAAGAATAATACCGCTCTCAGAAAACCTTTCTATTCAAAATGAATTACTTTGCTGGCACCTGACTGGCAGAGATGTTTTTTAGTATCAGACACAACATACGGTACACAAGGGCACATATTTTCTCACTAGAGAGCAACAGATTATTGCCTGCATTGCTGTTTTGTAACATCACAACCTAAATGGCTTTTATGTTCCCAAAAGAAAAAGCAGGGGGGAGAAAAGAAAAGCTTTTGAAGAAAAAAAAATAATTTTCCAATAACCCCCATTAACTACAGGGGTCATTGTGGCAAAATGAATGGGGATTAGAAATCCACTAAAAGCTGCAGTATATGGTGCGTTCTGACTGACAAGCCTTTCACCAAGTAGTTACAAATGGGACTAATGGTTTAAACTTGTTAGCCATTGTCGGAGGCTCTGATCCTTGAGTCAGCTATAGAAGCTATGGCAGAAATCAATAAGGCATCACTTACACAGTGAACTGCTAGACCATATAGATTGCCTGGAGGGAGATGCTCAGTTCCTTCTGGTCTGCAAGATGAAAGCAGGCGGCTGAATCTCCAGGAAGATTGACCACACTACCCTGGGGCAATTAAATCTTTTGCCACATTGAGTGATGGCGTGGAAAGGGAGGGAAAAGAGGTGCAGCCTGAGAAACATGAGCTGAAGTGCTGTGCTGTGGGGAAGTTTGCTGCCCATCTTCTTCCATCCTCATGTTACAAAGATGGGTGTCCCGACAGTGACACATCTGTCTCAGAAGGTTCAAAGGGCATGGCAGTATCTTCATTGGTTTGGTGGCAGTGATCATCATCATCATCACAACTAGCCTGCCAGCAAGCTAGCACAGGAAAGACTGTTAATCCTAGCAGTGATATCCCCTAAGGCTGCCATTTTGAAACTGTTGGAGAAATACCTTCTTCTTGGCACACTTTGAAACATTCCTGTTGTATTGATCAGCTGCTTTCTGGTGGAGCACTACAAGCCTTCAATTAAATGGAGCATGTTTCTGTAAGAATTATAGACAAGCTACAAATTGTCAGTAAGCTGTGAAAGAGAAATGCTGGTTCTTGCAYGCCAGAAGACTTTGCAAGCTGCAGATACCACTCCTGATGGAGAYCTGGTGCTTGTTTTTCCATCAAAGCTGGTTTCTAGCCTCCATCTCTGCCCATTGTAGTACAAAGCATTGCTATGGGTGCAACACCTCTGACAAGTTCTGAAGGGACAGGAGGAATCTGTGAAATCCAAAGACACTGTGATCTCTCTACTGCAATCTGATTTTATGCTCCCTTCCAGAGGCTTAGTTATGCAGCGCAACATACCCACCAACTAAGCTTTTCCCAGTTCCACCTCACTCTCTTCATTTGATCTTTTCTTTTATCTCCAAGACAACAAAAAAGGAATCACACATTTTGTTTCATTTATATTCTCTGCCCAGATTTGTGGGAATTCTGAAATAGTCAATAGTTTGGTGGTCAGAGTCCTGCCTAACATAAGGGTCACTTAAAATTGAATGTGTCTTTCTAGCTCAGAAACTTCTAAATTATCTAAATTCTAAATTATCAAATTTTAGCAATGTTATTGATTTACCTGAGACAGTTACATGTATGGACTTTTCTGCTCCTGCTAGGTCTTTTTTTCCTTCCTATTTTCCACTTTTTTAATCTTATCTAAATCAGAAAAAAAAGGAAAGTTTTGTGAGTTAAGAAACAACATTTTGCCCAGAATTAGTTACCAGTGACTTTATTGCTGCCTGAAAATGTTCAAATGGAGCAGAGAAAAGAAGTGTCAAGGCTGTGAACTGATTTTTGTCAATGCTTTGTTCTGTCTTTCATACATGGTGCATTTTGTCCAGATATTCATTCTCTAGACAGCAACTTTATTGCTACCGCGGCTAGATTGCTCATAGAGAAAAGGAAGACAGCCTGCTAGAGGTCACTGAAACTTTTTTTTCTGAGAAGTACTTGCTAAATGATACAGCAACAAGCATCTGGTGTGGTTGTAGAACGATGAAGAGAGCAAGTTTCAGTCATATTTTGGGTCTTATTTTTGTTCTTAATAGACTGTGTAGGACATGGTTAAATTTTTGAATTCCTCCACAGGCCAGGAATAATATACTAATGAACTTACTTGATAACGTGTTTGCAGGAAAATGAGAAAGTTAGCAGAGGGAAGGTAACAGCCATTTCTGAATACAATTTAGTATAGATTTCCGTAGTGGTTGCATTGAGCCGAATAGGTGGTAATATGTTTTGCACATGTGTGATAACATGTATCATGAAGATTATTTACTGTAATAAACCATTGGTGCTATAGCACATCTGTGAGAATGGGCATGAATTAAGGATTCTGCAATATTAAATGGCCAGATGGTGCTAAACCCTACCCAAATGTTTGCTGTTTTTGACATATCATCATTACAATCATGCCAAAATAAATGAGTAGTGTCTAGTGTCTAGAAGCACAAACTTTTCTGAAAGAAGTTATTTTTTTTTCTTTTTCTCATACACTCATTGACAGACTTACTCTGGAGGAAACAGTGCCATTTGTAAAATTATCCAGAGATAGTGCAGACTATTACCTCTAAATAACTTTTCCCATTCATTTGGTTTTACATAGCTTTCAATTTCTGCAATATGTCTATCACAATTTTATGGCAAGTTGCTGGCAAGGGCATACAAGTTGATACCAGCAAAGTCCTTCAAATGCAAAAGAAAAGCCTTGCAGTGAGGTCAAGTCACTCATAACTGCCTTGGTGCAGAAGTAGCTGATGATAAACACTAGCTAAATCTATAGAAGAGAAATCAATTCATTCCACTTACAAACCATATGCCTCCCGCTTTCTTTTGCATAACCACAGTAAGGGACTTAGAAGCAGAGGGATCAGAGTGTTCAATAAAACCATTAAGCAGTAATTTTTGTATGTGTGATTCGACAGCACTTTGAATGAATACCTAACACACTTTTTGCAGTAATAGAGAATTATATTTGTGAATATACTTTTTTCCCCTCTCATTCCTTCTCAAACTTTCAAAAACAAATAGTTAAATATAACACAAAAATTCAAAAAAGATATGACTTCCCCTTTAGTAGTATGACTACCCCATGGTGACTGGTTCTTTTGCAGAGTTGCTCCTGCTGCTGGTCCTTCGGTGCTTCTCTGGCCACTTCATCTGGGCTCGTTGTCTGCTGTGTTCACCTGGGAATTCATTCTGAGAGACTGTCTGTGTGCAATTCCCTGTTAGATTAGATCTAACCTCATGGTATGACTGAGRTCTCCTTTACTCTATATGCCTCCCGGTCAGCATTTTTTTTTGATTTATTTTCTGTATAAGTTTCATATATCAAATAGTCTTGAGCGAGAACTCCTCAATTCACTTTCCATAAACTTAGGTGTAAGTGATAATGTTGAACAGTGTGTTTAATTGCACTTTGCATGGTGGGGAGAGGGCTAATTTGAAGATAGAATAGGACAAAATTCAAGAGTAAAGATACTGGATTTCATCTGCTATGAAGAAAGTTCCCATTGTGACTGCTCTTTACTGTGACAAAATCTAGAGATTTCATATTTGCTGCAGACAGCAGTGCTATCTGTATTCATTCCTGTGGAAAAGCCTGCATGTCTGTCTTTTATGGACGCCCTTTGGCACTGGCATACAAGGGCTCTGGAAAATTTTTGATTGAGGATGAAGAAATAACTCTGGAAGTAGGTCAGGCTTTAGGAAACAGAAAGCTGGCAAAACTAGGAACAGAATGTCAGGTTTGAGTCTGTATGTAAGGGAAGGTTTTTTAATTCTTGGACTCTGAGGACAATATACGCCACGTCAGTCTATTTTGCTTGTCAAGAAGCTGTTGTGCTTTCAGTCAGGCAAAGTTTTTTCTGGGCTACTGCTGTTTCAACAGCACAAGGCAGCAGCAGTGGTCAAACACAGAAGTCACAAATGTGTGGATAAGCTGTTATCTGAGAGCGTGAGAAGGCATRTAATATTTTAGCCAGTAGTAGAAASAAAATTTTTGTGTGGAGGATTAGAATGGGTGGAGCAGATACTAAATGAGAAAGTTAGATATTTCTCACACTGGTAGTATGGAAGAACATGAGTGCTGTGGGACACTCCACTGAAAGGCATCAAAGTCTATTGTCAGGAAAAAGAACCGCCCCCSCCATGGATATTGGCACACAGCAGTGTTCTCTGGAGCCAGGATTTAACTGGCACCATTCCCTCAAGCAGGCCCAGCTGCGTGCTCGAGCACAGAGGTGGTTGTTCACCTTCTGTAATAGCTAATATGCATAAGTCACTACTAAGRGCTGCCTCTGGCGGAGGTCATTTCAAATTTAGTGACTTACAGCCATTATAGTACAGGATAAAATCSAGCTAACAAAAGAATGAATTTTATAGAAAATCCATGAATGACTAAATTATGAACTTTGCAACAATACAGTAATTCCACATAAGATATTTTCACTTTGGCTCTCATAGAACAGTGATAAAAATCATGCACTACTTATATGGCTCATCATAAAAAAAAAAAAAAAGAAAGGCTAAAAAAGAGGTTTTAAAGTACTTCTTAAGACCCATCCCTGGCTTAATACACTCTAGTTTAATACACTCTGACCTGTTTAGTTCCTTTTAATTAAAAGAATTAGGAGCCTCATACACATTTGCCAAAGTAGTGAATTTCARTGTAATGTAAAGAGGCCTTATATTTGTTGTGCTCACCTTTTCCATATTCTTTTATATAGCCTTAGAAATGTGAAAGAATCTTTATATTAGCTTGATTCTAACCTCTGCGTCTTGGAGTGCATTTGGGGTACATCCCGTCTGTATCTTAGTACATAAATCTGAAATAAAGGTACTAAGGAGAACTTCACACTTTATTCTCCAAAGTTCATGTTTTATTTTGGAAATACTATGGTCTTTTTTATATAATTTGCTTTAGTATGAGAATCTTGGATTCTAGTAATTGGAGTTTAGTTGGATGTTTCTGCTTTTTATGATGAGTTTCTCAATGAARATTGATCTGAAGAAGGATCTGAAAATGAACATATCTCTATCCATGTGTATAGATGTCTAAAATGGTCTAATAGCACATGAACAACTAATATGATTAGACTGAAGAAAAATATTGTGCATTAGTTTATGGACTTTTCACAGGCTAAAAAATGAGTAAAACTATGGGCCTATGATTTCAAACTCAACTATTCYATAATAAAACAGAAATTGAATGAGCTTGTCCACATATTGAGCATTCTTAAAACATATGTACTGTTGTACAACAACTTTCCCCAGAGGGAAATAATAATTCTTGTTTTTGCCAGAAAGATTTCTATGTCTTTTTTTTTTCCCACCCAAAAAATTATTGTTATATCACTAGCTTAGTATGAAGATGAAAATAAAAGCAAGGAACTGTATGAAGAGATGCCTTTCCAGATCTTTGAAGATTTATCTATTGGAACACTATGACAAACTAACGGAGTACTGTTACAGTGTGGTATTTTTAAAATTGATATTGAATTAAATTGCATTATTAAGAAACCAAGCAATAGACAAACTCCTGTGGGTGAAGGTTGGAAATGCAACTTGGACCCAGAACTATTTATGCAGCATGGTACAGAGCCAGGTATATAACAGCTGTCCAAAACCAAATTTGTTCTAAGAAAATCTTAAGAAAAATCTTAAATAGACCTCTCATTTCAAAATACTTAACATCAATTTATTTCCTATGACAGGACTGAGTACATGAAACTGCATGTGATGGCCACAAAGTATACATGTTAAGCACATAGCTATAGCCAGCTCAGAACCACTGAATAACAAGATATGCATATTTCTGTTTTATTATGACTTATAATGCTGCCAAATCTTAGAAATCTTAGAATTTAGGCTTTACTGGATCTTCTGGATTAAAAAGCCAAAAAAAAAAAAAAAAAAGAAAAAAATCCAAACCAAAGAAAAAAAACTAAGTCTTGGAAGAAAAAAATTCATTTATCCCTAATTTAACTTTTGTTGACTGTAGGATACAGTTTTGCTTGATTACTATGTCTGCCTTATCTGTGCAGTGTAACTGCAGACTATGTCTTACCTCAGTAGCGATTAGATTTTACGGGACAATCTAGGGAAGGACATAGTTTCTGCAGTTTCTATTAACCTTCAGTGAGAGTTAYAGCTGCTCCATATTCCTCAGAAACTCCTCTGCAATATGCAGAATCTTGCTAGATGATGTACATGGAAATCTAAGTTTATAAGTGTTAGTTGTGTTGCAGAGATTTCTTGCAAAAAAAAAAAGAGAAAAGATAAAAGTGAGTGACACCATGTCTCACATCTTGCAAAATTTTCCTTAGCACAAGGCTTGAAGGAATTTAGCTGAGGATTAGTAGCTTTTGAATGCTCCTAGTTCCTGCGCTATTTGAGGTCCAGTTTGACTAACCTAAAGAAGTTCACCTTAGTCAGTTAACGCAATATTGGCAAGATACTGTTCTGGCCATATTGGCAGCTCCTCTGCAGATATGGGACAATGGTCTACATYACAATTTTACTGAAGAAAGTGGGATTTTAAACTAAGAATCAAGAGACAATTWGCTCCTAAAAGAAGACCAAGTTGTTGAGGAGGCTATGGCTTTGTCCCAATTTTTATATGGTAACCTAGAAAACTGGTAGTTTTGATGTACATTTTGGCACCAAAGTCACGACTGCATTTGGTAGTGCTTGTCATCTGCACAACTATCTGATAGACCATAACTGCAAAAGCCCCATCAGCAGAACTTATCTGCATAGTAATATCTGGAATATATATGGAGGTAAATGACATGACCAATTGGTGTCTTCACATCAGCTTCCCCAGATCTCTTTTCTGATGCACAGTTGAATATCTGTATATAGAAAATTCTCTTGAAAATTCTAGTTTTAAAATTGCTGGATCGAGAAATGAGTTGGATAAAATAATAATGAAGGAGAAAGCAGTTGGTGAACAGTGGAGAAAGAAATATTTCCCCTATTACTATGGTAAACCAACTATTTGGTTTACCAACTATATATTAATATATTTGGAAATATATTATAAAGCTCTTTTAAAGCAATCTGTCATATTTTAAATTTGAATTATTGTCGCAGTCTGTCACACAGAGAAAACCTTTAAAAAAAAATTGAATCCCTGATATAAACAGAAGGGATTTCCTGAAACCCTGAAATATTTTCCAGTATTATTTGCTAAAAAAAATAGCATTTAGAATTACAATTTTCAATCTCATCTTCCAGGACATTTTTAATGATACAATTTTTTCTTCTTTTCTGCCCTCCCAAATCTTAAGGATTTCCACAAGAGATTTTAAATTGGTTAATCCATTTAAAAAAAAAGACTTTCATATAAATTTGATTTTCTTCTTACCTTCTCTGAGACAGAGCAAGCAGTAAAATAGGGTCAAATAAACACCGTCTCTTAATGTTTACTCCTGATTGCTTCATGACAAAATCAGGTCTTGCAAAATATCTGGGTCTCAAGTGCCTTCATATTTCAAAATAATCTTCAATAATCAGGGCCTTTTTCCAAAAAATATGTGGACGTCTAAAGAAGTGACTTGATTTTTGGGAATGTACAGCCAGCTCCAAGAGGATTAGGAGATACTTAGTACTGCTGAGAAACATGACTTCATACTATGCGTAAGCATTTAATTTTCAAGCATTCTTATTTGAGAAGGCTGACGTTTAACTTCTCTATATCTTGCTCCTGCAGTAAGAAGGCTAGTAACACATCTCCTCCTCTTTGAAGTTCATAGAGCTTGCGGAAAATGATGCTTTTCACAATATCAAATTGGTTGTCTGGGGAAAAGAGTCTCTTATGTGAACAAACAGAAACTATTGGAAAATTAAGTTCTGACTGCTATAGCTATTTTAAAAGGAAAAGGCTAAGAAAACGTGATAACATAAAGATTTGGTGTACAAGGTCATAGTTCTCCTCACCTACTATCATATGTCAACTTTCATTTAGTCAAAGAACATTCTCATTCAATCGCACACAGAGCATAACAACAGGACTAGGCCAGCCCAAAGAGCAGTTAGCGTGTCTCATTTTAGCATTTACTGCTAATATCAGGAAATGCCCTTTAATACTTAACCGTTCATTCAGTATGCTTTTAGCTGTGGCATTGCAGTAATGTACATAAGTAGTATCATTTCCTTGCAAGGAAGAGGAAAAAAAAAAAAAGGCAACTTTGAAGAAATTCTTAGTAGTTTTAAAATTCCATGACTTTGGTCAAAGGACTGAGAAACCAGGTATTAAGGATTTCAGGCCTGTCAGAAGTTTCCGCCAATAAGAGGGCTTCTGTCATTCACAGTTGGGCACGTCCAAGATTTCCTGTGTTACTTACCTTTATGCTGACAGCTTGAGCGTCTCAGGGGACCGTGGGATTTTCTTTCTTTCTTTCTTTCTTTCCTTCTTTTTTTCTTTTTTTTTTTTTTTTCTCTCAAAGTGTTTGGAGTGTCAGAGGGAGCTGAGGAGCAAAGGAAAGGAGTAAGAATGAGATAGGTTTCTTGGTGTTTCAGTTACTCTCTATTAAACTTCAAACAAAATAACAGAATATTGGCAATTTGTTCAGCCTTTCCCCCCTAACTAATATTTAAAAGCATTCAATTAAGATTTTATAATGTGTCCAATGAGTTAAACCACCCCATGGTATTAGAAAAATATTACATATATAAATAAAATACATCAAAGCATTAAAAAGCTATTACACACTCTGAACATAAAATGGCAGAATAATGATGGATCCTGCCATGCAGCAAACATATTCAAAAATATTATCTTCCTGGTAATGAAATGCCATCCGTTTCATTTTAAGCTAAATACGTTAGACATATCAGTGGAGTCTGTGCTGACACAGCAGTGAGTTGAAATTGAAAATCTGAAATTATATATATGATTGGACACAGTGTTAAAGTAATTTATAGGAAAAACCACAAATGTGCTGGGTCTGCACCTTTTGGTGAACTCATTTTAGAGAATCAGATAGAGGAAAACTCTACCATTTCTAATGTGCAGTTAGAATGGCAGCTCGCCAGGGCCCCAATATATTCCGTATGAGAGGAAAAAATATACAGGAGAGAAAGAAAGAAAGAGGCTAGGGAGACTTGATTCAAATTACAACAATTCTGCATAAGCCATCAAGAAAATGGCATTCGTTTTCATCGCGCTGACCTAATATGATATAGCAGCTGTAGGAACTGTATTAGCTATCAAGACAAGTGGGAGATAACGGGGAAACATTTATAGAGGGACATCAGGATAGGGCTAATTTCAGAACGGCTGCAGATGCGTCGCATGCTTTGCTGTGGAGTGCAAAGTGGCAGCAAGAGTCATTACCACTATCATCTGATACCCAAAGTTTAGGCTCAAATTCAGGTTGTGCTGACTGGGATGGAGACACAGGTATTCCAGGCACACACACACATACACGCACACACTCACACATGCAAATCCCTGCTCCATGCACTGACAATTTCTCTCTTTCTGAAGTTTTTCATTCTTCCTGCTAGCTCATCTCCAGTTAACTAAAGAAAAGCAAAGAAACAATGAGCATCTGGAATGGTTTGGTGAGAAAAATATCTGTCTATACCTTTATTTTCAAGTATCTTCTATCCTATTTTTTGCAGTTGTTTCCTGAATTCAGATTTTTCATTTCCTTTGGGAATAGAGCAGGAGAAGGAAGCAGTAATCTCTTATTAACATAGGGATTCTGTCCTTGCATTATTTTTGCTGTTTTTAATGTGCTAGTTTACAGAATTAGATAACATTATAATTATTTATTGCTTATTAATCAGAGGTAAAGTAATTGATGTGATGCAAAATACAAAACAGACAGATGGTACCTCACAGTGATTACATTGTAAGCAGGCCAGACACACAAGACTTTTTTTKGGGTTTATACTAATCTCTTAATCTCCTACAGAAAACCCTAAATTGACCTAATTTTAAGAGTGCCATTATAATGATTTTCTACAAATGATCAGGAAAAATGAACAGAGAGATTACTGGGACTTCAAATACTTTTTGTATAGTTCTGATGTGAACACAAGAAACAAGAAGATCCTTCAGAATACAGTGTGTGTACGTACTTTTTTTGGTGGATCTTGCTTGTTTTAAATAATAGTGAGTGTTATCTTTTATTTTCTTGATTATCTAAACATTACAATGGAGAAGGTTTACATCCTATTGATGAAACATCCATAAGGTTTGAGAAACAGCCTGCTATGCAAACTGTTTAAGTCGTATTCTCCATCTCAGACAATGACTGATCTGATGATTTCTTGACCACAGAGGAAGAACTCTAGATATTGCAATTATATTTTTAGTGCCCCCCTTCCCTTCACCCCATCATGTGAATCTGTGATATGGAGCAAATCTGTCTTATTCTGGGAGAGTCCAAGAAAGTCTCCCACTCCAGGGTAAGGATTGTCCTGAAGAGCCAGGGACGATCACTCAAAAGTCTCTTTGCTTCACTTCTGGTCAGCTTCTGCTTTGCTGTCACTGTGTGATCCTGCTACTCTGAGTCCCACACTGCTTGATTCTGCTCTTTGCATTGGCAGAACTGCTTAGGCCTTGTCTTTCAAACTGARGAGGAATCCTTACATGTGGGATACCAGGGATATATTTCTGGTCTGAACTTGGGATCCTTACAGAGCTCCTTTACTTATTCCTATGAATTTCCTTTCAGTCTTTGCAGGAAAGCTCTCTTTGTGGCACATTTTTTTTCCCTTAAAAGCCCCTCAGAGAATGATATAATGATGAAAAGGAAATTTCTTCTTAAATAGCCTATTCTTTAACTTTCCTGGGCTTTTTGGTCTATCCCACAGACAAAGTTCAGGCTCTAGATGGGAAATGATTGCACTTAGATGCATGACTCCCTGGAAAGCTCCCCTTGGCCTCCTCACTACACCTTCAGGAGGACTGGTGCTTGTTGGAGCTTTTCCTAATGTTACAAGCCAGCAAGGGGACCCTGTCTAGGCAGGAGTAGTCTCTGGCATAAGCTATATGATAGAAGTAAGATATATAAATGCAGTTAGACTACAATAGAGATTTGCAGTGGAGGACAACTTTTTTTTCTGTTTCTGTCTATATCAGCACAGAGAAAAAGTTATAAGGATGTTGCAAATTGTTACAGCTAAAGGTATTTTGAAATCATATATCAAAAGAGTGACATAGTTAAACTCATTACACTCTCTGGATTCTGATGAAAGATGTCCCCTATTTTTTGAGAAGTGGAAAATCTGCTACTCAGTGGTACACTGGTATTTCTTATAGCTCATAATAATATTCTGTGGGCCACTGCTTACAACCTTTTCACCTGGACTGGCTCACTGAAATGCTTTCTGGATCTGTGTTTGCAATAAAACAAAAAAAGAAAAAAGAAAAAGGAAAAAAAAAAGAAAGAAAACATTTCTTCTTCGTAATTACTTACTAAACAAAATTAATCCTGAACAGCTGATGTTCAAGCAGATCAAACTTAATGAATGATTACAAATCTGTAATCAGCCTTTTACAGCATATGTACATGCTGACTGAGTTRTATGCGCAGAGAGCACAAATGTGAATCTTTTCTCTCTATGAATTGATCAAATGTATTCTCTGCTGGGGTGTGGGAGGTCTCTTATTCTCTCTGTCAACCTACTGTTGGATCATGATTCTTTTATTCCTTCTGTTATTGCAATATTTTTTGTGTGACTTGATCTGCAATCTAGAGAAAACCATGATATTTCTTTGCGGATAATAAATTTGTTGCATTCACTGGTGATAGAAAACTCAAGTTAACATTCGATTGAGGATCAGGAATTTTAATGAAATCATTACAATGAATAGGGCTGATGACTCACAAAATTAGACCCTTGGCAAATTAGTTAACAACTCACAAAACTGCCTGAACAACTGCACGCTACAATAGGATGTCAACAAGGCTATGAAAAGCAATGAAAGAAATATGCTAAGATGGTCTAACACAATCCCACAGATTCATATTAGCAGACAATGAACAGAGAGAATTACTGTTGACATATCTAGATATATAGATAGACTTACTCTCTGGTAATCAGTATTAACTCAGTACCTTGAAATTTTTAAATAACTGTTCCATTGGATATTACTTTAATTACACTATTGAAACTAAACTGGCAAGATATTCAGACTGCAAGCAATTATGGTATTGACAGATATTTTTAAGAAAGATGATAAACAGCAGCAAATTAATCTTCTAAATGTGTCCAAGCTATTTTCATTTCTGGAGATAAAATAAGAATGCTAGTGAATTATTTGGAAGCCCTGAAACAAATACATACACTTGAGAATTGGAACAAGTTTTCAATTTTGTATCTTTTCCTTGCTGTCTATGGAGAATTGAATGAAGTGCTGAGAATTTATGATGTCAGGACAAAATGGATATCCCCCATGAAAAGAAAAGTCAAGTTATTAAAGATCATTCAAATTTGGAGAGGAATTTCTATAGTGCCAGAAATGCCTGTCCAAAACCCCAGCAAGTTCTCCTTGGAGGATATGCAAGAATAGAGATCTATCTCTTTTAAGTGACAGTCTTCAAAAAAATGAACCATGTCTTACTGTGCTAGTGTATGTATGGACTCTGCGGGCAACACAGCCACATAAAGATTAAAGAGGAAAGAGGAAATTCTGAAATGGCAGCCTGCTCAGAAAGATGCTGAGTGCTAAAACTAAGGTTTTGTCACAGTTATAGCTTTAATTGCAGGCCATTGGAAAGATCATGCAGATATGTATTATCACAGTAAGTACAAAATAGCTGTGCTTTCATCTGGTTAGAAGTAGATTCAAAAATTTCACTCTTTCTTTTCAGTTCTTCCTTTCATAGATATGGGATCTTTGAAATAGGTATGCTCTTCCMAATGGGTAACATTGTCAATAAAGCAGTCTCTCTACTGTCCTCCTCAGAGCAGAAAGAACTTTTTTTTTCAGTCTTTGGGTTATTTAAGTCCTTGTATTATTTGACTAATATTTCACAAACTATACATTTATCTCTTTACAATATGGTGGCCCTAAGTGGCTGATGCAGATTGCTCCTTTTTACTATATTTAACATCTTTCAAAAGTTCAGTTTTATACTCTCAGAGAGAAATGGAATTGTGTCTCAGTATCAGGCTACTTTTTTCTTTCAAAGCTTCCTACACACTTGATATTTCAACTTTTGGTAGTTAGGCAGTAAATGAGACAGTTTTCTATAACAAGCYTAAGACTGAAAAAACTCGTTTTCCTAACAGCGTAAGCACTTCTGCCTATTGCTAGTAAAATGGATAGGGATGAGGGTTGTTAATTTAGTGTTAATGTTGGATCCATGGGAAAAAAACTGTAGGGGATCCTCTTCAGCTGGTAGTAAACAACTGCAGAATCAATGTGTTTTTCTTTACTCTTGAGATGTTACTTAGCTCATTGGAAAATAATTCTATTATTTTGCCCCATATAACATTCACCAAAAGCCAAATGTGTTGTCCAGTAATAAAAGATAAGATGGAGATGATTTTCTGCAACTAAATGAATCAAATTATCTGAAATAAACCCAAAGGTCATCACTGAAAAATGGAGATAAAGATGCTGGGTAGGATTTTTCCAAYGTTTTATGGCAATTTGCATCATTTATGGCAGACCCATAATGATGCAAATTGCTATCAAGTAGGATATTTCTGGCCATTGAAATGCCATAAAACTGCAGGAGAAATAAATTTTCATCACATAACTTTGTATTCAAATGRTTTTTGTGAGGAACAAATGTGAACCAATCTCAGCAGTTCCCCAAGTTTGCTGGGCATCATGCCAGCCAGAAATTATTTCATTACTGTAACTGTTGCTGCCAGAAAAGACAAAAATACAGACCAGAGGAAAATACATGTATTATATTGATCAGACTGAATTAAAAGACTCAAACAATCTAAGTTTTTTTTTAAAAAAGGAGGTATTTTCTAAACATGAGATAAGAGTTTTGTACATTTTCTGGGTTAAATGCTTGTTTTCTAGTCTCACAGGCACTTTGCATCCTTCATATCAAGGGCTAAAATTAATGTATTTGTAAACCTGCGAAAGCAGATATAAAAGCTTTTTTTGTCATCTGAAGATGCTAGTTTTGGCATAAGTTCTATTTAAATGTCTTTACTTAGGCCTCAAAAATCATTTCTGTGTACTATTATTTAGTAGTTATTTTTCTTTTTTTTTTTCCCCTATTATTGTTTTCATTAGAACCATTCGTTCATTAGGAGCATATTATTTTCATTAAAACACCTGATTTGAACCTGATTTTTTTTGGGATTGCTCTATGTYCTCTGTTCCTTCAGAAGTCAATAGAGGTCCATTTGAGCCTTGCTAGATCTGTTCTGCATTCAAAAACACTAATCACCTCATCTGAACTGAAGTGCTTTTGCACTCATTTGGTATCACACRTGTTCATTCCAGTGTCACTAGAAATGATAATTTCCATGTCTAAAAGAAAAACTTCTTTTCCTTAACTATGTTTAAATTTTGTGGCAGAAGTTCAATTTATTCCTCTCAGTGTTTTCTAGATTCCAAGTATTCTATAATTTTTTACATAAAACCTGCTCTTTTGGGTACCAGTTTACYTTATGCTCGTTTATTGTGACTATATCTCAAAGATGATTTACAGAAATAATCCATAAATGGGAGAATACATAAACAGTGAGCAGTGTCATGAGTGGAGGATGGATGGACAGCTATTGGAGTAGGCTCTTCTATCGACAATGGAATGATTCATAAGTGGAGTGCTTGAACCAAATATGTTTCTGGAACCTTTGGTTCTCTGCCATGTGATGATAATCTGTTATTTTCATAACTACAGTGTGGCAGAGAAGTTCTGTACTTCCCAAACACCTTGTTGCTGGATGCCAAGTGCATTCTGCTTTTGCAGGATGCATGGTATGACTCAGTCTTGATGAAGTGAGCCAAGCAAGAGTCATCCAGACCACCTTTAGGGGCAGAGTCTTGGTATCTGTCTGATGCCCTGTGCCTCTCTCTCATCCTMAAGTTTATAGCTGTATTCTCATCAAGTGAAAGAGGAAAGAGAATCTTTCAGGCTGAATAGATAGTTGTGCATCAAGCTGGAGCCCTGAGGTCACCACGAAACCAGGGTATGTTGGAGGTGGCTGTGCAGCCTCCACTGTGGCTCAAGACTCCTCTAGTGCAGTCTTGAGAAGTCCCATATGCTTGAAAAGAAGTGAAGTAAAATTATCCCAATGTTTTGGATAGCTGAATCATGAAGATAAGCACAACCTGACCAAGGAGGCTGGTAGCCAAACAGGACTATGAACTCCAGTATTGAAGGTACATTGGAAACTCTGACAGAATTAATATATATAGAAAGTATTGTTAAAGCATTCTTTTTTCCTGCAAAGCAACCTATTCTGATTAAAGAAAAAATGGAAAAAAAA
>NW_020456110.1:1804737-1806106 GCF_003342845.1 Nothoprocta perdicaria
TCTGTGCATTGCCCTTATTTATAAGCAAAATTGTCAAGGAAGCATCACAAAAGATAACCACTACAGTCTACTAGGTAAATAAATACCATTTCTAAGCAGAATTTTTAGTGCTTGTGAAGGTGGTGACTAACTGCTTTAATACACCAAAAAAGGAGTTTAAATAGAAAAAGGCAAAAAATGTATGCTATTATTATTCTTTCCTGTATATCTTAAAAGTATTTTTAGATATTTATTTATTCATTTGTATTTATAAGTGTGTTCTATAGTCTTATCATCTTTTTCAAGTGAGTTTCAAAACAGTTTTTCTTTCCAGGTGAGATGAAAGTTTGGGCTTCATATTCTCTACAAGGATTCCTTCTCTTACTGGGAGATCTGAGATAGCTTGAATGCCATATCAGAAAAGAGAATAGGGCTATAACCAAAGAACTTATTCACAGGGGTAAGTCTAACAGATATGAATTACTGTATGGTAAAAATCACTACCAGTAACTATCACAAAGGCAAAGCCACTTTTAGGGATTTTAAAAAAAGCTTTATAGATGATAAAATCCATCATTTACTTATTAGCTAAGAAAAATACAACTGAATTGTCTTATTTAAGTGATATGTTAACTATTCTGGTTAGAAACAATATGAGAAATTTCCAATCTGCATCCGTCAGAGAACAAATAAAAGGCAGACTTCAAGAACTGTCTCTCTTTCATGGAGATTGTCCTAGCTTCCTTAGAAATACTGTCTATTACGTAGAAACCAGTTTCCAGACAACATACTAACAATTAGGTTTTTTTTTTGGCCATTCTATGTTTCTTCTTATTTCTATATTTTCTTAGAAATTTTTATGAGAACACTTTTTCAGAGTGGTGATACTACTAACAATAGAAATTTTATTTTCCMTTTGGTGATACTAATTATGTGCAAAGACTGTATGATTTCAGGCTGAGTTGTTACACTGTAATCTTTATATGTTGTAGTTGCATGAGGTTACCTGGTTTTTTCAGCATTAGTGTTTTCAGGTACCACCTAGTCATGTATTTTTAATGTGCCTTACTGTAGACTTGTGTATAATTCAGCAGGATCCTCATATGGTTAAGCTCATAGGGCTGACCAGCATGTGCTCATTGAAGACATGGGAGTCTCTTTCCTCCTGCTGRCATATGGAGTCACCCCGTTCAGGCACTGAAAATTTCTTATTCTGGACTCCTTTATGAGGTAGAAGCCATCAGTGTGTGCAATTTTTATTTTTATTTTTGTTTTTGTTTTTCTTACTGTTGTTCTTTTGGTTTTCTCATACATAGCCTATTAACACAGGCTTCCAGCTTATGTTCTCCTCTCCTCTCCTCTCCTCTCCTCTCCTCTCCTCTCCTCTCCT
>NW_020456110.1:1806571-1963744 GCF_003342845.1 Nothoprocta perdicaria
CCAATCTGGGTGGAGTGGCCGACACTCCGAAGGGCTGCGCTGCCATCCAGAGGGACCTGGACAGGCTGGAGTGTTGGGCAGAGAGGAACCTCCTGAGGTTCAATAAGGACAAGTGCAGGGTCCTGCCCCTGGGCAGGAATAACCCCAGGCACCAGCACAGATTAGGGGCTGACCTGCTGGAGAGCAGCTCCGCAGAGAGGGACCTGGGAGTCCTGGTGGACACCAAGGCCAATGGGCTCCTGGCTGCATGAGGAGGATGTTGSCAGCAGGGGSAGGGAGGGGATCCTGCCCCTCTGCTCAGCTCTGGGGAGGCCAAACCTGGAGTAGTGGGGGCAGCCCTGGGCTCCCCAGGACAAGAGGGATGTGGAGCTTCTAGAGAGGGTCCAGCGGAGAGCGACAAAGATGATTAAAGGACTGGAACATCTCTCRTATGAGGAGAGACTGAGTTGGGCCTATTCAGCTTGGAGAAGAGAAGGCTGAAAGGTGATCTAATTAACATTGTAAGTATATGAAGGGAGAATGTAGGGCCAAGC
The DNA here is from genome assembly GCF_003342845.1 of Nothoprocta perdicaria. Lineage (NCBI taxonomy): Eukaryota > Metazoa > Chordata > Aves > Tinamiformes > Tinamidae > Nothoprocta > Nothoprocta perdicaria. Next base: position 1,807,105 of record NW_020456110.1, read on the forward strand.
TCTTCTCATTGTTGGCCAGTGACAAGACAAGGGGAAATGAGTGCAATCTGCAACACAGGCAGTTCCATCTCCAGGTGAGGAGGAACTTCTTCCCTGTGAGGGTGACAGAGCCCTGGCACAGGCTGCCCAGGGAGGTTGTGGAGTCTTCTTCTCTGGAGGTCTTCAAAACCTGCCTGGATGCCGCCCTGTGCCATGTGCTCTAGGTGTGCCTGCTTGAGTGGGAATGTTGGACTAGATGATCTCTAGAGGTCCCTTCCAACCTTGAATATTCTGTGATTCTGTGATTTTTTTTTTAAGTTTTGCTGAAACTCACAGGCTACAGCTCAAGTCAGGGACAAATATTGTTATACAGTGAGTATCATTCAAAGGAAGTATTTGCATGGAAAACTTAAATAGTGTTCACAGATATGATCTAAGAATTAGCTTGTAGAACTGGAGCAGAGGTTATATAAGTTACTTAGGTCATAGTTTTCTTGTGACTATGGATTGCCTGTGCTTAAGCCTCATTTGCAAGACTCCTCTGACTGTATCAAAGGCCAGCTGGAGTCCTTATAGGTCTGATGTGTCTCASCTGTTGTTTATATAGTCCCATATTCTTAGATACAGGATCAGTTTTGCTGCAGTTGTATAGAATTTCTAGACATTTTTGATCCTTGTTCTGTGCTGAAATATTTCTAGACTGAAATGACTGCAATTCTGTGTAGAATTGGAGTATAATTTTCTAATTTTCTAATATACCAAACTATCTTTAACATTGAGATATCTTTTCTAACAGACTTTGTGACACTTAAAATTGAATTAGCTTTCCCAGTGATAGCGTCTCCATTATGATTATTAATTATTATCTTATATCTTCATTATTTCATGAAATTTGCAATGGTTCACTGCACTACTGCCAACAGTTTTACAATCAAAGGCACTTGCTTGTCTGTTTCTTGCATTCTGTTAAATATTTCTTATTCCTTCAGACTACACTACAAGGACCATTTCATTGTCCCCTCTGGCTTCTGCATCTTGCTTCCAGCGTGAACAGACAGGTAATAACCATTCAGCAGGGCCATTACCTCTTCTAAAGACTATTATCAAAATGGTCATTATACATAATGGAGATTATTACAGGCAGCTTGAGAGATTTTTTAGATACATCTCTACAGTAATAGGTGGCCCTTTTTAGCCTTACCCATCAGTGGGAATAATACCAGGGCGCAAAATACATGGCAAATGTTGCTTTTTATCAATTTTTTTTAGCTTTTAATGCCTTTGTAGGATTGACTTCTGAATTAAAATGATATTTATCCAACATCTGTGAATTTTCCCTACTGATAAAAATACCAAAGTGGAAGTGCAATAGTGAAGAATTAAAAGTTAAAACAGCAGACAAGGCATATTTTCTTCCTAAAAAGCAATGAAGTTATGAGTTAAAAAAGAACATTATAATACTGCAGATTTCCAGGCAATTATGTGCTTTACAAAACAGAACATGTTTTTTTTTAAGAATTTCAACCTGATCCCCTATGCATAAAAGACCCTCTTTTCTTTTTTCTTTTTTTCTTCTTTTTTTCTTTTTTTTTCTTTTTTTTCTTTTTTTCCTTCTTTTTTTTTCCTTCTTTTTTTCTTTTTCTGCTCCCCCCCCTCCCCGCAGCATCTATGTAGTCTTTTTATATTTCTATTTTGGTTTAATTTTGAACTGCACAATCTTGGTTAATTCAAGGACTTTCTCCAGAGGAAAAATCCAAGGGAAGACTGAAACTTTAAAAGATGCGCCTTATACTTCAGCAACTTTCCCATTCTATGCACAGCATTTACAACAATATGATTTGCAATTCTGCTTCTGTGTAAATCTGACATAATGCAAAGAGGAAAAAAAAMCAGTTCAAAAGCATATCTACATTTTTGGTTTGTTGTAATTGTTTTTGAAGAAATATCCAAAGGAATGGGCTGGGTAAGGTGATCTATTTTTTGCTAGTCTATTCACCTGGAAGAGACAGACCTATACATATCTTCCGAAATTTTCTACATAAAGAGTTGTGTTCCTGATGTGCCAGACTTGCTGCTGACTACCTTGCTCTTTCCCTGAGCATTTGAGTCAGTCACAGTTCAAAGCAACTCCCTTCTAATAAGTGTTGAGTGGTTATGCAATTATTATGAGTATATTTTCCTTTTCTTGATTACCCCTACTACATGTTGATTATTCGCCTTTCTTCTTAAAGAGTGTTCCCTCTGCCTTTTGGGGGTAGACACGCTGCCTACTCAGCTTCTAATAACAGCTCTTACCATTTAAAGGCAAGCAGAAATGGCCTCCTTACCTCTCCTGTATTTCCTTTCCTCAGGCATATGGTCATTCATCTCCATTTTTAATTTTTTGTTGCGATAAGACAGGTATCTCCTGAATCCATGGCATTTCTTACCGCACACTTCTTGCTAAAGAACTTCTCTAAATTGACCCATTTCTTTCTGACACTGCTCTGGGTAACCGGAAAGCGCTCACCTTTGCCACATGTGCGAAGTGGCAATACCGAAGGAACTCAGCCAATAACACCTAAAATTGAAAGAGAATCATCAGAGAGACTCTGCCCTTAAATATATTTTCCAGAACCCATATAAAGGTATTTTTTTAACCCCATTAGGACTCTTTAATCCCAATCTGCTATCCACCCGTAGCCTATCACATTGAGCCAGTTACAAGAATTTAACAGTGTGCATGTCTAGTGARAGGCAGAAAGAGAAACTTGGTATAACTTCAGCTTTTGTAGTCTGTGCAGTGCATGCAAATATAGAAAAGGTCTCTCTCAGAATAGATTTCTGCACCAGCATGTTGGAGAAAGGCTCCCGTCCTCTACTGCCATCATCTTGCTCTCTCCTGTCCTGCAGGAGATCGGGCACAYGACTGTGAATCCAGTCTTTGTGGCCTCCAAGTGTAGGGCTGCAAGAGCTCAAGTTGTTTTCCCTATTTAAATGTGTTCATTGATGGCAGTAAGCCCTGTCTTGCTCATGACTTCTGGTGGTAGAAAATCACTGTGCAGAGTGGCAGCAGTTGACCAAAAGAACTGTTTGGCTGACACTCCACTGGCAATGTAAGTATGAAGATAAACCTAATTGAAAAAAAAACAAAAACAAAAACATTTTCACTTAAGGACTGGTTGCTTTAAATTATCCACATCTGTGATTCTACAGACAAGATCATAGTATGTGCCAACAAAAATGTTTAAGTCACATAATACTGTTGGCTGTGAATTTTTACTGTATGTAAGTGTCAAAAATGACAGATTTTGGGCTTTATCCATGCTTATTGCTGAGGAATTCTCTCTGAAAAGAGAGCAATGGTATTAAGGTTGTTTAAAATTCAGTGAGGTATTACCTCTCCCTGAGAGTTTTTCTGTTGCTTATAGATATAGAGAGGTCACTTTGGGAGATCAGAAGCCTTGTACCTCCACTTTCATAGGACACATTTCACCATTAGCAAGGGCTTTGTTAAAGTCTGTGATTTCTGTCAGATGAAAAAAAACAATCATCAACAAACAACAGGACTTGCATTAATTTAGGTCAGCCAAGAGTGACTGCCACAGTCAAAAATCACAGTCAGGGACCAGACCAGTTACAGCAATATCACAGCTTTGCCTCATTTGCAGGAGCAAAAGGAATGGCTGAAACAGTGGCAGTAATAGAAGGGTTTTTTGATAACTGTAATGCTATGGAGGCTTTTTTTTTTTTTTTTTTTTCTGTTGCCAGCACCTCTGGGAGCTTTAAGTGCAGTGACCGCATGAAATCCGTGAACTGCCCCTTCAGTTAACCAGGATTGTTAGAAAGGGAGAAATAAAACGTGCAGGAAGGAATTTAAATAAAGATAGGATTCTCTCTTTTTTAGGTCTTACCTCTCCAGTCAATTTGCCAGTTTGAGTCTTTAGGAAAAGACATTCAAGTGGCTGGACAGATAGGCCTGACTGCCCCTTACACAGCGGTTAAGTTAGGAGCTGTAAGTGCCTAGCAGTATGTGAATTAGTTTGCTAGTTCACAGCATCCTTTGGCTGTGGAGGAAAAAAGGGAGAGAGAGGCAGGGAGACAGAGAAAGCCTGCCAGCTATTTGTGAAGTAAATGTTCCCATTTCTTTTAAAATACAATAGCGAGTGTAATTTTGTCACATGCATCTGTTGCTATCACCTCTCACTTTGTGCTGAAGTGCTCACCAGAGCATTTACAGAAGTGATTCTTCCTCCCACCCCTGACATCTGCCACCAAAAATGCTGCATTATTCATCAGTGTGCTAATGGCAGGTGATGAGATCTTTTCACGCTACATCCCTCTCAGTAGGTGTTTATTACTCTGTTCACCAGCAGCCCTGCTATTACTGCGGGGCCAGGAGAACTCTACATACTCGCTTGACAGGTAATGGGAAACGTGCTCTGCTCACTTGGCTCACAAGTGCAGATGAAGGTTATTACTAGGGCAGCTGCAATATCGTGGGTGCAAAGAAGACGGTCACTTTAAGTGAACAGCTTAATTTTGGAAATCCATACAAATCATGTCAGCGCCGTGATAATCCATCTTTTTTACCTTCTATCATTTCAGCAGTCATCACACTGTAATAATTTTCTCCCGGTTCACCTGTGGTCTCTATGAATAACAGAGTGAGAGGGAAAAAAAGGGAAGGAAAAGAAGATGAGTTTGGCTTAGTGTCTGATGATCGCACTGGTGAGGAATTTATCTCTGTCTAGTAAGCAAGATGCTGTCGTGTGTGTGTGTGTGTATGTGTGTGTGTGTGTGTGCGTGCATGTATAGTTATGTCTTGAGGAAGGAAAACTTTGCAATCAGCACTACATATATGTCCATTTAATTGAAAAAAAAACACACAAAAAGCCACAGCTTGACAAAAAAGGCAAGACTCTAATGATTTATTTGAAGCCTTCTAACAAAAAATACAGAACATAAAYATGCCAGAACATGAGGGAAATTGAGGAAGAAAAGATTATTTGCACTCCAGAGGACTCGGTTCACTAACAAGTCTTTCCTAGGTTGTCTTCCTCCCAGGTTTCTCGCTAAGATACATTACATAGTGCTGAGCTACCCATAAAAACCCTCACCCTATACAGGGATAGGCAGACTGTTCTCTAATTTAAAGACATAGCTTCACGTTTAAATACAGGGTAAAGCTATTTGTGCTTAGTAATTCCTTTAAAAAAAAAAAAGGTAAGCTGGGACTGCAAAATCTCTCAAGTGCCTGGAAATGAATGATATGCTGCTAATAGGCTTTTATTTTTTGGAATGCCTCCTCCCAAAAATGAAAGGTAGGAGGATTTTCAGGCAAGCAAAATTGACTTTGGTTTTATATGTGCTATAACTGCTGAATTATGTGCACTTGTTTTGCTATTATTATAGCCCTACAATAATTAAATAAATCCTGAACTGCAAAAGAGAACAAACTTTCTCTTCTTATTAGACCTTTGTACTCAAACTACTTTTCCGTTTTTCCCGTGTGATAACTGGAGGGTCTTTCATTATGCTGAGTGGAGAAAAATTGCTTGTTATTGGCAGGGACTGAAGGAAAAGGAAAAATCAGTTCAGGTATCTATTTGCTCTCCCTAGAACCTTGCCCCCCACCACTCCTCTTTTTTTTTTCCACGAATATTTCTTTCTTTTCTGATCACCTCCTGCATTAGGCCAGCTTACCCACTGTTCAGATGGATGCTATAGACTAAAATACGCACTATTTACAGACTGAAAAATATCACAATCTGTAGATGAAAAAGGAAATAGATGAAAAGAGCAAGGCTCCTTAGGGCTCAATATTTGTCTACTGAGCTAATTGGAAATAAAACTGTGAGGTTTCAGGGAAGGGGAAATCTTGTGGATAGGAACAGGTCCCTGCATTGGAGAAGCATTGTTGCCAGTGCAGCACTACCCTGCATAGGGCCAACACAACCCAGAGTGCCAGGTGGGAGAAAGGACTCCATACATGGGGGATATAAAAGGCAGGAAGGTAGAAAGGGGGAGAGAGTGAGAGTGAGAGTGAGAGTGAGAAATAAAGAGAGAAAGGGAGGAAGGAAGGAAGGAAGGAAGAAAGGAAGGAAGGAAGGAGAGAGAAAGAAAGAAAGAAAGAAAGAAAGAGAGAGAGAGAGAGAGAGAGACAGCCACGGGATATTGGAGGCGGTGTGTCAGTGGGGAGGGCTGCTGTGCACAGCAGTTCAGTGATGAGCAGTGGGGAGGCCGTGGTGGTGCAGCACCACGTGGACCTTTGTGCAGCACTGCCCGGACCTGTGCGAGGGCCCTGGGCAGGGCAAAGAGCGGTGCTGCTGAAAAAGCAGTGCCTCTTCTGCAGAAATAATTGCTCTGCCTTATCTGCAGAGAATTTGATTTCACTGGTGATTGAAGCAGTGAGCCCCTGGCTGCAGGGATGGTAGGGATGGGAGCTGCTGCTTATTGCTGGCTGGCTGTAATTCCTCTGGACTCATATACTGATTAATTTGGGTGTAACTTTAGCTGTGTTGTAAGTAGGGCCATGACAGACTGAATAAGGGCTAGAATTACTCTAAAATTTAATAGAATGACACTTCATAACAAGATCATAATATTTGCTATAAATCGAGATACTTGATTTTTTTTTTTTTGTTTTTTTGTTTTTTTTTGTGTAGTGTACATGTGATCAAAATACCATCAACTGGGGTTTCCTGGTTCAGGCAAAACCGACATTTTGTTGTGTTCTTGCTGCTAAACATATTTCGTTGATAGAAATTTGCTTGTGCTAAAGATATAAGTCCCTGCCCTGGGCCCAGCAGGTCCTATAACACAGGCCTGCTTATCTTTGAAAAAAATAAAAACCTGATGAAGATCAATGTTTATGCTAGAAAAGCATCTAGATTGCGAAATGCAGAACTTGCAAGCAGTTAACCTTGCTGTTCTTCCCACTTACAATATCTGAGTGAAGAGTAACCATTTCCTATTCCTAAGAGGTGGAAAGGTGCTTCTATAATGAACTAAGGGATTTTTTTTTGGAAGATTGTAGATGCAACCACATAGTAAGTCTAATTGGATGATGGAATATTTTGAGTTTTTACRTTAAGTATTTTAAATAAATCCTTTAAAGGCACAGCAAAATACATTTTGTATATAACATCCATCCAAAACAAAAATTTTTCAGAATTTAAGAGGAAATTTGGAATTTTATTTATTTACTTATTGAGAAATATTCTCCCTCTAAAAATAGCAGAACTTTCTGGGTAACTGCAGATCCAGCTTCATTGCCAAGCTGCACTTGTACATGCATAGTGAGATATAATCAAGAATAGTCCTTAGTCTGAAAGATAAAGTATTGTTTGAAATCCAGATGTGTCCAGGATCTGTGTGGCCCAGAAGCCACAGAGAAATATTTTTGGCTATTATGGTTTGGATGGTCTTCTCAGTTGCTTGTATTTGCTATGAGTTGTGCTCTTATTTGATTGCTTTCTCTGCTTGTGCTTTTTATATTAAGAAGCGTGCTAAGGACAAAGCTGAAGCATCAGAATTTTACCTGCGGCTTTATATGCACATGTAAGGTTTTGCTGACCAAATATTTTACAATGCTATAGTACCATAAATCGATCAGTGATATAATCTGACCAGAATCTTAGTTTGGTCAGTTTGTACACTATTGTACACTATTGCAATCACTGTGTCAAAACTAGCAGTAAGTATGAAATGAACCCTAACCAAAATATAATATGCATTTTTTTTAATAGTAGATTAAATAGAAAGCTACRCTATCTGAAAACTGGAAGTAGTCTTGGAATAATATGGTTGATCACAGATTAACTCAAAAAAATGAAAACAAAACACTGACTCATAACAAAATAGTCATAATTTAGCACATCTAATTTCACACACAAAAGTTAATGGCTGAATTTTGAGAAGGAAGACATTAAAACATAACTCATGAACTCTAATAATRTATTTTCCCATTTCCTTTTGGCTTTAAACATTGGCTATGCAGGCTTCCACAGTTTTGTAGTGATTTATGGATTGTTGCTCAGTCCTGCTGGGATTCTAAAAAGTTGGTAACGATGTAAAGAGAAAATCGAATATGGGATGTGAACTACGTAGTTACTGAACTGGAGACTTTGTTGTCAGCAGGTGTTACCAGAAGAGACCTTGCTGGATTGGCTTGGCTTTGTGTTATTTTACATTTGTGCCTTGTTTCATGTGAATTATTAGAGTGAGGAAAAAAAAGAAAAAAGAAAGCTAACTAACTTCTCCCAAGACTAACTCTGAGACTGGGATTTTTTGGGTTGAGAGAAATGACAAGGCTGCTGATGGCACTGCTCTGGAGGAAAGACAGCAGCCTCCTGCGTGACATTGATCTGTACGCCGGCTGTCATGTTCTCCTAGCCCTGATTTCCTCAGGAGGACAGAGGGACTCTCTTCTGAGGAGGGGCAGGCAGGCACATTGTTGAGAGATGACAGTCAATAACAACCCACCTCAGACTGGACAAAAGAAGTGGTTATGGGCTATCTGTGAAAGAGAAAACAGAGTTTTCTCATGACTSCACCTCATATAGATATGACACAATGTCTGCGCATGTAAGTTATGACCAAATGCCTGCACTTAAGTAGCCCTTAATTGACCTTGATCCTCCTTTGATCTGCTAAACACTGAAAACTGAGTCTTCTAGGAGTACTTTCCGAGGAAATCTCAGGGTAGCTAAAGACAGCTAGCAAAGTATAAAGATGGTAGCAACATGTATTTCAGTTAATCCTGTAGCCTAGGTGCTGTTGTGACCTGTGACAATTTTTGCACGTGCTTGTATTTATGATCAGCTCCAGTTAATGAATGGAACTTGCTGTAGGTCATAAAATTAAGCACAGAGATCACTCTTTGATGAGGTGGGCCTCGCTCTAATACCTCTTATTTGTCAGTCTGATTTTTTTTCCTCAGGTAGAAAAGTCTTTTTTGCTTTACTACAGGATAGAAGCAGGACAATTCTCTAGACTCTGGCCTGTAACTAAAAACATATCCTTCTGATTTCTTCCTGGGTCATAAACCTTTCCTCAACTTATTTGATGATAGTTTTTATATATCTAACACTTTAAAAAAGAAGCTTTTTCTTACATTCTTTTTTTTTTGTTCATTTTTTCTTCTTGCCTTTTCTTTTATTCTTAAACTTTTTTTTTTGATGATGAGTAAAAGCTCTGGAGAAGCAGACTCAAAGTGGCTGTCAAGCACATTTTTTTCCCCAAGTAAAAGGTGCTGACAGACAAAAGAACTATGTCATGAAAAATTTATAACCAAATTTCCCACAACAGAAAAGGGGCAAAACCACCTCACATATTAAATGCCAGATCTTCATGCATATATGCTCCAGTGCTGATTCAATGGCAAAATAACTTTCAAAATGTTTTATGGTCCAAAGCAGCTATAAAGTAGCTACACTTGTCATTTTAGTAGACTAAAATCAGAATTATACTAATATTCAGTGGGGTGACAGCAATATATTATCTTGTCAAGCAAGATATCTGAGTTTGCAGGAATGTTCTGTAGGTTAGAGAGYGGATCTGCATGAAAGATGCATTTAATTACATAAATAATATTAACAGTAATGATAAACTATAAAAGTAGCTTTATACAATAAAATATATACATTAATATGTGGTTATACATATTTATATTTGTATAAGAACATATATAAGCTTTCTGGCAAAAACCAATGCTTATTCTAAGCTAACATCTCAAGCTAACATACTTCATGGCTTTTATTTTTATAAAGGTATTTTTCAGACTCAAATAAACCGTAAGATATTTTTCAAATTAAAATAAGCGATAAACTGAAGAGTTCAGCATTAGAATCAACATCGAAGGATAAGAATTTGAATGTATTTGTTCATCATAGRATGAATATGAGTCACAAATATGATACATCAGGAAAACCAATTGACCTGATTTAGGCTAAATCAAGAAAGATATTTCCAGTAGATATAARAGTGTTATTGATGTCATTGTATAACAAGTGATGAGGTATAGCACTAGGTGCTTGTGTTAACGTATCCTGATTAGCCATGGCCTTAAGAAACTGAACTTGTATAAAGAACAGAATAACTAATTAAAGAGTATGGTTCCATAAACATTCATAGAAATTATTTTAATGGGATTGCATCACTTGTAGATTTGTCTAGGTAATGGAATTTTTTTCCTGTGATTTAATTATTGCTTTAATTTCAGATTGCAATGAGAATATTCTTTTTCTTTTTTTTTTTAATTTACTCTCCAGAGGGAACATTTCTGAGAAAGGAAAAATTTCCTGTTTTCCTCTAGAAGGTTTAATTGATTAATTAATAAAGTTTTGTAACAATATAAAATTCAAGTTATTAATGAAAGTCTTTTTGAAAAAAAGAAGTCATTTCTACCAGAAAAAGCAAAACATACCACCTTTTCAATTTAATCAACATTTATCTCTTTTTTTTTCTTAAAGTAACTTTCCAAACTGATGTATAGATACAGATCATTTTAAATGAACAAAAAAAAAGAACATTTTCTAGTAGGAAAATATTTCCTTGGTAAAATTTCTTCTAGCTTTAAAAATGGTTTAACTGACTAAGGAGAAGTAACAGTGAAATGATTACATATAAAATTCTGTCTGTGGCACTGACTATGCCTCCCCCACCTCAGAAACGTATAGAAGAATATTTGGTCATAATCTCTTTACAGGTATTTAAGCTACAGATCTTYTTCTATAATAAGTTGTAGGTAACAAGAAGGAAGGATGATGTTAAGTTTAGATTATCCCTTCAATAGGACTATTAAGCACTAATTGCTGCATGTGATATTAGGTTTTAGGCAGGAAGCAGCCATCTCATTGAAGATTTCTAGTCCTTTATGTAACATGACAAGGGAATATTAAAACTTTCTAAAACTTCTTGATTCTTTCTTGTCTCCATTTGATCATATGTAACTTCTGTGAATTATCCCAAAGGAAGGCACATATAGTCTCTGTTCCCCCTCTCTAGATTATAAAACTTATTTCCTCTTTTCTTAGGAAATGGTAGTGTAAAAATATATTCAACATTTGATAAAATATAGTAGAGTTATTTTCTTCCCAAAAGAAAATAAAATCTAAGAGACCATCCTTCTCCAAAGCAGAAAACAAAATAAAGCCAGGAGAAACTGGATGTACTTTTATAGGTATATATGAACCTACGTACTTGAATATCTATAATGTGCTTCTAGATGCCCTGTCTGCTCATTAGCTCATTGTTTTCTTGTAATTATGACAGCAGCTGTGATTCTTCGGGACATATTTAATTTTGAAGAGGTCAAAGGCTTTGCTGATCAGCTAACAAGGGCATTTCATTCTAAGAGGAGGACTGAACAAAAATGTAGTTTGGATTATAAAAGAAMAACAACAGTTGTTAAAGTTGGCAATTCTGTAGAAAGGAAACAAAAAGACATGTTTATTTAAAAAAGCACTTACCATATTGCTCTCGTAGCCAGTTGTTTTGTTTTGAAATTAAAACATTTTGAATTTTAATCTTTGAATAGTGTAAAGTAGTTAGATTTTCCTATGGGGGAAAAAAAAGGCCTTTGCTCTTGCTGGACAACATACTGCATTCAAGTGACATGGGAAATAGGTTAAAGTGTTTTTATATGCAAACATCTCCTATTGATTTAAAAATCCAGCCCGACAAAATACGGAGTAGATATTTAGAATGTGCATAGTGCATGAAATTACCTCACATTACGGGTAATGCATGCCTTGTAGCAATTATGTCACTTATGCTTACACTAATTAAGTGTTGATGTGTGAGCACTAAGTTGCAATGATGTTGTTAACTAATGTACATAAATATTCTCTTTAAACTGTAATTGCACTTTGCCATAACTTAAAATGAGATATGCTCATTTGGAAGTATATAGTTCTGTTACCTTAAGGAAGAGATTACAAACTTCAGACTGTCAGTAAATACAATGCTTGAGTTCTGTATTTTAAGTTAAAGGGGAAAAAATCCTTTTGTCATGGAGATTATAATTCACAATCCTGTCAAGAACATTTACATATTACCCTATTTAAAAGGACTGCAATGATGTGCAGGGTAAAACAATTCAGCCCACAGGGACTGAATATCGCAAACCGGAAGGATGCAATGTGACTTAACCACAATTTGTCTCCAGTAGGCATTTACTGTGTTTATGTCAAAGGAACAGAGCTGATCTGGGGAAAATTTGTAGTGTTCTACCTATCACTGAATGTGAGATCTATGATGCCTAAAGTAAATGTGATTTTACTTTTAACACAAGAAGTCCAGTCTTCCTTTGTTCTCGTAAAAGTCTTGAAAGTGAAGACCTAGAAGAGTGTAGTCCAGAATTCTCTTTTTAAAAGGTGCAATTGCTGTGCTATGAAACTACAGAGCAATGTTGTCCTAGAAATGCATATTAATTTGTAGTAAGCCTAGTAACAACCAGTTTTGGAAAATGATTAGATTATTTGTTAAAAATACACCTCTGTGAGCTAAAAACAAACGGGTTACCAGTGTTCCTTATGGTATCTAGAACCACATATATTGACTCACATTAAGATGAAAATGAGCAGAGAAAATAATGCTTTTATAATTAGAAGCAGTGCCATCTGGGGTAACAACTGCTAGCCAATAAACTTCAATTATATTGAGAAAACCAATTCTTCTTGGGAGAAAAAACAAGATGTTTATATGATAAGTGCTGGGTACTGTATGAAGTTCACTGTTGTCGTCAGTAAACGATTGAGTTAATTTGGCTTCAGTTCAGGAAAACATCTCTAGTTGGGAAATCAGGTTTCCTAAGTCTAAGAATAAATCTTTCACTGAAATTTTAACTTCCAGCAAAACCAAAATTCCAGCAAAATGGTGAAGATTTTGAGGGAAATTACAGCAATATCATTTTAGAAATTCAAGATGGACTTCTTGGAGAGGAAGATGTAAAAAGTGAGTAAATGACATCTAAAAATGGCTATTTAGCACAATGCAGTTTCATGGCAGTCTTCAAAGGATCTTTTTTTTCTAATTCCAGTGCAAAAGAAGAGAAAAAAGTGGAATCCATGAAAACTGTCATGAAATAGGATTTTTGTCCTCTAGCCAGCTCTAGTAGTAGCTAAAAATAGCACAAGCACTATTGCCCACCCTCCAAAATCAGAGAATATGAAATGAAATGACTCAGTCTAAAAATACTTCCTGAAAGACTCTAACTAATGTTGTTTGATGCAGGTTAGAATTCATCTTATACATAAAATGTTGAATAGTTGTGTGATCAGATGTGTTAGTACAGACAGGTGTATTTGAAAGATAGATATGTTTATAGACTACAGTACAGAGAGTCCATGAACCTGGAAAGTTGTTATGTACACAGCAGATAAAAATAAAACATTGAAGTCAAGATACAAGCCAGTGTAAATCTTAAATCCATCAGGGATATCATGTCCCTGGTGGCTTGTGGGGATATGTTTCAAAGCTCATAGTAGATGCATAACAACTAAAGGCCTGTTCTCTCAGGAATTTAAACCCACTGTAAGAGATGTTTGGAGGACCGTAAAGAACAAAAAATCTATTTTATCACAGAAAGCAATGCTACCACACAGACAGTAAGTAAATTRCTTCAAAGTATTATCATAATTTATAATAAGAAACTCTCAAAGGATTTAAAGATTCAGATAAGCAGTTAGAACTCAAGATACTTCTCTGCTACAGTTTAAACTAAATAGGACTCTGTTTTAGTCTCAAAAATGAGACTTCAAACTTGATGAATTTTTCAACCCATAATAACTTAAATTAATATGGTCTCCTTTATAGAATCTTCATACTTTGTTTTCGATATTTTTGTCAAAATTTAACATTGAATATATTTTAAAAGTGAATTACAAACATGTTCACTAGTTCACTAAACCTTTTCAATAAAGACTTTTTGAGTCCAGCTTCTGATGTTTCAACACATTAATTCCTCATTTATTCAAGTCGTTTCACCAATACCTAACAGCAAATATTTTTGTGATGGAAAAGTTCAGCTATGTCAAAAGACTGCAGATATTTCCATTGATCTGAAAATAGATTAAGGCAAAATCTCCTTTTCTAGTAGGGAGAGAGCTGCCAACATGGAACAGAGCAAATCTGAGAATCCACAGGGAAGGAACCTCATGGTGCATTGTCCTGCTGCTCCAAAAAAGCAGCCTGAGCTTTGCATGACCTGCAACTGATTGCAGCATTGACTGCAGAGGGTATGAACACAGTGGGCTTCACTCACTAATGCCTTTATAATCTTTATTGTATGTTATCTGAGTGTGTTTTACTAATAATGGTGTTTTATTGTTGAGATGGAATTTTTCTCTATTCCTAGTTGTGCTCAGAAGGCTGGGGAGAAGGCAGAAAGACCCTAATGAAGCTTTTTTTTGCAGAGCACACATCAGGATTTAGACTGAAGCATGAATAAGCAGAGGGACAAAGGTCAAAATGAAAATATGCTAGCCATTCATAGTGAGAAGAGCTTGCATCACCATAGGAGCAGTCCGGAGAATGAATGGTGGCATATAACCGGTTAGGTTATAAGATTAATATCTGTAACTTCAAAACTRTTCATTCATATATTCAATCTATATTATATTCACAGAGCAACTTGTTCTACATCTTCTCTGCCTGGAAAAGAGTGGGAGTGGAACAATAGCTAAGCCTACCTTTTCCTCTCTCTCTGCTGCTTTGTCCCACACTGAGTCAGACATCCAATCTGGAAAAAACAGGAGTTTGGGAAGAGGTGTTCAAAGAAGAATTATAATGAACCAGCCCAGATTTAGTGTCCACATGGTAAAAGCAAAATCTCTGCAAAATAACTGTGCARACACTTCATTTTAAATAGAGGGACATGGAGCTGAATAAGATTATGGGACAATTCAGACATAGTGAAAGCTGATCTAAATTCGCAATCTGATTTTGAGGCAATGTTTTTCAAGATTTTTCTAGCTCTGACTATTTTATGTGTTTCTGTAGTATCATGCACCTGGTTTCCACTGTATTCCAATGTGAATGTTAAAATTCCTATTGTTGCTGGGGTATCCAGGGTCATAGCAAGTGTCACACAAAAGTCCTCACTTACAACAAATTCACAATATATAAATGACAAAATGCTCAGCATCCTCTCTGCCGATGTCAAATAATCGTGGCACAACATTTCTCTTCAGATTTGGTAATCTTATGTTAGCTGGATTGCCTGAATCAGGAGTATCCCTTTGGAAAGTGTGCGCACCCATCATGGAGATTTGTATCCAAAGGGAGTTGGAACCATTTGCTAGGTTGCTTTACGAATCTTTTGGGTGACCTTTGATCACTAGAATCAGTGGATCTCTAGAGCRAGGCAAGTCTTTATGGGTTTTGAACTTAACCAGTTTGGCCTGGAAGTCAGAACACCAGTTCATGTCTCCTCAACTCATGGCACCTGGTCATGGCTACAGGTAAGGACTTTCTTCTTCAATTGACTTCATCTCTGTAAGAAATGGGCAATGTGGATCTTAAATAATAGTTGTTTATACTGGTTTTATTGTACCTACAAACTCTAATTCTTGGACACTATGAGTCTTGGCACATCCTCATTTTTCTTTTCTTTACTCTGCAGATTCCAGCGCCTTGCATCTCTTCTCCAGCTACGTGTCCCAAGACATCCACTCTGAATTCTCCACAGCACAGGAGGGCATCTCATGGCAGAGTCCCCATTTCTATCTCTTTCTCTGGTGCTTGGCTGGCTTTCCTAAACTATTCTTCTCTTGCAAGACAACTCATGACCATGACCTTGGTGCAAGGTCATTTATGCTAACATCAACACTACCTGTACATCAGTACTGTCTCCAATCTGCTGTGGGTCCTTAGAGAATCCTCAGTTCCTCCTGGATCTCTGAGATACCAGATCACTGCTAGACAGGGAATTTAGGTTATATGTAGGCTATAATATTTACCTACATAGAAGAATACTTACGTTGTATAGAGGCCTTGCTTTGGTTCATGCTTGATAAGCCTGGGTATTTGGATACCTAGGCTTATTGTCATTATTTGTGTTGTACAAAGAGGAAGAAGCACAAATATGCCTTTTGCTTCTTATTTTTGACTTCATCTGTTTCTCTTTAGCTGGTTTGGACCACAAAAAAAAAAAAAAAAATCAAGTTAATTTTTTAATTTAGACTGTTTTCCCCTTTACTCGCTTATCTYTTCCAAAGACTTAAGTCTATATTCAGATATTAAGTAATAGAAGAAGTAAAGATCTATTATGTTGGAACAAGTTACTAAATAAACCTCTGCAGACTCAGCAAAATCTAAGATCATAAGGCCTGTCCATCAGACAGGCACTGATCATCATTAAAGCACTTAGTGACACCTGGTAAAAGACTTCTGAGGGTGGCATGTAATGATTTTGGATGTTTAAGAACCTGTCTTCTTTGAATTTTTTTAATATGAAATTTCAAAAACTAGAGTAAGCAGTAAAGTGTAATAGCAGATCCTTGTCAGACTTCAAGAAAACAGCTGGCAAAGATCTTCATGCTTTCAGGAAAAGATGGCATTTTTTGATATGACTACATATGGGCCACTCAGGTATATATTGATTAGATGTCTTTTTCTCTCTTTCAGAGAGAATTCAATTACAGCTTGAAAACAAGTATTAAAAACTTCAGCCCAAAATAAAACTGGGGGAGGGAGAAAGGGATAAGAAAGAAAAATTATAGGTGTACTTAGACGTGAAGGCTCTAGCTACTCATAATGGTAGTGCTCACAATTTTTCAACCTACATTTTTTTTCCCCATTTTCTAGACAAGTTTTACCATGTATGGAAATGGTCTGATGGTTCCATTTTAGAGAATGTATACTTGTCATTTTTCCTTTCTTCTGTTCCCAAAGTGAGATACAGCAAACTTACCTGCACCATTGCAGCCTCTCAGTGTTGCTGTAGGGCTCCTTCTGCAAAGGACTGAATAGCCCGGCCAGATCACACTGTGATTTCTGTTTTCTATTCTGTATGTGACACCTCTGCTTTTTCTTCTGAGTAAGCGTATAATAACACTCTCTTTTCAGCTTGTCATGTTAGATTACAACAGGATGACAACGACAATACTCTTTCATGCAAATGTTAAAGCCGCTCAATCTGCTGCATATCACTAACTTTGTTTTTTCTCAATCTTCTCCTCACTGCTCTTCTTTCTTCACTCAGAAAGGGAGTGGTTGAGTTTTGACAGGCCATAAAGGCAAATTCATGGAAATCAATGAACTCATGAAGAGCCAGCCCATACTTCTTATCTCTTGCCACAAGTGGAAAAATGACAGCCGGAAAGGCTCACTGTAGAATATGAGAGGCTTGGTCTGAAAAATTACCATTTGGGGGAGAAAATCAAGTTAATCACTTTCTGAAATGAAAATAAAACTTTACTTGGACATTAAAAGCACCTTAAGAGAATTAAAGGAATTTTAAATATTTGACACAATCTAAGGAATTGATAGGTGTTTGAAGGTTGTTTGATGGGGCAAAAAACAAAAGACTTGTGTTTTGAAGACAGAATAGGAGGATTCATGCTGAAGCTTCTGCCGCTGGGCCTGTGGTCACAAAAGCCCTTCATTTACAAGGAATCAGAAATCCCCTCCACTTTCTTGCATGGGTGGAAAACTATTTGATAAATGCCAGCTTGCCTCTTTGACTAGTCAGCAATGTGGACTCTTTGGTGTTGCTCAGTATCCTGTGGAAAAAGGATAGATGCCAAAGAAAAGACATGGCACCAGAG
Organism: Nothoprocta perdicaria; assembly: GCF_003342845.1. Lineage (NCBI taxonomy): Eukaryota > Metazoa > Chordata > Aves > Tinamiformes > Tinamidae > Nothoprocta > Nothoprocta perdicaria. Next base: position 1,824,837 of record NW_020456110.1, read on the forward strand.
CTTGGCACAAAGTTGACTCATGTGTCACTTCCTTCCTTAAGACACTGGGATGTGTGAAAGCTCAAGAGCTACTTACTGCTTTTACCAACATTTCTACTCCTTTGCTGTGTTTCTCTTATTAAGAAGTACAAAGTAAAGTGATGAATTCTTTGCTTTGCCTCTAGAAGATGCGATATCTATACTGTCTTTTTCTTTTGTTGTAGTCTTTGCTGTCTTTTCCCCCGAAGGTATTTATTTTAATATTCTGCTTTGTGGCTTTTATCATTCATTCTTTTTGACATAAAACTATGCTCAGCTGACACCAATGAGCTTATAAACTTTGTTCATGCTGTCACATTTTCCTGCTCTCATCAGAGAAAAGTGAGTAATCTCCGGTGAATAATTTGTTAAATTTAGCCTCTTTTTCCTCTCAAACTATGTGATTTACTCAAAGGCATCTATTATTAGGCAGTGTGCCACAAACACTCTGTTTTTTATTCCATTTATTGAATATGAATATTCAAAATCTTAGCTTTTTCTTTTGGTTGTAAGAGGTCAGGCAAAGAATAACATAGTATTTCTCTTCTATTATTATTTTTCAAGAGTATCTGAGTGAGTTAAGAGCATCAGTTGTGGCTGTGGTTGTTATAGAAAAGGGTGAAATTCAATTTTTTTTTCTAGTGATCACTATTTATCTGCTATTAACATTCCTAAAGAAATTGCTTTGATGATCTTTTTTTTCTGTGGTTTTCACAAACTTAATTATTGCCCTGGCTTGTATTTTTGAGCAAAGCCCATTCAAGTTTCATACTTGACCCTTTTTTAGTTGGCATGGAARTCTGATTTTTGTGACATGTATACAGATTTAGGACATTCACATACGAAGACTTAAATCAACACTAAAATCATGATTCTTTTATTGCAGTGGTGTAATACTTTGTAAAAAGCAAATGCTTACTGAGAAAGCAGCTCAGTGCTGTGTGAGGAGACATTTAAAACAAATATTTAATTGCTATTTTCTACCTCTGACAAAGCATTCAATACTTTCATTTATAAAAAAAAAAAAAAAAAAAAAAAAAAGAGCTGGAATTTCAGGTTTTGTTTATAAATGACCACACAGAAAACCAAGACCCGAAAGAACATTTTTGCCACAGCTAGGCATCTTGTTTGGATTGAAGGATCTAAGATGTAAGATTTTCAGTATGTGTTTGAAGAAATACAATAGTTCTCTCAGTCACTATACTTACTGACTAAAATGAATGCTATGTTGGCAGAACTACTTGATCTATTCTGCACCAAACAATTGGAAACCATGTTCCTGCACTTTTCTTGCCCTGAATGACTGTAAGATGTACTGAAAGTAACATTGATAATTTTTCTTGACTTTCTCCTCTGCCACTCGAGTGTAGGAACACTCTGAGTTCATAGACAGATTTTATTGTAAAGAAGGTCAAATATCTTCAGTTTTGCTTTTCAGCTTGTTTATTTTGTCTGGGAGGCAAAAAATATATATATTTTTGAAAATGCCACCTGAAGTTCCAAACCATCTTCAAAAAAACAGCAGAACAATTTGCGCAGATGAAGTCTGATTTTGAATTTTGAGGTTAAGTGAAATATTTTAAAATATTTAAACTTAATACCTGGAACAGGTCCCTGTTAAGCAAAATTTCTTGTTCTAAAGGAATAAAGATCCAAATGACATAAACTYGAGTTATTCAGTGGAAAATACCAAATCCTTGGAAATGTATCAAGCAATTGAAATATAATTTTAAGAAATCTATCACTGAAAATGYGTTATGGTTCTGACGTCTAAATTCTATGAGATAGACTGCCCTTGGTGCATGAAACTTTGTTTGATGTCTCCGGACATCATCATCTTTYAGAATTTCTTTGGCAATCACAAGCATCCAGAAGAGAAACACAGTGAGCACCTACCTGTTTTTTGTGCAGTGATACCAGTATTTCCTGTCCCTGCAGAAACTATATCGATTAGCACAAAGCCTAAGACTTTGCCTTTTCTTGTGGCCAGATGATATTGTGTTGTTAGTTTGCTGTAAATTCCTTAATCGAGGTACTTCTACCCCTTTGTGTTGGAATATTTCGAGTTTATGGCAGAAATTAATGCTATGAATCACCTTGCATTTTTCACAGTTAGTTTTTTCTCCCTTTCTAGAACTTGCAGGACATGCTTTGCAAAGGTATGCCTAAAGGACCACATGGAGAGCATGCCCTTGGCTGGAATGTCACTTCTGCACGTGGAATGTGGAATGACCTGGTGCCTGAGTGGCAAGGCCAGCCCATTGAAAGAGAGCTCTGTTGACCTGCTTGTGCTACGAGCAAGTAGGGAACCCTGTTGGTTTTGTGTGCGTCATCCTCCAGTGGGAGATGTCCCCAGTTGCCCAGTCCTGGGAACAGGTTTCTTGATACTGCTGGTGGAGAATTTAAARGTAAGGGAGGGAAATGAGAACTTTCAGTGAAAATGAGCAGAAGGAGAGGAATTGTACCAACTCTTAATAGCCAGGTAATGTTCCAATCAGTATGTCCAGAACATAACTCCATATGGGAAGAAAAGTCATGGGCACTTGGTGAGCTCCTCTGAAAGGGCGTTCAAGAGGTAGTCTGTGATGATTTATCTTGAGGAGGTCTCAACGCCATGCCTCTTTGGCAGTTCACATTGCTATGACCTAAACCCTTGCCACCTGAACAGCTGACATCATTCATTTCAAATCTAATCTGCCAAAATGAGTTAACCTACTACATTTGTTCCCAAATCCTCCTAGTACATTTAATCTTTACCTTCTTGTTTTAAACTATGATATTCTCTTTCTGCAGGTGCTTGCAGCAATCTATATATATATCTAAAAAACCCTCCAAAGCTAGTAAAATTAGTTAAAATAAGGAAAACCAAGAAACTAACATCTGCAGGAAAAAGTAATTTCAAGTGTCCAAAGTAAAGAAAATGGAAGTAGTTTTATCTAATCTCTTTGGCTTCTAGTTGTCTTTGGTGTTATTTGTAACACTAAGAGCTGAAAACTAGGTAGATAAAGTGTGATTTTTAAGTTCATGATGCCCCTTTAAACTGTCCTGAATCTGACCAGGTCTAAGATACAGGCAAATAGGTCTAAGATACAGGCAAATAGAGAATGACAGTAGAAAACTTCAACAAAATTTAGAAAGTGGGAAGTCTCTGAAGGACAGAAAAATAACTTATTTTTGAAAAGGATCTAAAAGAATAGTAGGAAATCATAGTAGTCAGTCCGACACCATTTTTTTAAGTTTCAGAAATGCTTTTAAAGGATCAAATGTGGATATATTTAAAAAGCACATTTTGAGAATAGACAATTAGTCTAAATATGGGATTATGAGCTTTCGGTAATTCATGTATGTGAATATTTGGGTTTATTTTAAAGATATTACTTTATGGATCAGTAGGAGTGCAGTAAACAGTATAAACCATGATGCAACTGCATGACAAAATCTCTCTTTGATTGAAGAGCTAAGTCCTCAGGATAGAGGAAAATATGGCAAGCACAATTGATGGTTGACTAAATTAGGCAGAAGATTAAATGTCCTATCTTTGGGCCTTGTCAGATTAGCTCCATTTCACAGATCTGAGTCATCAGGAAGAACCGGAGAGCTTTGGCAAACACTCCATATAGCTTCAGAAGCAACTTGTGATCTTGCGCGACAGATTTGCTCCTGTGTGTCAAAGGTGTTAAATACAGAGTATCAAAAAAAATGCTGCTTTTTCCTTCAAAGGAATGAGAAAGATATCCTAAAACAGGAAAAAAAAAATTATCTGAAATATTTTCCTGACATCAAAACCATTCTGATTAATGTGTGGACTCTGTACAGTTGATGGGGTACAGTGAGAAGAACTGACTGAACTGGGAACACTACAGAAATGAGTACAGAAGGGAAATAATGCATCTGGATGTGTGAATGATGCATTTGGTTCATATTTGCATAAAGAGACCATGTTACCATACAAAATTTTTGAAAGCCATATGCCCAGGTCTTAACGGCATGGCTGAGGGCAGGGAAGAAGGGTGAGATCAGAGGAATCTTTTCAGTGAAGTGTAAGACCTCCTGTAGGGATTGCAATGAGACACATATGTCTAGTATAAAACTCACTTGCATATGCTGATAGCAATGAGGAGGAAGTTTGTCTGTTTTTCAGATGCTAYTCAGTTAAAAGTCATAGGACCCTGTAGGAACATGAGAGAATAATTCTGTCACTTCTATAGATGGTAAGTTCTTCAGGTAAGCTACAAGCCATAAAACAGGGATGAGGATCTGCATATTAAATGCTCCAAAGCTTATGTAAGTAGAGGCCATTTATAAAAATTAATATTTAACTTCAGATTTTTAAACCTGACTAAGATTTTAGGTGTCTCTCATAGATGGGAAGTACCCTGAATCACAGTGATGAAAGATGCCATATACCAGTAAATGTAAGTTGTTGTTGATACTGTCTCTTTGCAGCATTTGCCATCAGAACAACTTTATCAAGTTGTTTTGTCATACTGCACACTGAACGTTAAAAATAATCTCAGATACATTTGCAGATGCTACCTTAAATTATTTAATAACCCAAACCTGACATATTCATAAAAAGAGCAAAGGGTAAGTGCAGGCCGAATGTGACATTCTCTGTGACACAATAGAGGTCTGTGCAAATCCCAACCAAGTACCTGATGCAGTGCAGCAGCTTTGCAGAGTGTTCTTTCTCCTTTTTTTTTTTTTTTTTTTTTTTTTTGTGAGTGCATGACTGAAAAGAATATTTCTATCTCTCTTGTCTTCAGCTGGCAGGGATGCTATTTGGCTCCCTGTGCCAATGAAGATGGCATCAAGTCATGCCACTTTCTCTGTATTTGCAAGCGGCTCTGGTCCAAAATGCCTGGAATCTTCTGTAATTGTTTTACCTGCTCTGTGCTGATGTTCGGCACTTATACARGGTGTGAAGAGCTATACGTTCATGAGGCGCCTGGCAAGAGCATCGAACTGGCTGTTATGTTGTGAAGAGAGGGGCTGGTATAATCTAGTGCTGTGCATACAGCAAAGGGAGCAGATGCTGCCACACAGATGAGTGATTTCTCAACGATTCCCGTGAGATTAACAATTTGCACCAGACTACCGCGAGTTGGAGGCAAGTGCCTCACACAGCAGCTTCTCTTGACCCCACCACTTGGACATGTTGCTGCTGCAAAATTTGTGTCTGATATGGCTGCTAAAACCGAAAAAGGTACAAATAGCCAAGTGCTGTTTTTGAACAGTTATAACTTAAAATCAGATAGTAGTCAGATGTACTAGTGCCATTTTTTTTTTCTTAAGGCTGTCCTAGTGGATTAAGGCATGAGTGACCCCAATGAGTTGTGTCATCCGTTGGTGACAAATTCAAGTTTATGTCTTTCCACACTCAGGGTGCTGTGCTTCTATCTGAGTCCTTCCTACCAGCCTCTCTCTTTGGCTGCCAGCATCTATGGGTGGACTCAAGACCTAAGACAAGATCTACATCTGCCCTGCCTCCATCGCCCTGGTTTGTCCAGCCACTTCCTCAACTGCCAGGTGACCTCTTGTGACAGCATCTGCTCCCTCTTGGTGTCAGCCAGAGGCAGGGAAGGTGACTGTGCCACAGGGATGGGAGACACACAGGTAGAAAGGGAGCTGATGGGAATGGTAACTCTGTGCATGGTGGATCCTTCACACTCTACTCCTTTCATAACACCATGTCCAAAACAGAGGTGGAATTCAGATCTCACAGATTTTGCAAGTACTGCAGTAGCAAACTGAATTAAGTCTACCAATCTACTTAATTGTTTTGTCCTGCTATCACTATTGGTTCTTTGGTAAACATGCCTTCTTTGGCAGTATATATTGTGACAGTCTGACTGTTCTTTAATGCACTGCATGAGGTCTGACAATGTCTTAATTATTTTTCAGATAACAGCAGAAAACTATTAAATATATTGTTATTTCTTAATGTTGATTTTTTTATTATCCCACCATGCAGGTCAGATCAACAAAAAAACTGCTTGTGGATGAACATCTGTTTGTATTCCTGTGCATGAAGAAAAAAAGAAAACAGTGAATAGAAATCAATCCATGAATTTTATTTTATGCTTATGTATATTCATTTGGGGAAAGGGCCAAAAGGAAAGTTTTTAAAAACACGTATGTTGTACCCCCACCTGCTCCCTTACACTGTGATTGACCATTATATAAGCTGCATATTAGTAATACTGGTTGCACGTCCCTGAGAGGGGTCGGGAGCCTGCAGGAGCCAGCCCTGGTGTGGCAGGGTGCAGTGCACATCACCTCGAGCCTGTAGCTGCTACCTCTGCATGTCACTGTTGCCCAAGACGCTCCTGACAGATGTGGCATCAGGCACTGTGACACCACGTTCCTAATTTAGTTATGGAGGTCCCTGCTGAATTTCAGCCTGACCTGAAAATTTGAGAGCAACCATATGGCTGCCCTCCGCAGCTGAGGTTGCTGCCTTCGCATCTAGTTGACTCTTCAGATTTGAGTAGTCTAATTAAATCTGCCCACTTCTCCACACAGATAATTATCAGTCTCTCTATTACTCATGTTACTGCACAGCAACCCCTCTCGATGACTTTATTCATTTCAGGCAGGGACAGCAGGTACCAGATGGCAAACTGATGCTGTGTGGTACATGGTATTTTCATCACTTGGTGCTTAGGGGTTCACCTTGCTCCTCTGCATTAGCCTGACGGCGGTGATTGCTTTTGCCTGCTCTGATAATCTCTGGAGCATGTGAAGGGATAGTGTGACATTGCTTTGGAGGAGCTGCTCAAAGGCAGGGAACGTTGTTGCCATCTGTAGAAAACGGGGACTGTTTTTATCCTCTTTGACTTGTAAGGAGAAGAACGGATTTTGTAACTGCTCTTTAATGTATCAGCTTTCAAATTGAACAAGTATATTAAGTGCTCTTTAGGTTAGGCTGCAATTTACTTAAGGAACCCTGACTCGGGGTTTAATTATATAGGCCAGGCTTTTCCTCATAAGGGAGCTCAACACAAATAGCCAGCTTTCACTAGTTACCTATGATAGTATCATCTGCATAGAAAGATGCAGTGGCCACTAGAAGGTGCATTTTGCATTTATATTTGGTACACTTTGCAGCCAAAGAGAATGGGTGTGGGTAAGCCTGTTTCTGAAATTGTAAATTATGTGAAAAAAAAAAAAGGAAAGAAATTGAAACATGAATAGACAAAGACTTTGTTTATTTATTGCCAGGAGAGACCCATTAGGATTCAGTGCTGTGTTTCCATGGCATCCCAGAGACATAAACAGAAAACACAGGCTAATGCATTCAGTAAGACAGAGATTTTAAAGTCTAATGTGCAATCTAAATATATATCACATATGCCCACTATTTATTTATCTATTCTATATACCACAGTGAGAAGGAGAACCAACTAACTATTCCAGGGCTCTAATCCATTTAGAAATGTGTCTCCTGCAAATGTTCAGTATTTGTGGGGAATAATATGTAGGCAATATTATTTGATTGCCTCTCAGTCTCCTCTCATTTCTCTCCCTTCCATGATCAGTTTTGTTACTATCCTCATCTCCATAAGTACTTTTATAGCAATTCTGACTAGGATGCCCAGATCAAATTTAAAAAAAAAAAAACCCTATTCTTCAGTCCTGCTTCACTCTTTCTTTTTTCTAAGTTAAAGACCCTTGACTGTTTGTTCAGCACTTCAGTTTATGGCTATATTTTACAATATACACAAGGCAAATATTAGGCCTTGTGCCATTTCCCACTCCTTGTTTTAAAAATATCCTTTGCAAAGATGAACAAAAAGCTTTAAGCAGTTTTTTCCTCCCCTCTCTGCAGCCCAAATTTTAACTTTGGCACATAGCAAGGACAGAAGTGCCTCTCACACTCAAAATGCTATAAATGCTGTGGAGCTGACAGCACCTCCCTTGCCTCCGGACTTTCCCCTGCTTCCCGGGCTGTGGGCCTTTGGTAAAGCTGCAAGGAGAGCATGAAGTACTACCTTGCAGGGGCTGTATTTCAAGAAAAGAAACAGTTTCCAAATTGTTCGGTCTTTTTAACCGGGGAATTGTCTCCCAAGGGAGGGATGTGATGTAGGCCTGATGTTTGAGTTTTATAAAAAGCCTTTTTTTTCAGCTTTTTCTAAAAAAATCTTATTTTTAATGGCACCGTTTTTAAGCACTGATTTCTTGTGGTCTGGAAGAGCTACCAAAGAGGAACTGGAGCTATTTTGCATGTAAAATCTTTGCTTTTCTGTGGGAATGGAAAATTTCAATTCTCTGTGAAAAATGAAGTTTGGCTAGGAGAAGAAATAAGGTGCTTTCTCAGGTGAACTATTTCTCATGAGATCAATACAGTTGAGACAGGCAGAGATACTGAGGAAAGGTTACACTAAGGAGGACAAGAAGAAAGAAGAAATGAGAGCTGGACATTCACAATGAAATATCAGTATAGTCCAGGGTATTTTTGCTTAACATACTGTCAGTAAAATGTTGAGGTAGATTTGTGAGTTTTAGGATACTTTTCTTTATACCAGTGAGAAAATTCAAAGAAGGAGCAAAGGAAAGACAAGAAAGTATATGTGAGAAAGTAAAGAGTAAGGACAAAGAGTTGTATAAAAGCTTTTTTTTTTTTTTTTTTCTGGAGAGGGTGAGAGATGCTGCAAGAAGTAAACAGCACCCATATTCTTGACTTGAATAGACTTCAAATCTTTATTACTATCTTTACTGTTTACATMGAACGGTTTCAGAGCACACACTGTTCTGATCAGAGGTCAACTGACCTGAAGGTCTTTAACTTAAATATATATACTATATATAAATTCTGATTTGGTATATATCATTATATACAATTAAATATCCCATTATAAATATTATTCATATATTTACATTATTTATAAAAGTATTTCTTTAGAGATAGCAATATACTTTTTACAAGTACACAAGGACTTATTTGTAGTTCTTCAGGATGGAACTCCCAGAGAAAGCACTGTGCAACCTAAAACACAGCTTACACATGAAAAAGACAATTGCTATACCTGCAGTTTTTTCTAGCTTTCCCCAAAAATAGTATGTTAAAGAAGTATAAGAATTCAGTTGCTAATCCAAGCTGACCTGTGTCATAAGATACAAACTGTCTCCTTCTTGAGCTAACAGAACTTTTCTTTGTTGGGCTCTTGCATAATCTACTGCTGGATCAAGTGTGCTCTCATAAACATCCAAGACAATCCTACTGAAATCAATTCTATCTGTGCAACTTGTGTTGCAAGGTTACAGTTGCACAGTAAAAATATCGCAAAAGGTGATCTCATAAAAAGACTTCCAAAGGGATTTCTAAGGGCACCAGAGAACCAAGTTTCGTATCTGTTTCTAGACACAGTTGTCAAAGGCAGCTCTGAGAAGACAAGAGCTTAAAACTAAGCCCACTGAGTTTTCTTGCAAGAGAAACAGAAGAGCCTTCAAAACAATATTGAGAGGAGCTGCAAAGTTGCATCACTATTTCCCAGCAGGCAATCTGAAATCTAGTAAATCTGAATGTTCTACACTGAGAAAGCAAGAGACCCTCACTGGCTCACTGGGATATTTCCTGCTCCCACAATTACCTTCAAAGCCCTGGAGTCTGAAGGCTTGAAGCCATAAATACTGCTAACACCTACCATTGCTCTTATTGATGTTATTGATAGTGAAAATACTTCTTTAAGTCTTGAGACTGATAAAATATACCTTTCAGATAAGCATTGGAGATCATGTACTGCATTGAGGAAGGAAAAAAATGGAAGTCCCTGCTCATCCATTGTGACGTTAAATTTCATACTCTTTGGTCTGGAATAAGCCCTAGAAAAGTTTCTGTACAACAATCAAGGAGGAATATGTGGATCTGCACAAAAATTTGTATTGGGGTAGGCTCTAGAAAAATGAGCAGTTGGCTTGGGTAGGAGGCTGCTAGGGCTGACAAARTATCTCTGCTGCTGCCTGGAGCTGAGGTGGCTGATGGTAGGAACAATGAGTCTCCTTGCTGTGCCCCTCATTTCCCCCATGCACTGGGGAAGTTGTTCTACCAGAACTGCCCATGTTCGAGTGCTGATGGTCTTTGCCTGCCCCTTGTGTTGCACATCTCTGCCTGGCTGGAGAGACCCCAGCTCATTGCCCTCGATGCAGGAAAGATTCGGTCTGCCCACAGCTGTGAGAAGCATGCTGCACGTTTCTTGGGGCTACATGGGGTAGGCCCCTGTAAGAGGCCTCTAGTGATCTGTCTGCAGGGCTTGAGTTTGCTCTGTATTTAAAATAGTTGAGAGATTGAGAACATCAATTTAATTCTGACTCACAGAACTGGAAAATATATTCTTTTCCAATATTTTCTTTTATTCTAAATAGCCAAAAATGGCTGCTTATACTTCTAGATCCATACTTTGACTTTATGTCCTGATTTTCAACTTCAGTGTTTTGGTCTCAGTCTCATTAAAGTAGGTAAGAAAACACAGTCCTTCTCATTTCACTGGATGAGGCAATGTGCAGTAGGAGTTTGCTGAAATCTTGCAAAACATATGTATTGTCTATAAAATTCTAAAGTGAGATATGGTGAAATAGAGAAGTTCCCACACATTTCTGCTGGGGATATGAGAGACATTCAAGTCCAGCTGTCTACAGCTTTGTTGAAAAGATGAAGAATAGAATCTCAAATAAAATAAAACTTCCATATTTTATCATCTGGTAACTAAAGAAGTGTTCGGTTGATCTAGTTGTCTTCTTGGAATGTCACTGTTTGGTACATTCAGCAGAGTGAAGCTGATCTTCACCTGATTCAGCTGATTCAACTGATTCACATTCATAGACAATCCAGTGCTTAATGTATTAGTCAATATAATATAACATTTAACTTATTGAGCTCTTGGTTCCACTCAGTTTGGAGTGGAAACGTCCATTCAGAGGTCAAAAGGAAGGAAAAGAAGAGAGAGTACAAAATCAAAGTTTTAAAGGGTGAAATAATCCATTATTTTGTGCTGAATGTCACTTGCATACTGTGGAATATTTCACCGATTCAATACTTGTTTGTTTACATAACCTTGTTTTTTTTTTTTTTTGAATTGCACATTTATGCATTACATTAACATTTCATGTGCTGCATACTGCATTTCATGGTGACACTAAAATTAAATCCTACTACTCTACGCTCTCTATCAGACAACAAAGAAAAGCTTTAGAGAAGCATTCTTAAAACATTCCATCGTTAAGCGGCAATGTAAAGCTCTTTTTCTTTGTAAATCTGTTTATAAAATATTTCTCTCTTTTACTGTTTGCCACATGAATTTTGTATTCTAGATGAAAAATTTAAACCCAAACAAATATTTTAAAACAAATGACATTTGCCAAGTGCTTGAAAGGTGCCAGTTGACAACATGCTGTTCATTTGTTGGGTATGTAATAACATTGGCAGCAGCATTAACTTATCAACCTCTTGGAATATGGAATTTAAGAAAGGTTGAGGCTAGAGTTGGGACAGCAGAAGAAGTGGTTTCTTCGTGAAATGGCCATGATGGATGATGCCCTCTGTTCAGGTGGCTCACATTCCATTCATTATTCCAGACGTGAAAAAAAGGGGTGAAATAGCCCAGATTTAGCCTCAGTGATCTCATTCACATACTGTGACCACATGCAGTGGACACCGTGTGGAGGCTTAGGGCATGATCCTGCTGAAGCACAGCCAAGGCCAGCTGAGGATGCCCATGACCTAGGCACAGTGAAGTCCCTATGCCTCACCCTAAGATTGTTGTGCTATTTGTGCAACAGTGCACCTTCTGGTTTGATGATGAGGAAGTCTGAGAAGACACTGGGGACAGGACAGGAGGGACAAGGACAAGGAAAAACCCCTGCAGTTCACTACTGCTGTCCAGTGGTGCAGATCACTAAACCCTGGGGTGGCATCAGGCAGGAGATGCAGAAGGTGTTTCGTGTCCAGGTGAAACATACCTTTGTTTGCCATTTCCAATGACAAAGACAACCTACCTCATCCCAAACTTGAGCTTTGCATGACTCATAAGGCATTCAGAAGCTATGCGCTCTCTCAGATCACTCCTGCCAAGATCGTGAAGAGCCCATTTGTTTGACTCTTGCGGTTTTGGCTGCATTCTGTCTCAGGGGAGTAAAAGTTCATGGTTTCTAGTTCTAAAAGACAATGATCTTTTGATAAACAGTGGATTTTGGCTTTCAGAACTAAACAATTTTCAATACTTTTTTGTCAGTGCATTTTAATGATGTGCTTGTATTTTCTTTGTCCTAACTTGTTTCAGCCTAGACCTTGTATAGATCCAGTGCGTTGGAAAACATCTTCCACTTTGACATATAGTTGTTGTCTGATTTTTGTCATTGCATACATTTTATAATCAAAGGAAACAAACTATTGTGAGAGTACAGAGTATGTGTTCTTCCTAAAACTGCATCATCAGAGCTCTTATAAACTCACCAATTGCATCTATAACCAGCATTGCTGCTCTAAAGCTATATATTAGCCTCAAAGTCATTCAACACATTCATTTTGGAAAGAGATATCTCTTAAAACTGATCTTGCTATGCCTGATCACTTAGTTTGTGTTTCACCGCATGGTACTTGTCCGTATCAGACATCTAGCAGCCAAAGTGTCTCGAGGAGGGTAACAATACCACTGTCTGCACATTTAGTTCCTGGGTGTTTGAAATGGTACTAGCATTTTCTCTTCTGTGGGAGAAATGGTCTAACCTTGTGAACTCTGCAAGTCTAAATGGACAACTGCTTTCACTTACTACAGGTTTGCCAACTTTACAGGGAGCCCAGGTGTCTGTGGTACAAGCAAGAGAATGAGCCTGATGCAATTGGAGAAAAAATTACCTTAGCCACAATAAACCGTGTAGCAATTATTAGGCTGTTTTCTAAATGAGACTTCTGAGATGCTTCTATCTTTATTCTATGTCAGGCTATGTCGTTTCATATAACACTRCTAGTTTCTTATTTTCCCTTTTTATCCTTGAAGAGAGATTGTTCACAAGGATTACTCTACTTTATTGTCCAGAAATATCAGCTATGATTAATACTCTGCCTTGGATAGTACATCATATTTTCCCTTTGGGGCACCAAGTGCAGTGTCCTTTCATGCACCTTTCTGTCCTGACAAACAGGTTTAGCTATACTGTGTTTACAGAAGGACATATTTTCCAGTGTCTACTGTCTGCACGTATTATCAGATTGGACTGCAGTATCTAGGGCTTGAGATAAATCCAGCTGAAGCAAGACATGTCTGTGTGACTATTGAAAACTGGATTTTTAGAAACTGTGTTCCATGATCCAGGGTTGCAGTTCGTGACAAAGTGAAAACAAAACTTGAACCAAATAAAATCAGGCTTTGAGTTCACAAGCTAAAATATATTGCAGGCTATTGCTAAAAAAAGAATCAAAGAAATACTTTGTATTCAATGAATTAAATACAAAAGTGTCGTAGTATTTTAGCTCAGTACTAAAAAGGATATTCTTATACCAAAGACATAAAAACAGGATTAGCCGTCACCAGCAAAATGAGTAAATTCTTTCTTCATTAATGGAGATACCTAACTAATTCAAGGGTCACTTTATTTTTCATTCTTTTTCACTCGGTGATGTAATAAAGGTAAACTTGACCAACGGCTGAAGAAATGGTTAAGATTTTATTTTACCAGGAATGAAACTATTTTGGGTGAATGGAGGCAATTAAAGTGTGAAAAAGGAAGAGAGGGGTCTAGCGGTTTCAGGATATTTTGAAAATTCCTTGTTGTATGTCAAACCTTACATTTGGACTCAGATTCAGCAATGAAGCTTCCTGATTGACTGAGATGGAGCCATGTAGGCCTGAAATACTGCATTATTAGCAGATATTATATGTATGCAGGACAGGTATGTGTGCATGTGTGTGTGTAAGAGTGTATTTGGTTAAAAAAGCCAGATATCTGTCTCTCTCTGCCTGCTTTGCCATGCTGTGTGGGCAGCTGTTTAGCTCAGCTCTGGGCTCCTGTGTGGAGGATCTGTACTGTGCATCCACCAGTGCCTGGTAGAGACCTTGCCCTGGCACTGCCACTAAACATTGGTACATCAGTACCATTTGAGTACTGTCTTGAAGGAAAGCTCTTCCCAGGAGAAGTGTGGTAGACAACCCCTACCGCAAACAACATACCTATGGCTCCTCACCATGTTCGGTCACAATTTCAGAGGCAAACTCATCCTTGCTTCACATGGAGGTGCTGTCTGTTCCCAAGAACCTGTGTAAACAAGTGGAGCAGTTGTCCTTAGATAAACACCCAAACATTCCCTTTCCAAATTGGTTTACCTAGGTTTTTTTTTGTAGCTATAATGGAGATGAAGCCTGAGACCTTCATGACTCTCCACCACTCCTTTTTTTTCCCTGGACTTCTGCCACTTGTGCTCGTATTGTTTTCTTCTTCTTTGCCTGAGAGTTTTTCAAGTACTCTGGCAGTGTTCCCCAGCTTTGTAGCACTTTTCCTGAATTCTGCATTAGTCTGGGTTAGGCTGATGGTCCTTAGGGTCATCATTGTTTTGCTGTCAGTCTGCTCATGCGTTCTGCAGAACACATTTAGCAGAAGAGCTAAATTGTTACTGTGTCGAACTACAGGAAGCAGGGAAGTCTGCCTGCAGCTGGTGAGTATATGACGTGCTGTACATGCAAATGCTTTGTAAGAAGTTTGTCTGTTAGAATACACTGGCTTTAACGTTCTACTCAACTAAATACTTGCGTCTTGCACTGTACCTGAAGGGCTCTCTATTTAGAAATCATCTTCTATTTTTAAGTGAAAGAGAAGTTAAGATGTAGATTGTTTGGAAGCTGACCTAAAGCACTGCATCCGTTGAAGATCTTATAACGTTATCTATGCGCACTTTAGGAGCCAATAATTAGCCAAATGTTAACTCACACATCTTGATGTGCTAATATGTTTGTAGAAGCTCCACACCAACTGTAAACTGTTTGAAGGTGAATCATTAACCTTTCATTTTCTAATTTGTTTAAAAAATGCTAAATGAAGGTGTAGTAAGCTCTAACCACAGCTTAGTTGCAAATTTTCATTTTGAAAAGCCAGTCCTTTTATTCAGCTTAAATTGCTTAGCTCTTCATTTCTAGATTAGTTGTATCTACTTAACTTTCAGCTAACCCAAACTATCTTTGAAATGCGTGAAAAAAATGAAAAACAAAACAAAATAACCAACCCCTTCTCCCTGAGTTTCCTCCCAATTTACTCCTCAGCTGAGAAATTACTTGCCCAGTAGCAACCTGAAGTCCTTTTTTTTTTTTTTTCAGTCGAGAAACAAACTACTGAAAATCTAGCTCTCTGGTGGAAATGATGAGAGGCCTTTAGCTGTAGTGGTGTTCTTGAGAGAGGCTAAAATAAAAGTAGCAACATAAATTGCTATAATTCTTGTAATTAGTATGTGCTTCTCTATCCTCCAGCAGTGTTTTTATGCATAGGGTAGCAGCTACAATGATATGATTAAAGTATAAAGCTCAATAGACTCACAAAGAAAAAAAAAAGTTTCAATTTTTGACCACTGGGAAAAGGCTTAATAATAGCTCAATTACCTTCATCTGCTCAGCAGTGCAATGGTTAATTGCCTGGCACTAAGTGGGAACAAATCGCTGCTGTTCATTGACCTGTATATCCCTGTGGCTTGCTGTGTGCACTGAAGTCTGCTGTGCAGACACCACCGCCCCCCACCTCGAGACTGTGGGGAAAAACATGACTGTTGGCATCATGGGACCCTCTGTTAACAGCACGACTCATCATTTGTGCAACATACTGCCTGTTTGGCAGAGGGGCACTGGCTGAAGAAGGGACAGTTTGAGGGCTTCTCTGGAGTGTAGTGTTGACATCTCCAGTGGTCTTTCCTATATGATATCCTTTGGGAGCTGGCTCTGTTGGGCACTAAACTCCTTAGAGGAATAGCAGAGTTATTTATGAACATGAAAAGTATTAATATTCTTATGAATCACAAGAGTTCTTGATCTGTGGAGTCATCATGGAGTCACTAAGATATGCTTGGGAGGGCAGTGGTCCTGGTGCCTCTTGGTTGGTGCCAGTCCATACCAGCCCTTGGGGTGGTGATTGCACTAACAAACTGCATGTTTATGAGAAATCAGGACCTGCAATTAGAGTGCATTTCTTCACATGTATGCTCCCTGTTTGGCAATACTGAAAGGACGGCTAATAACATAGCTGAAGGTTTTGCCTTTGTAATTTTAAAAGCTTTCTTTTTTTTTTTTTTTTTTTTTTCAGGAGGAAAATATTTTCCAACTGATCCTGCAAATCCCAAATTCTGTGAATATTTATCTTGACAGACGTGTTTCGTTTAGTTTAGAAGATTATGAAGTCCTTGCTGTGATATGGAAAATAAACCTGCTTGTATCGACTTTACTAAACTTCGTTCTTACCACTTTTCTTTATGTCTCACATTGCCATAATGTATGCAAAATGCTTAGCTCCTCAAAACAGCTTTACAGGTCATTTTCCTCCCATAATAGCCAAATCAGCAGCAAAAGCACTTCATGGTTTAAATGCACTTACAGAAGAAGTCTGACTGTAGAAATATGTACTGTATATTAACTTCCACCATCACAAAGGCTCAGGATTTTCACATGAGCAGAGATTATAGCCTTCAAAATCTTTCTTTTTTTTTTCTTTTTTCTTTTTTTTTTTCAGCTCTTCAGTGTAAATATGAGCAAGTGGCATTTATTGGCTCTGCACTACCAAGTGCCCTTGACCTAATGACATTATTGATTTTCTACCATTGTCTTTATTTATATTGGTCTGTGAGGACAGACAATGTTAGTGGTCTCTCCCAGCTATTAATTATGATCTATATGATAAGCGTGCAGAAAGCCCTTGAAAGAAAAAGAGCATTCAAATACCTGCATACATGCAGAAAGAGACGCCCAAGGAGAAAGGGCGATGTAGGTATATCCTTGGCAGTGCTGAGATGATTTCAGTTCATTACTCAGTCACTTCTGTGTTTTGTGTATTTAGGAATAGATTTTCATTCTCACTAAGTCTCCTATACACTCTGACAGGGCATAGAGGGACTTTTAAATGAGTACACCCTTTATGAATAGAGGTGAAAAGGATCTTATCATAAATAAGTATTAGACTTTTCTGATACTGTTTAATTCAGCATGAGAAGATGCTACATAAGCTGTCTGAAGCCAGGGAGCTATACAGACACAGGCTCCATTTGCTAAGGTTGATGGCAGAAACTGGGCCACTCTGGAGCTCCAGTGAATATGCAATAATTGAGCACAGGAACAAGACTTGTGTGGTTCCTGGTATCATCACAACTCCAAGGCACTTAGGTGTGATGGGGCAGGGTCTTTGCTGCTGCATACAGTCTCTTTATGGAGATTAGAGAGTTAGATATAGCTGTATTTAATAATACTTCCCAGAATGGCACTTATCCAGACTTTCTGCTAATTTATAGGGAAAAGTCTATTTAATAACCATATTTTTTAAGTGGGATACCTCAGTAATATGGAATATGCTGGAGTGAGCTTTCTCTGCTACAGCTATTATTTATGTAACTTTTTTTTTAACATAACAAAACACTTTGCAATACTCTTCACTTTAAAGAAAAACACTATAAAAATAAATTTCATTGATATTTTAAAACCTTACAATAATGGGCAGGGATGAAGTAAAAGTGAAAAAGACCCTAATGCACTTCTGCATGGTACTGTACATTGCTGGGAGGAAGTGTTGAAGTATCTCTGGAACCCAAAGTGGTCTAGTAGTATTTGCACTGGGTTAATCAGTTCTGCTGCTACTTATGTTCCTAATTAGCACTACTGTCCTGCTTCTGAGACTCAGGCAAATGCCTCTGAATGGCCCTTGACAGCACTCAGTAGAAAGATGAGCTTGTTCAGAGTCATTTTGGTATCTTTACATCACTTTTAATTATACCATTCATAGAAGCCCCTGAACAGGCTAGGAGTTTGCTAACTAGAAACTAAGAGGAGTGTACCATAAAAAGAGAGAGTGGAAGCATGTGCTTCCACATGAAGATGTGAATGCACACTGCCACTGGCTTTTTGTCTCCTTTCCACCCAGCTGAAGAGCAATTCAAACTCACACAGTCCGAAATGCTTTAGAGTCCACCAACTAGGGCTTATTGGCATATCTGGCATTGTGATACTGTTGTATCCTATATGCCCAAACAGTTTCTGTAAAAATAATAAAAAAGCAACGATAAAAAAATCCCAGACACCTTATAGTACTTTGGGTGATTTCACCCTTATGTTTCCAAAAACAAAAAAAAAAAAAGCCAAAATGTGTTCCCTGTCCTCTATTTGTTATCTATGCAGTTTTGCTGATCAAACGGTTGATTAGGTAACTGTTGGACCCTTTTTATATCACTTACAAATTCATTTAAGTGCTAGGATTTTCCCTTGTGATGAAATGCATAGTGCCAATATGCCTTAGCTTGTTGTATCTGTGTCCTAAGAATAAGTTTTAATTTTTATGTATTGAAAATTTTATTTCTAGATATGTGATATAATAAATATTACATCTCTTTAATTCACTATTTTATCCATTAGGTTTGCATTTGCCTTTGTCTAATCTACTTTGTATCTAGTTACAGAATTAATTTTAGGACATTCATTAAATTAACAATACATGAGTCCTCTTCTTTGAGATTCTCGCATATTATATATCCATTTAATTTATGTATGTACTTTGCTTGTTGAAATGGTAATGTTTTCCCCTTCCTCCAGCTGTTTAGGTTTTTGATTAGGTATTTGATTTAGATTAATCTTCTAGATTTATGCTTGTAAACAGGGCAATTCTATACAACATATCCTTGACTTACTGTGGGTCAGGACAGATCTACTACCTGTCATTTTATATCATTCTATCAGTTGAAAGTATCTCACTTCTAGTGCTTATTCATGCATTTTATTAAAGGATTCACTTAAGTGTTACAGGCTTGACTTCTTCGTGACAATCTGAAGTTCTCTAACATCATGTTAGAGAGGTGAGGGAACATGGAAATTGAGATACTTTGCAAGTATGTATATTGTGACTTGAATCTAGAATTGGAACACTAACCCATTTAGATGTTTTCACTTGCCAATAAGTGCTGTTTAATTTCCAAACACTGCAGCATAGCTATGTCTCTGATTCTTACCGATACTTATTGAATGAAGGAAATCAAACTTAGCAGTGGCAGTTCCTGAGGTTAGCAGACAGGTGCTGCTACATTCCTGCGGCTTTGCAATCAGCTACATGCTGGAACGTCAAATTCACATCTCTAAAGACACAAGGCCTAATTCTCATCTCATTTACCTTCACTTATAAACTTCACTCTCTTGTTCTCTGATTTCCCTTCACCTTTTACATAGCTTCTTTGCATCTTTTTTCTCTTTGTCATTCACTTCCTGATCTTGTATGCAAAACTGATCAGTAAAATCTCCCCTGAATAACTGTTTCTTTGTTGCTGAGGAGAAACTAGATGGTTAAATGATCTATTTATCTATTTATTCTTAGTATCCTGCTGTTCTGTTCATTTATAAGAGAGGAAGGAAGTTGTTAGGCAGAAGGGGAGTGAGTGAGTTCAAACTGTTAGCAAAATACCAGGCAGCAAATGTGGGAGCAATACATGGGGTGATGAATGGATAAAGGGAGGATTGGGAAGAGTGAGTAGCTGAGGAAATTTTAACTTATAAAGTTATAGCAGCAAGCAGATCTTGCTAGCAGGGGCCRATCTTTTTGTGTGATGCTTCCATCTTTCATATGTCTTTATTTTTTTAAAGTAGAAATTTTCAGCTTTGGTATTTGAGAAACACCTCACAAATTTAAGACCTGATGCTTCTTAAATGCCTTAACTTAGAATAAGAGCAGAAACTCACTCAAACTTCCCACAGCACAGACATCTCTGTCTCATCTTAAGCAGTCACATACGGTGCCACATCTCCAAAGTGTGGTGGACCCCATGGGCTGCAGGCAATTTCACATCACAATGCTGTGCATAACTTGCAGCTGCTTTTTATATCTCCTTTGTGTGAGGGGARGGAACTTTGGGCTGCTTTTGAAACTCTAGAAGCTGCATTTTGATTTTAAAGTGCCCGTTTATCTTTGATAAGAAGTGGGCAAGAGAACAGAATGGGAGCCGTGATTGGCAGGTCCCATTGAATCCAGAAAAACTGCAATTTTTCTAAATCATCCCCAGTACTCTTAGAATCAG
The DNA here is from genome assembly GCF_003342845.1 of Nothoprocta perdicaria. Lineage (NCBI taxonomy): Eukaryota > Metazoa > Chordata > Aves > Tinamiformes > Tinamidae > Nothoprocta > Nothoprocta perdicaria. The sequence continues at coordinate 1,845,085 of NW_020456110.1, forward strand.
TATTCAGCAGGTCAACTGTCTAAAGCTCTGTTTTTTTTTTCCTTTTCTCAGTTTATTAGAACATTTGTAAATTCATTCATACCTGTTGTTAGACTTTTGCAAAGTTACGTTTCACTTTAATCTGTTGTACCGTATTGACTTTTGAATGAGCTTGTGACACCATCTCTTTCTCTCAAGGAAGATATTCCAGGGCCCACCTTTCCAAAATTCACTCAAAAACTAAGAATTTATGTTTGCATTTAAATTCGTTGAGACTGTGTGCCAGTATTAGGTAATTGCATGTGTAAACGATTAGATATGTGCTTAAAGCCTAACTAGAGAAAATGTTGATTACATGTACGCAAATATATAAAATCCCTGTTTCCCTTAATTCTGTCAAATATAGCAAATTCTTTCTTGCTCCTTACTGAAAGAACTACTCGGACACTGGTAATGAAAGAAGCTCAAATGTTCTACAAGCCATTTTCTGCTCTCAGGAAGGTCTTTTCACTTATGAGAGCTGCTCACCAGAGCCACCAGAATTTTGGTAGAGGGCTCTTGCCTTTTGTAGGGGCGTCATGTGTTGGCTCCTAGGAGACAAACTGAGAGTGTAACTCTGCATTTGACTGTGGAATCACCATGCCTCTTTCTCCCAAGTGCATGACCTGGTAAGAGAGCTCTTACTCTCTCTGTTGCCCTAAAAAGAGCAATTTCACATAGTCCCATGTTTTCTTGTCTCCTGGTTTCTTCCAGGTGAAGGCAGCAGTTTGCGCTGATCTCTCTCCCATCTGTAAAGGGAGTGCCTATAATACTGATGCAACTTTCTGTGCCCACTCAAAGCATCTCTAAAACCTGGAAACATTGGTCTTGTGCAGATCTACTTAGTGCTTGTGCCTCAGCTAGCTGGTTTTTTCAAGTGCAAAGAAATGCCAGAAGGTGTGATGCAAAGCTAGCATAAGCTCTGGTATACTTCTTATGAGTTATCACCTGGCACTCTGGGATAATGCTGGGCATATGGTACATCTGTTTCTGGTGTGAGTTGTGCATAACTCTACTACAAAATATGTGCTTGAATTCAACCCAAATATTTGCCACTGAGTATTTCTTGATTTTTTTTAATTAAATATAGAACTGAAACATTAACATAAACAAGAACAAAGCTAATTCTTCTCAGCCTTCAACCAATCCTCATTTTAGAGATGCTTTTTTTTTTTTTTATCAGAAAGACTTGAAAAGCCAGACATGAAAATGAGCATCTTCTTCACCAGACTAACAAATGTGTGAAATTTCATAGAAATCCATTCTCACAGTTTCATTATGCAGAGGATTAATGTTTAATGTTGACAGGCTGCAGGTCCACACTAATAAGAAAAGCTACAAAAGGCTATTGCAGAGGGGGAAAAAATTTCATCAAACATTCCAAGAACATCTAAAAGGTTTACAGAGTAAAAAGTTAGCTAGGTGATATTCTATTTGTGTTCAAGCAATTTCCTTGATGCAAGATGAGATTTTAATCATACTGTAGTTTCACAGTGCCTATATTGCTATCTTCTGTCTTCTTTCATCATCTCTGACCTTGATCACACAACTCTAAGAATCTGATTGTTTTTTGACCTGTTATGTCACTGTRTAACTCAGAAGACTTGTTTTTGTTTTCTTCCTTTTTAGATTGAAATTAATTTCCAGATTGCATTTATCAATATTATCATATTGACTGAAACAGCAGACAGTCAACAGAGTATCAGTGATGGCTGTACCGTTTGTTGTTTTTAAAATAAAAAATATTCAGATTTCTATTGCAGACTTCATCTGCAAATACTCTTCTCTGAATGTTTCCCACAACAGTTGCAACAAACAAAAAATACTGGAAGTCAGAAATTGAATGTGAGCAGATTATTTTTAAAAAAGTGAGCAAATATTTCCCCATTTTTTTATTCAAATGATTCTCCACAGCAGTGCAAGCAACTGAGATGAGAATCCTTGTGTAGGGGAGGTGACCACACTGTGTTCAGCGTGTCCTGAATTTCTCTTCAGTGGAACAGTTTCCTACTTAACACTAGCAAAATACTATATTCTTGTCTAAATAAACAAACAAACAATATCCTTGCGAGGTATTGTATGGTCAATATTTGAACAATRTAGTGTATATAAACATAAAGCAAAGCAATCCTATTTGTGTTTACAAGAAAAAATCCCATAAAATGCAGCAATTTGAGCAACAAGAAAAGACAAATAGCTTTCCAGAGCTATTACTAAGATATTTTGTCAAAAGTCTATGCATCAGCAGGCCATGAAGTCATCTAGATGTTTTTTCAAATCTTTTTGAGCATTATTTAAAGTTTCTCTATACATTTCTTAGGATATCTTTCAAAGGAAAATCTTAGAGTTTTCTCTCTGTAGTACTATAGGAATAATATTTTCAGGACAATCTCAGAAATGAAGTCTGCTATTTTTTACTGATGCTGATGCCTGATGCTTAGTGACATCATCCTAACRGCTTTTAGTACTAGGTTACACCCTGAAGTATGCACTTGAACACCTRTTGATTATCTCGGACTAGTAGAAAACATATCCTACCTGTATCTCAACTACACAGATAAGACTGTCCTACAAGACTTTTCTTGCATTTACAAAAACTGTTTATGTTGTCTATTCATAGAACCACAGAGTCATTATGATAGGAAAAGACCTTCAAGATCAYTGAGTCCAACCATAAACCCTTCAACACCCTGCCTGCTGAACCATGTCCCTAAGCTCCTCATCTACACATTTCTTGAACATTGCCAGGGATGGTGATTCCACCACTTCCTTGGATCTTACAAAATATCACACCTATATACGTGTCTTACAAGTGTCACACTTTTATTAYCTAAAGGTAGGTGTCTTATGTATATAAAATATGGGCCATTCTGCAGCTGTCTGAGGATACTTCTGGGACAGTCAGGTTCTCCACCTGTTATTCACAGATCAATTTGCTAATAGTGCTGATCAATAGCTCATATAACTAGCAGTGGTGTCTATGGGCACCTTCAGGACTCTGAAATTCCTGAGGAAGTCCTGTAACACTAAGTCAAATGCTTTGTGGCAAAGATGGTTAGGAGGGGTTAGTCTTCTCTTCTCGAACTATTGACATTCTGTGCCTGCAACAGGCTGGTGGGAGCCTGGGCCACCTGAGGTGTGCTTGATCTGAACCTCAGCTATATTGCAACTGTGACTTGAATTTTCTCTTTACAACACAACCATAGCTCATATTTTCTGCATTTTGCCACAGTACTCATCAAAGGAAAATTTCAAGTTAATTGTAATAAATTTGTTTCAAGTTAATTGTAATAAATTTGTTTCTTTTTTTTTTTTTATATATGCAGTGACACATGGGATATCAGAAGCTGTATTATTTGACTAGTGAAAATTAAAGTTTTGGTAGCATTGCACATGCACAACAAAATGTTCCCAAGATCTTCATAAATTTATATACTGGGAGACATTGTTTAAGGTAAATTTTATAAAATGCCCAAATTCTTTAGGAAATGAAAGCAACTTACACTCCAAGGACTGCCATATGACACAGTCTTCAATAAATACAGTTACACAAAATCATTTGGATTGCATGTATGAATAGTTTCGTTGTTCACTGTGATGGTTTCTAAGCTGCAATTAAGGTATGTTTATAGTACAGAATAGGGAGAAAAGGAGAGCAAAAGAAACTTCACACACACACACACACACACACACACACGCACACACACACACACACAAACAAACAAGAAACACACACACACACACACACACACACACAAAAACCCAAGTAAGCATTACAAAATCAAAACAAATATTTGCCTGAACCACTATAAGGGGAGAATGTCTAACAAAAGTCTAACAGTTTTTTCTGTACTCTGTGATGGCTGAAAAAATTTTCATGGAGGAAATAAAAAGAAAAAAAACCCTAAAATCAAAACAAGCAAAACCAAACCAAACCAAACTCAACAACAAATCCTCCAACTTGCTGTATTTTTGATTTTCCAAGAAAATCTCTTTGCTTTTCCTTCTCGGTAATTAACTATCTACGTACAGGCTTTTCCTCAGACCATGGGCTAATTGATCCAGGTGTTAGACATGGCCTAATAATTTCCACAGAATCAAATAGGACTGTGTTTGACAAAATGATGCAACATACATGTATGATAATAATCACTRCTACTTTAGGAATAACTGGAGTTAAAAATAGACTTTAGGAAAATTATTTATCCTTTCACATTTAATTATAGGACAGCATCTAATTCAGTATCCATTTTGTTCTCACAGGACACCAAATATATGGTCACCATCCAGTATTGCACTTATGACTTCTGAAACAAATACATGTTTCTATAGTGACAATGATCTATTGTAAAAAATTCCAGGGCCAGGACCTTCAGATTTTTCCATTTGTGGCTTTTTGAAGGCAGCGCTAAAGCCCTTTGCTTTGATTTTCCCCCTTTTCTTTAACTTGTGTATTTGGCACACTGATTCAAAATCACTCTGTTTTCCTTGAATAAGTCCCTTCATAAAAGGTGAAGCCTTTTTCAATTCAGGAAAATGCTTGACAAAATGTAAAGGGAAAAAAAAAAAAAAAAAAGCCCAGCTAGAACACTTCAAAACCATCATTGACACTTTGACTATTTTCATACAAATACATTTCACTTTCTAAACAGCAGTTATCATGCTTTTGTTAGCATAATGTGTGCACTGAAATCTCCATTAAAATGCAATAAGGCTCTGACATGCACTATAGCAAAGACCACTTCAAAAAGCATTGTAATGGGAAGTTAACGTAACCTGGGAAAGAGTTAGCAGGATGATGATAATAGGAAAGGAAGATAGCAGGAGAAACTATTACAAAACTAAAAAAAAGGGGAAAAAAAAAGCACCAGCTGAAGTGGCTCCCGTATAGAAGCTGCCATCTGAGGTCTGCTCAAAACTCAGTCAGTATGCTACCTTTATTTCCTCATTTGGGAGCACCTTCGTGTTTCCTCTGAGTATCTTGTTGACATTTTATTGTATTTCTTCCCTTTCCCAAAACTCCAGTTCCCATTTACTTGCAACTAYGACAAGCTAAAAGGTTGTTAAAGGGAAAGGAAGGACAAAAAGAATTTTCTAACATATTTTCTTAGGCTAAAAATTGGTGATACTTTTAAAGTTGCACTGAGTTTGATAGTAATCTTAGTGCTTAACAATCTAGAAAAATTCTGATTTCCTGCAGATAAATGTTCCTATTGTACCTGAAGAACATGCCAAGGCTAGGCAGTGGTGCTTTTGCTACAATTATCGTGGATGCTGACATGCAAGCATATGGATCACACACCCCTAATAGCAATTTAAAGCTGTAGTAGTATTGTCTTGACAAYAGCCCTCCCCTCTAGGGCTTTTGGAGCTATTAAGTGTACACTATGAGAAATATTTATAATATACTGTAAAGATATGCTGCAGCTGAAAGTAGGGATGGGATAGCTGAAGATGCAAGACATAACATTCAATTATAAAGCATTGTACAAAAAAGAATAGCCTGATAACCTTTCATTTGAAAACAAAAACTCTACTGCTAAGTGCAATATACTTTATGGATAAAAATTGTCACTATAGTTACAATACAAAGAAATGAAACCCACTACAGGTGAGAAGTGTTATCTTGCAAATTCTGAACCAGAGTAGAGGACTCTCTCAGCTTGTTCAGTGCCTTGGAATAATTCACTAATGAATGCTCTTCACCTGCAAAAATCCCAGCCTGAATTTTCATGCCAAACCTAAATAGGTTCTACTTGCTACCTTGCACTCTTTAAGAGTAGATGACAAAAGTGGTGAGAAGGGTAAAATGAGCAGGCAGAATCCTTTGTAGGAAATGAAATCTCTCATGTGTAAAGCTGTAAGATTGTGCCCTGTGCCTTGGGGCCAGGGGTGGGGATGGGACTTAAAAGAGCTCCTTTTAACTGTCATATTGTTATTTTAGAATCAATTGTGTGGGTTGGTGTCAGAGTCTCAGGTGAGGTGTGCTGCTGATATGCATTTCTAAATAAATATATATCATACCAACAGCGCTACAGCAGTATTACAAAAAGGCTTTCTTCTCATGAAAGAAATGGGAGCTGTTATCCCCTAATGTACAAATTTATGTAGAACAATGTGTGTCAATTTATTCCAGCTGAAGTTGATTTAGCAACTATGAGCTATCTGAGACTGACACTGTGTGCTGTATTTTATTCAGTGAACAGGTATGGGACAGATAATAAAAGTTACCTCAAAAAATATAACCTAACCTTTAGCCTTGAGGAATTACTTCTGATAGAAAAAAATACAACTACTTTTACATAAAATTTGAATCCTTTTCTTGTTGAGATTTACAGATTTGATGAAGAGGCTTTCATTTTTATTTTGAATAKGGGCACTTGTCCATAGGACTCACCAATTCATTTCATAGCTCACCAAATATCTATTTCGCATAATACTACTCAGTCTTTTACTGGATCAAAGTAGGATGCTTTCAGATTTTGAATAATTATTCAAATGGTTATTCCATTGATAAATTCATATTTAATTTTTTTTTTTTTGTTAATTCATCCTTATAGAGAAACTGATAATTCCTTACAATTTGGTCATTGTTTTCTTTTTTTCTTTCCTTTTTTTTTTTTTGAGGTGATTTATTTCATTTTTGGTTTTATTATCAGGAAATATGAGCTTAAAAAATTAGGAAACTAAAAATAAGTAGATTTTTTTTTGCCATCTTATGGAGGATTAATTTCAGTTTTCACTGAAATTACCATTTCAGTTTTCACAGAAATCACCATTTCTGRTATGGACTGAGCCCTAGGCATCCTCTGTAGTGCTGAAATGAAAACAGTACTCCAGGCTGCATGAAAGGAGAAAAAAAAAAGCAGCCCAGAAAAACACAATAGTGAAATTTTCTACTTTACTGGTATCTGTGCATGTTTATTTCTCATATATTCCCAGGGTAGGAATATGGATTGCAGGCAAAAGCTGATGGAGTTTCTGTTGGGAATCTCTGAGGCTGATTTTCAGAATCCCTTAAGATAGGGATAAAAGTGGGACCTTTTAAATACACCAAGTACTCGCAATAGCTTTATTACCACATTGCTACTTCACTCTGTAGATTGCATGAAGGCCTGGAGACTAATTTCAGCAACAGCCACAATTTACTAGCTATAGTAGCCCTCAGATGAATAGTTTCTTGTAAAATCAGTGGCAGCTTTATCCTACCCGAGCACAAATAAATCAGCTCTTATTATTCCACATTCATTTAATCCTGGGACATTAGTCAGCGAGACCTTTCTGCAGCCTAATAAACAGCAGCAGCAGCAGTTTTTCTTTATGAGAGTAGTTGTTCATCCTAAATTAGAGCCAGCATTAGGGGAAGGCAGAAACTTTTGCAGCATGATTTAAAGATATATAATATGAGACTATAATAGTGTATGAAAACTGCACCCGTGTGTATAAATATAGCAGGGTCATAATTTTACTATATGTGGGTTACTTTAGAACATGCAGCTTATTTTATCTATATATCTTGAAAGTGTGTGTTTTGTTGTGGTGAGTAATATTCATGTTATTCTGTTATTTCCCTGGATTTGGCTTCTAACTTTGTACCTTTTTTTTTCTTTAGGTATCTGTACACGGGCAATGGGAGAAATGAGGACATTGATTTGAAAAGATTATTCTGTTCTATGTTATCATTTCCATTTTACAACCCATAACCAAAAAAGCTCATCTGAGTTCATATTTACAAATGATATTTAGCCATATAATGGTGTTCAGTATGAAAGGAACAAYGTCTGGGCTTTGTGACTCTGAGGTTTCCTTCTCTTTACTGCAATGTATGTTAAAAAAAAAGATTATTATTCCTTTAAACACATTTATTTTCAGCTATTTTGACAAAATCTCTTTTTGACGAATGTCAGTGTAAGTCTATCTCATGATTTCCCATATAGATGAAAAAAATGATAATATTTAGAATGACTCTCTAAAATTCAGGAATTTAGATTTCCAAAAAGGCAACCATTGAGCTGAGATCTTTGCAAGGGCTCTGAGCCTCCTAAAAGTTTGTGCCAGGATCTCTAGGTTTTTTCCTGATCGAAAAAAAATGCAGTTTCAGTAAACTGTATTGGGACTAAAGATCTGCTCAAATGGTAATTTCAGCCTGAAATTCCAGAGGATGTGGAAATGAAATTCTGGTGGCGTGGCTTGCGTTCGCATGGCTTGATTTCACATGCCTTGTACTGAGGTGTTTTGGCTTAAGTCTTCTCAAAAGCAGCTCATCTAGAGTCTGTTTTACTTCTGGTGAGTATGCTGTGTCCATACTGCTGCCACAGTATGCAAATGACTGTTATTGTTATTTATTGGATTGGACTAATAGTCCATTACTAAGAATCTCCCAGCTGAAAAATGGAGTTTCTTAAAGTACTTACTTTATGTCAGTTCTATCCTTAAGTAGGAGAAATGGAGTATGAGTCTCTGATGGTCTGGTAGTGATTTATACGTATCGTAATTTCATTTGCTTTTACTTAATGCTTYTAAATTTTAGTATGGTATGAAGTCACTCTTATGCCTACGTAAACATGCATACAAAAATACATATGTACACACAAGAAAGTGGATGCATACATATTTATTAAATCATCATTATTAAATTTTATCATCTACCATGTTTAATATAGCCAGAAATATTTCAATATTGAAACTGATTTACTATTTCTTCATCTTCTTCATGTAATGCAGATGTTCTCTTCTGCTTTTAAATGGGGTTTGCCTGTAACTCTTTATTTGTTTCATTTTATTACTTTATTGCAATCAAMAATAAGAATTAAACTTTGAAGCATATCTTGTCTAGCAGCCTTGTGATATTTATTTTTTTCGTAAACATCTCTGAAACATCTYCCCTCTGTGTATACCACCGATACAGAACAAAAATCAAAATATATATAATATGAGCACTGCTTTATGGGTTAATTGTCTGTTTTGTGACTGAGTGACTCTAGGAATCATATAATCTCTGCCAAATATCTGGATGAGTCTTTTAATGAAAATTACAGCTTTCATGCTTGCCCACAGTGCCAGGAAGGCTGAAGAATTGGAGGAAAACCGTAATTTAGTACTGTACTTCCACTCACTTCTACCAAACAGCGAGCACATGTAATGCCTCTGCTTCTGTGCAGCTGACATTCGGTATGGGAAGACAGTGATGAAAAACACCTGCTGCCCAAAATGCAAGCATCTACCACCGTAGCTCGGTTAATCTTCCCCAATATCCTTTGTTTACATTCCCTTGCATATTCTGTCTGCAGTTTTGCAACAAGCAGTCAAAGAAAATAGCTGATATTTTTCTTCATGAATAATCCTAACCCAGTATGGACGAAGGGAGAAACATCCACAAACACAGACACACACACAGACACACATGTAGACACACACGTACACAGAAAGAGTATAAAGGACCTGTACCTCTTTTTTGGTGCTTGCATACAGGCTTAAACCTTCCTGCCYCTGAAATCTTTGTGCTAATAGATGTCCCTTATAGGTCCTGCCACACATGCACTGGCCTGGAAGYGTAGCCGGGAAATCGAAGGATTCAGTCTGAAATTTATATGACAGGGCATATGTGCTCTCGTGTTTGTGCCTCCAAACTTTGAATAATGTGTTTGGAGCAGCAGCAGGAGATGAGCTTGTGGCTGAATCCTGCTGCCATGGTAGGGAAGATCAAGGAACAGTTCAATAATCTACTGTACTGCAATAATCTACGTCCTCAATACGTTGGGTTTCATGGCTAGGTCGGCTCACAGAGGCTGAGGATCTCCTGGGATCAGTGCTCCAAGGAATGTCTCGCAGAGCTGGTCCTGGTTTCTCTAACTTCAAAGATGTTTTTTTACTGAGCTGCAGTACTGAGATTACAATTGGACATGGCTGAAGAGGGTCCTTAACAGACCGCCTCTGCTCATGTGGCTGTACTGAAGAGGGAAGACAGAGCTCAGGGAACCCAGACCCGCCTGAGCTGGGAGAGGGATCTCAGAGCAAAAAAAGGGGCAAAAACGGGGAAAGGAAGCTGCTCCTGATTTTTATTTCATTCTTCCTTTTTTCCTGATTCCATTTTGATTCTGTCTGTGGAGAAGAGCTGTCTCTTATGACATCCGGGGTTAAATTTCCAGCATGATATGAGGATTTAGTTGCATTCTCCTCCCCATATCAGTAATGAGTTGTTCTGCTCAGTGCTGACACACTGTGCTGAACGTTTACTCCCAGCGTCTCAAGTATCAGCGAGGAGGGAGGGCGARAGCTCAGGAGACTTCTTCAGCTCGAGAGATCCCAGGACAGGAGAATGAAAAATGGCAATTATTGCGTGTGGTAGAGAGAAAAGCTCAGGACTGAACTAGCGGGGGGGGTTGCGGTTCAGGGTTAAGTCGCGTTGCTGGAGCAGTATGGGGGAAGCATAACATAACACTTCTTCTCACAGCGCCTAGCTCCAGCCACGCTAAGTCATGAGCCTCCTTTGGAGGCTCCTACACATGCGTCTAGGTGGGTTAAAAAAAAAAAATTAGGGAAGCCTAGTTATCAACACTCATTTGCATATGCATTACACACCGGGAAACCCTCCGTGGGCAGAGGCAAGTATTTGATTTGCTCACTCAGATTTCTCCTTTGTATTCTGCATTGGCTCATCACATGCAAATGTATGCATTCAGTGGCATGCACCTAGGTTTGGAAATCATTGCTCTGGTTTCAAGGAAGAAAAAGAAAGAATAATAATAATCTCTCCTACCACCCTTCCCTCCCCCTCTACCCTATTGTCAACAAATTTCAATTCATCACTGTTGATTTTGCTGAAACCTACTTTGGACTGCTACAGCTCGGAGTGATGTTATCCAATGCCGTTTTTATCAGGGTTTCACTGTGCAATACCGAGTATGCAGGGGAGTCACTGCAGGCTGCTGGTACCCGTGATTGCCTCTGACATGTACAGCTGAAAGGACTCTTATTCCGAGAATGATCTTCTTTTTTAGACTGTATTGAGTTGGGACTGATTTTGATAGCCAGTTTCAGTCAAGAATCATAAAGTTATTGCACATTTAAGACCGTCAGTATGAGAATCATTCTCTGTCTCTGCCTCTCCCTCCCCCTCTTGCTGTTCTCTTCCCTCYTTTTCTCTCTCTCATCATTTCACAGGACTGCAAGGTTACAGAAAGGTCTAATCAATTGTCAAACTCTCCTTTATCTCTGAGAAGGTGGTAAAAAAATTCTAACTGCCCTGCTGTAGGGGGTTCTTCTGACTACACAGCACCCTTTTTCACATACAATGCTACCATGATTAATGTCCTCCCACCTCAGACCTTGTTAAAACCTGTTCTTTAAAGCAGGCTGGTGCACCACAGTGAGAGCAAGAGCAAGGTTGCATAAATCAACGTGTTCTCACAGCCCCCAGGATATCCATTATAGATGCCAGCTGGATGACTGGAAGATAGAGAAAAATGAATATTGTATCCTGTGGCCTTTTGCCTCTAATGACCACTTTTCAACATTTTTGAAGGCATGATTAAATTTTGATAACTGGGGAAGTCACTCTGAGCAGGCTGAAATAGAGATAAATTGACTGAGGGTCTGACATCTCAGTGGAGAGCAGGCAACTAATTAGTGTGTGAATCGCACTCTGAAAGAGATGTAAAAGGGAGGCTGGTTTAATCAGAGGAGCTGCTGAGGTACAGGAATAGTCAGGGATAATTGCGGCCTAGGTAGAAATCACAGGCTCAACGAGCAGCTTTTTCTGTCCGCTTGATTGGCAGCCGCTGACCTAGTGTCCAAAACCTTTGAACTCTTACAACAGTAACAGCCTTGTCAAAGCAATTTGCTCGCAGCTTTCTCTGACCAGTTATTTCAGCTGCGGYGCTGGGACACCCAATTTGAAAGGGCACTTTGCTCCCTGGCCACGGTGGACGCTGGGCRGAACAGCCTCATTATTTTTGATGACTTTACTTTTGAACCCGCCGTCCCCCTTCCTTGGCGCGCTCCACATCCTGCACGCAGACCCTCTCCCCGGGGCCCTTCGGCGTGGATGAAGTGTCAGATCAATTTAGCTGCTGATTGCAGCAAGGGAAGGAGCAGAGTGGGAAAAAAAAAGATCYGCAAAAGGCTACGGTATCCTTGCGAGAATGGACCTTCCTCAACGACCAAGTAGGTAGTGCTGCAGGGCAGGCGGAGCACGAGGAGGCAGGCTGGGTTTAGGGGAATCAGCCGCTACATATTTAATCTCCATAATGAGTGGCTGGGACGGCTCTGCTCGTCGTTAGGCAAGAAGGATAGCACACCTGTGACAGCGATGACTAATGTGCCGTCGCTCCCATAACGCGTTCCTATTTACTCAGCGCATACATGTAGTATTTTGTTTGTGCTAGCAAGAATTTTCCGACTTAAACTGGTGTTTAGGGGAATAATAATAATCCTCTGAAGCTGCATTAGCTGGCGAGGCAGATTTCATGTTTTTTTCTCTTTTTCCTCCCTCTTTCATGGAGGCGGGGCAGCTGGAGGGAGAGTGAGAAGATAGAGTGGGAAGCTTGCTGTCGTATTCCATTTGATAGTGTGAATTAGTGTTGCTCTACATTATTTTTTTGCCTGGGGCTGACTAGTTTCTCTTTTTAAACTGATCAGTCCCCCTGGGTCTAGTGTTATACCAAAGACCAGGATACCTGATGTGACTGGGTTGTGATGTGACAGCGCATAGTTTCTGCAAAGCCTTCAGCTAGGATTTTTAAAATCACATTTTTTCCACATGAAAATGAGGGCCAGTTCCTACTAAGTCTACATAATTAGGCACCTGCTGTATATTAATACTTTATTAATAGGTGGTTTAATCCAGTGGTACCCTGGGGCATGGCTCCATGAACAAGACAGCATTGGCTGGGGGTAAATAGAGTGCCATCCTTGCCCACGTCCCTACCATGCGTGATCAGAATCTACTTATCAACCACCAGCATGGGTCCCCAGAAAAGACGTCTATCTGCTCTCAAGCCCCTCACAGTGGAGCTAGACTTTAGAAATCCCTCTGCTTTCCAAAAACGCTTTTGGTCTAGAGAAGCCCCTTGGAGGTGCCCCTCAGAAATACGATTATAACTTTGGTGTTTCCAAGGAGATTCATTAAAACTCAATCTCACTTTAGCTTTAAATTGCCGGGGAAGTGATTGGGAGTGAGCGTTTTGTTGGATCAGGGTCAAAATGCTCAGCACTCTGACTTCCCTGTTTGCAGCATGAGTGTGGCTGTTTAAGACGATAGAAACACCAAAGTACACAGCACTGAACACATTTTCCAAGGCCAGGTATAAAGTCAGGCATAAATCAAATCMTTGTCACCTAGTTGCTGGCTCCCTTTTCTGATCAGTGCTAGGAATATTGAAAAGAAATAATTCTAACYAGAATTGGGGGAAAGAATTTCAATACTGTGCATATTAAATATGTATTTGTGCCACCTGGACTCTTTGCTGGCCTCCAGGTAAAGTAGGAGCAAGCACTTTGCCTACAACTGGGGAGCTGTAGAAATGACAACAGACTGAAGRGAGAAAAATGCCTACTAGGATAATAACAATTTGTGCAAAAATATGTTTATGTATAGGGACAAGAACAGCTTGGAAAAAAAAGAGAGTAAAAATAAGATATGTGGCATGTCAAAAGGTTGGGAATCTTATATTAATTTAACTCATAGGCAAACAGAGAATGGAAATGGACCTGTTCAGCAGAGGCAGTTTATGTGGATGTAACTTTGGTGATRGCTCCCTATGCACATTCCTGGTTCAGACTGAGAAATACGTGTGAATGGACACATCTACCTACAACAATGATAATGGGGGACCTTAATGTTTGAGATGCAGAGCCACTTACAGCTGGGTTAATATCAGTGGAACATAATAAAAAATAAGAGTTTCAATTAATGACCTTTCTTTTTCTAGCAGTTTTCCCTGCATGATTTCTGACTTTGATGTCAGGTTGAACGGCAAAATGGTTCTGAAGGTATGAGCAATAAAAACAGACACAATAAATTTGTGTAGGCCAGGCAACKGGGATGACTTAATTGCTACTTTACTGAAAAGGCTGCAGCCATTATGCTAAATTATTAAAAATAACACCCACTGTAATTTATCAGAATTTTAGCCATTACCGTATTTTTTTAAAAAAAGTATCAGCAATTTTAACATTACAATGTTTGGGATAATAAAAGTCAGCAGGGGTGTTTTGAAGTACAGTACAATGGTGGAGAGATAGGAGTATATGTTTATATCAGCCTTATCAGTTCTTACAGTTTTAACTTTTGGGGATGAAGGCTTACAAAAAACTCACATCCATTGTGCCTGATGTTTAAGGGGGAATGRAAAGGGGGAGATTGCTGTGGGACAATCTAGGGACAAGCTTGAGACCAGCAGCTAAAGACCCCRCTTTCACACACTGTTGTTAATTGCYCTGATTTTTTCGCCTCATTCACAACATTTATATGAAGATTAAGGCCTTGTGATAATAGTGCCAGATTACCCCTCACTGATTTTCCAAGGAAGATAACTGAGATGTCAGGACCTGGGAGATCTCTTCCTGTTGGTGGCTTCAAGATGGATAGTCAAGATGTCTCCAAAGTCCAGGAGTAGGTTCACTTTATTTGCTAATAAAGTGGTCTTCCAGTAAGGAAACTTTGCTGTCAAAGACACAAGTTCTGTCATTTACAGGACTCTAGATATCTCAGCACTGTAAGTGCATTTTCTAAGATGTCCTCAGATAGGTAAGCCATGGGATGTGGTGTTCAATAGAGGAGAAATAATGCATGCAATCATGGTTTGCATTCCCAGGAACACTCTGACTTGACTAACTTCATGGGTTTGGTGGGTGAAATGAGAGCAGCTACAGCAGCTAATCCCCCCCAGGGTTCCTGCAGGCGGCACAACCCAAGGAACATTTTCCTTTTAGACACAACTACATGTTCTCAAATTAGCTTTCGCAGCCCAGGGCTTCCTTGAGGAATATTGCCAAGGACTGAAAGACTAAGAGAGAGAAAAAAAAGGGCAAGATAATGTTAAATGTCACAGTACAAGGAATGTTAAACATTGCTTTCACTGTGAATGCCATCTGTGATATGACTATTTTATACTGCCCTACCTGCTTCCTTCTAGGTGTACGTAGTTTAGGAAAGATGGAGAAGTAGAAAGTTCAGGGAAAAACGCTAGTAGAAAATGGCATTTCTACCTGCAAATAGTGGCAGTATTAAGCAGAAAATTTTACAAATGTTATGTTTCCTTCATGCAGCTATATGTATTTCCAGAGCACATAACCAACATATACAGATCTACATATATCAGTACATGTACATCTGCACTCAGAGATACATAATTGGAGCAATTAATTCCACTCAGTAGCAATCTACAAAATGTTGTGTCTTAAATGGCCCATTGTACAGCCTGTCATTATAACATTTTCAATTATATGATACTGTAGCATTATTTCTCACCATATGTGAAAAAGCTAGTGAAAATATTACTGAAATTGGGAGAAAACATTCTGAAAAAACAGCAGAAAAGAATATTTGACTGGAATCAGAACGGTGCCTTTCAGAGCCTCTGACAGGTAAATTATGAATATTTACAGATAAGCTTTGGTTATATAGCATTAATTTGAAAGAAGAATTTCAGACTCTCCCTGGGGTCTAAAAAATAGTGTAATATGTATTCAAAGATGAGCATAATTGAGAGATATGTTTCTCAAAAAATAACGAAAAAACACTTTTTTTTTTTTGCAGGCATCTACAAACAGCCTGGTATTGATCCTGAACCCTCATTTCTGCATTAATAGAGAGAATAGCAAAGAACATTTTTATAATCATCCATATTGAATGTTACTTTAGTTTTTTTAAGTGTAACTTGAGTGTAACTGGGTGTAACTGGGTCCTAGGAGCTACCTAATCTGCAGGCTGTACTTGGAGAATTACAAAAAAAAAAAAAAAAAAAAAAAAAAAAAANGGAATTAACTCTTCTATTGGTAGGCCAACAAAACATCTTTACAAAAATATGCTTAAGCACTAATTCACTAAAGGTGAAGATAATTATAAAGAAGATTTTTTAAACACATTTCATGGAACGAATTATATATTAGTCAGGGCGTGATCCAGTGAGAGTGGCTCTAGATACCTGATTTCCCTTCTCTATGAGGCTGGTATACTTTTGTTCTTGCTAATAAATCCACTGTTCATCAAAGGAAACATGACTGAAACATTGCAAATCTAATTTTTTCCTGAGTAATGTAACATCTCAAAACAAATCAAGAGCTGACATTATTTGAAGAGCTCCTAAAACATAGGAATAGAGTTGAAAATGTTGCTCTAGAGAAAAAAATTAACAGAGCAAGATATAACAAAATAATAAAAACTAAAAAAAAAAAAAAAAAAAAAAAAAAAAAAAAAAAAAAAAGTGATGCAGCCCACCTCTGCAGCAATAGACAACTATCCAGTGAAATTCACTCTCATTTAGGGGATAGTCAAAGACAAACTTCTCATTCACATGTACATGTAGGAAGTGTCCTCTCTTTAGCAGTTTTAAGCTGAATATCTTTTCTTCCAACATGCCTGAACTTTGTGCTGCTGCTAACTTGACTTCAATCCACACTCAGGGCTGATGCACCAATGAAGCACTGAGCTTTTGGTTGGAAAATGGAGCTGAGCTGTTTTGTGCTGGTCACAGTCTTGAGTGGTGACTTATCTCAGTGCACTGTGGAGCCAGTTTCTGAAGATGGATCATCCTTACCTACTGCATGAGAGAGCATTAGCTTGTTCAGCTTATGTAAAACCACTGAATTAGATGAAGAGTTGATTTATCTTCAGGAATAAAACGGGTGATGCTCTTTGTCAGATAGTAGTGATTAAGAATGAGGCATGAACTGCAAAAATCACTCTTCATCTTGAATATAGGAAAATACCTGCAATGAACTACGAGCTTGGCCCTGAAAATATTTGACAATCATGCTGAACTGCTTTTGATTTCAGCTGGAGTTACAGGTGTTTGATCCATATGAAAGCTTGTTCCTTAAAAGACATCACTTTGCTGAGAGGTGATACTCTGTAAGCTAAAGACCTTCAAAACAGTAGATCATTTCCAAAACTTGAAGTCTTAGCCTGTATCTTTATTTTTCTATTGATCATATGGAAATAATGGTTTACAAGTATTCCACAGTCTAGCATTTTATCAGCATACTCATAGAAATGCACAATTCTAGTGGCTTAGAAGTTACAAACACACTTTTTTTCTTTTCTTAACATCATGAACTATAACTTCTTCGCCCACTGGCATTGTACACATCCATGGGTACACTTCAGGAGTAATCTATGTCCTTTCAATTCCTTATTTCAATACTGATACAGCCATACTGTCCTATGTTTCATAGTGTTTTATGACTACATTTGAAAGGATTTTTCCAGACTAGAGAAAGGACATCATCTCTTTTCACTACGGCAATTATATTTTCATTTTTTTTTTTGCACAGCTAAACAGTTTTTATTAGTATTTTTCTTTTTTTTTTTATAAATTAGGTCCAAACTGCAAATAATTACTGACAAGAAATTTCACAGACCTACCTATCAAGAGTTAGTAGAGGAAGGGTTAAAACTGAATGCTGAAACCCTGAGCAAAGTAATTAGTGGGACTTCCTTSCCCTTGGAAATGTGGCTGGGCTCAGCTGGAGAGAATTATGCTGTTAAAAAAAGGACTATGAGAAAGTGAGCTTTAATTCTTTCTCCTGTCCTGTTCCTGTGTTGACCTGGGCAGGGGGAGGGAGATAAAGAGGGGGAGCGAAAGAAGGAAGGAGGGCAAGTGAATGAATGCACGAATAAACAAGTGAACTCTGGCTGTGAAAATTCATTTTGACTTCATTTGGTGAGCTGTTGCTTCTTCTAACCTTTGCTTTCCTTAGAAAACAACTAGATTGATGGTAGTGATATATGAGGATTCTCAGATGTACAGTTGAGTAAAGATAAATTCAGACAATTATAATAAAATTCAGAAAATAGAAAGGAAGATCAAATAGCTATGATGCAAGCCAGCAGGAAATTGAGGTTTATGCCTCAGTTATATGAAAGCACAGAATAGCGAAGTGGTAGGAAATCCCTTTATTTTTATGGCTAGTTAATTGAGGTCATATAATTAAACATTACCACTGTCATGAGGGAGTGCAAGTTATATTGCTCTTTGCATGGAGTTGCCCATAACTATTAAGAGTAACCCAACACCTTTTTGGATGATCAGGAGGTATTTTTAATGGCTATCATAAACAGATAATCCATATGATCTATTTTAGACATTGATTATTCATTCATTTGTTTGTGTACTTCTACTAGAGAAATGCTGAGGCAGGGAGTTTTACATATTGCAAGTCTAATCAACTAGTCCTCATTAGTTAATCATGTAACTAGTGTAATATATGTATAATATATATATATATGCACATGCAATATTGGCAAGCAATATTCGGAGTGTGAACTACATTTTTGATTGTGTGCAAAAGGATTTTTGAATTTTTTAAGGTATATTTTGAGAASTCTATCAGATTTCTCTCTCTGTCCCTCAAGTGCTGTTGCAGTGAATACAGACAAAGCAGTTTGTTTAGGCAATACCAAAGCTCGTCACTGTAATGGTGAAAATAGGCACTTGCATTCTCTCTGTGAGATGAGAGCCCTTCTGTAAAGAGTTTCCTTGTGTGCAACAGGAAGGGAGTGAGGAAATTAAAATGAYGTTCCTCCTAAAAGATGCACTAGTTCATGTCTGATGAGGAAAATATTTTTATAGGACTAGGAAGTACTCACCTCTGAGTGAGGTGCCATGCAAGACGATAGAAATGCAGCCAGTATAATTGGCTCCCTATTTTCAAGTGCCAGATAACCACTGAACTGTTTTAATGATTCCTTAATGAGTCCTTAATGCATTTCAGATGTGACCACTAGTAGTGTAGCATTTTATGGTGCTTACCTGGTGATGTGTTCCTTCCTCATGATTTGCTTCTAAAATAACAATGTTTCAGTCAGAATTCTGAGACAACCCCCCACTGCAGCTGTGGCTTCCTCTAGGATGCAGCCAAGACAGAAGCCTACATGGTCTAAAATTTCAGTTTTATTTGAGTTAATTGTCCTGGGGTAAAAGATGCTTTAGTCTGTCAAGTATACGTAGATATATAATTATTAAAAAATAACCTTCTAGAAAGCCAAACATTGCTTTTGGGTATCTAGCTTGTACTCAATGTTTTGAGGAAAAGATCCTCCTTATACACAGCACTTATCTGGTGAGTTTTAATTCTCAGACGTGACGGAGTGGCCCATCTCTATCATATGCTGGGGCAAAAGACTAAAAGTCAGTGAACATTCATGGCAGTCAAGGAGACCACATGAGGCCTGCAATAGCCATCAGCCTGCTGTCTCCTGGCAGATACACCTGAGTGCTGTGTCCCCTGGGACAGGAAGCTGCAGTTGCACATTCAAAATTAAAAATACAACCAACAGCTCTGTAGTGACTACAGTTGATAATAGCTCCGTTTTGCCTGCTAACACTGGAGGCATTTCTGCCTTTCCCAGTATTCTGCTTTCCACTACATCTTGTTTCTTCACTCTCTGGTATGGAAAAGTCATATTAGATCATCTGGTCYGGGCTTTGACTCTAAATACTACAGGACTGTCAATATTGTGGTTTGCAAAGAAAGGGTGGGAAAGGGAAAGAAGTGGAAAAACATTTATTTTCTGTAGCAGCTTGTATTTCTTTTGGTAAAAATGTCAAATACGACAACARTGTTTTTCTATTTCTGCTATTCTGTTATCATATTTTCTAGCTACTGTTGAAGGAAAATAACTATGTCTCCAACAAAAGGGGAGAAGGCAGCAGGAGAGGCAACTCAGAGTATTATTCCTCCATTCAGAAAACAAAGTCAGATAATCCCTGCTAACAACCTTTACTCCCACTGCCACCATTGATAAGAAGAGAATAAATAAGGGCTGGCAGAAGCAGTTACAGCTAAGGCTGTCAAAAGGGCAGGAAGGTACTGGAGAAAGAGGGATAGCTTGGATGGTCAACTCCAATTCAATACATACAACAGAATTACAGAAAAAAATAAACTAGCAGCAGAATATAAGTGAGCATGTGGAGTCCAAAAGTACTCGTGCATGTATGTGCTCAGCATACAGAAATATTCTCAGTCATAGCAGAGACCTCTGTGATCTGATAAGTGCTCCAGGAAGTAAGCCTAGAGAGAAGCAAACACTCTCAGAGAGGTCAGCACATATATTGAGTAAACACGATGACAGATCACCCCTTATTGCTTTATTTCTTGCTAAAAGAAGTGTTTCTAGTGTCAGCATGAAAGCTGATGGTGAGACAAGCAAGGGGAAAAAAAAACACTTTTGACACTTCGGGACCTCCACTCTTATCAATTAACAAGAGGCATATGAAGACTCTTTGCAAATCTCAGGATGACAACAGCAATAGCAGCGATGTTACTTACTGGAAATACTGAAGCAGAACCACATTATGAATAGCTGAAAATGACTGCTTTCACACAGCTTTACAGCAGGATGGAACTGGATTGGGACACAAATCCTAGGACTGGTCACAAGGCTGAGTGAAGGTCACTGCCATGTTATTCTTCTCCATATGAGCATCTGGCCTATGAACTCTAGGTATCTCAATAGAGGAACCAGATATTATATTTACCAAGGGTAGTGTAAAATCCTTGGAACAAGAACGCTATATAGATAACACTTTTTTGCTAAGTAGGTAAACAAATATTTTCTTTCACCTGTCTGACAATTGCATCTGATAAATGGGTTTAATTTAAAAAAAAAATCATAATATATCTGGCTATGAATCTGATTTCATGCTGATGAGTCACACTGATAATGAACAAGCTCAGGCTGTGTGGTCTCCATCACAGCTGTTACAAGGATGCTTCATGAGTAAAGTAGAAATGTCACCAAAAGAACTGTTGAATGCAGATAAGTGAAGGAACCCTTGTGGCATAGTTATTCTGGGAAATGGTGGTCCTCTGGGTGCCACCTACTACTTACATGGACATTCCTCTTTAATGTTTTTTAATATAGATAATTATGTAAATCGTCCATCAGTTTATGGAACAAGATTCCTTATCAAGAACAGGATACACTGTTCCTTACAGTGGTTCCTGTAAGGAAGATATTTTAAGTTTTGAATAATATATTTTTTTCCTAAAATAGAAGAATTCAGAACCACATCATTTTTGCAGTCCAAATTGCTGCTTGATGGATTTCACTATGGAACTATATCACTGCTTATTTGGGGCCTCCCGGAGGGTGCCTGTAAAGCATGAGCAGTACAACAGAACACTTTTTGGTGTCTCTTCAGCATGATTAAGCTATGGCTGACTAAAATCCACTGGGACTGATCTTTCCTGTCTCCTTCCTGAATTGCTCATGAAGATTTGGACTACAATGACAGAGAGTGACGGGCAAGATCTTTGTGGCTGTCAGAATTTGCCATGATTAAACTCTCTGAGAGCAAATGTCTTCACTTCTACTCTTGGCCTTTGGAGAACCTACTTAGATATTGTGCAACTTGGTTTTCATTAATTTCCTATCATTATTTCAGCCAGACATTCATATTTATGTCTTAAGAAAAGATTGGGAATGATTTGACATGCAAATGGGTTTTTCAAGAAGCACTATTGTGTTAATCAATCTGTCTTTGGTGATGCTCAGACTATGCATATAAATCACCTTTGAGTGGCTGGTTGCTTGACCTTGTCTGTTAAACATCTAGCCCTTTTTTGAAATATTGGAAACTTAAAGACATTTTCAGTGGGACATGAACAATAAGGCCATACTGGTTGCTTCTCTTCTATGAACCCACCCAAGACAAGTTACTTTAGGTTATGTTAGTTGTCTTGTACTATCTTCCAAGATACTCCACAGCCTCTCAGCAACCTATCCCAGTGTTTGACTGTCCTTACTGTGAAGATTTTACTTTTATTATGTATAATGAGAATTTCTCTTGACACAGCTTCTGTCCATGGACTCATTCCATTTCAGTGTGTATTGCAGAAAAGTTGCCTCTCCGTGGTGATGCTGCTGCAGTTCCCAGGGCTCCTGTGCATCTTGGAGTGTGCGTCCTTTATTAAATCCATCCTGCTAAATCTCTAATGAAGTGTGATTGGGCATGCTGATATCTGACTTTCTCTTGCCTGCCTTGAGACTTTTCATTTCTCAGACCACATGTATTTTATTTTATTTTATTTTATTTTATTTTATTTTATTTTATTTTATTTTATTTTATTTTATTTTATTTTATTTTATTTTATTTTATTTTATTTTATTTTACTGGTGAAACAATCTTAAACACAGCATTTATTAGATCATTTTTTTGAAGCTTCTCAGTTAAAAACAAATACTACCTAATGATTAGCTCAGTTTGTCCAAGACACCACCTTTTGCACTTCCTTAGTGGCATGGGGATTTTAGTATGTATTAAAAAGAAATAGATAAGATGAAAGCAATATTCTATCACCAGAAGTTACAAATAGGACCTTGAAATGGGATGCTAGATGTAGAGTGCATTCAGTTCTTCATGTTTTGAGTTCACTTTCTTCTAGAAATATATTCCAGAGACCTGGTGTAAGTGTTTGGTTTAGGAAAGAAATAGGMAAGTTGGGCTTTTAGGACCTTCATTTAGTCTAATGACTGATACAAGGATGCATAGGAATGCAGCTAAGCTACAAATACCTTGTTCCTCACTAAGTGCTCTCAGACCCCACAAATTGTTTTTTTTGTACTGGAGGCCAAGCGTATGTATGTAAACAGCAAAATTAAATGCAAGTAAGTTTCATTAAACAAATCTCACTCATTCATGTATTTTACAGTATTACTGCCTATTTAATAATATGCCCTACATTTTTTAAACTGGGGCACTAGTTATTTTAATGACTTGACCATGTCTTGGATTTTTTTCAAGATTCTGGTCCAAAACAGCTAAACAAAATAAAATTGATATCCATTTACATTTTGAAACAAAATAATACCAATATAGAGTTCATCACTGAAAAGCTACAAGTAAAATCCGATACTCTCTCTGGCAGGTCCTACAGAGCACTCCTCTGCTCACTGGTATKGGAGACCAATGTGCAGGTCTTGCATCTTCTGTGCAGCAAAGCTGAGGCTTTGCAACCAGCAGCTCCCCCAGAGCATCAGTGCAGCTCAGGCAGGAGGAAGGCACTGCAGCTGCCCATGCTGTTTCTTTTCTGCCCGCAGTGTCTGGAGTTTCAAAGGCCATCAATACAGCAGCTTTTGTGCACTTTAAATGGAAAAGAGAGAGGAGGAAGGGAAGAGATATGGAAAAGACACAAGGCTCTCTAGTTTGGATGTCAAAGGACCATTGATTAGCAAATATACAGATAAAATGTTTTTTCGTGGAGGAGGAAAAATTCTGATCTCTGATATATGGTGCAAATCACAGCCTCCCAACAATTGGAAAAAGACTAGCATGCACAGCACTAGAAGGAATAGCACTCGGATATATTTTTCAGCTTCCCAGCTTTCTGTCTTTATCCATTGCTTCCTATTTTACATCAAGGAGAGTGCAGTCTGTCTCTGAAATCCCATCTCAGATGCCAAGTAAACATAAACCTTCTGAAAATCTCTGCCTGGGAAGAAGTAGGAATTCTCCCAATTTTCTGAGGGGCAATTCTGCTCCCCTTAAACCTTCAGAATTCCCYGTGGCTGCTAACTGCCTACGCAGTTAGCAATACCCATGTATTGCTTCAGCTTCCACGTCTGCAAAACCTGAAGCTGCTGATGCGATTATAAGACAGCTTTATGAGACTGAAATGTTTCAATAGCTTCAGCCCCCATAAGGACAGGCTAGGACCCAAGCCTCATGCAGAAAACACTGTTTCTTTTGATTGAATGCCTTTTGAAATTGCCCTCATTATGGTGCAAGGTAACATGCAATGGGGTTGCCTCTCAATGTGACCCTGTTAGAGATTGCCACTTCTGAGAAAATCCATTCAAAAGTGGAGGCTGGATTAAACTGTATAGCAGGTCAAATGGCACTAGTTAGAAAAATGAAGAGAGGTGCTTCAGTCCAACGATTCTGTGGGAAGTTAAGCAACAATAACAAATTCCATGAATACGAAAGCACGGAGATCAGAGAAATGAAAAACCATCAGAGCCTGGTGAGAAAGATCTCCAAATACGTCTTTCTTCCATTTTCTAGTGAATGAAGAAACCTCTGAGGTTTGTTGTCCTGTGCTCATGGGGCTCTTCTGTCCTAGGGAGAATGATGAAACCTCAAAAAAATAAGCATGCTGAGTGGTCTGGAAAAACCTAGATGGAGGTTTCATTGAGTTGCTTTCCTCTGGGACGCCCTAGATTATCACACTGTTGTCAGGGCTCTTGTGCAGCATGGAAATAATGGCTTTGAGACCTCTATCAATGCTGAGGTCACAGTGGAGGAGCAGGAGGACTCAGAAGAAGTCTTCCTTCTCCATTCTTTCAAAGCTCAGTGCAAAACTCACTTCATTTTATCGACAAGAAGAAGACAGATGAAGTCAACACAAGGCTCTAACATTATTGACTCTAATCACCCATGAATGGACAGTTGTTTCAGTTTGCCTCCTCAGTCTGCAGAGATCAGCAATCAGCTTTCTCTTAAATGAAAAGCAGTTGTTCTTGTTGACCTACAATGAGGACAAGGCACAGCACAAAATCTATTTGCAGTAGTGAGATGAAAATGCAGGGGAGACACAGTGGTTTGAAATTGGTTTCTTTTCTGAGGTTCCCTGTGATGACTTTATGTTCATCATTTTCCATTTTGGAATACTCGGGCCAATCAGTTGGCTATGTGTTTTTCCTTTTTTCTGAACACTACCTGGAAGTCAACACTCACTGCAGGTTACAGAATGAAACAAAAAATGGAAAAGATATGCTGCGGGTTATTTACAGATTGCTGCTGAGCAAATTTAATCACAGATCTCTGTAAGTCTRTCATCATTTCCCTTGATGAGAACATCGCAGACTTAAGTTTTGTAGTGGAGAGAAAAAACAGAYGTAATCTATACCTAACTGTAACAGCCAATTCTGCTGTGATGGGAAGAGGCACTATATTAGCGCCAAAACATTATACCAACTTTTACATTGCAGCTAGAAGTCTTAATGGCCATTAAAATTCCCCTGGCATTTCCCCAAGAAGGTAACTGAGCGCCGCAGAGAAGCTTTCATTTTTAACCTTACCAAGAGGACAAGATACATCATAATCATCTTGCTTATTCCCTTCTTTGTGAATTCTTTGCAAGTAACAAATGTTTGAAGTGCAGTAATGCATATCTTGGAGTTCATCGCAAGTGCCAGTTAACTCATGTGTATCGTGGCTCATAAGTAGATCTCCAATTATGATAATCAGTTATTTGGGAGCACCAGCAAACCACCTCTATTTTAGACATGAATTTACCTTCAGATTTTTTGCAATGTGTATCTGTTATTCCRGTTATCATTATTTATTTTTAACCAGCAGAGCTGAAGAGTAACTGACATAAAAGCTGGAAAATAAATGTAATTTTGCTGAGGAATATTTTTTTTATCCACGACAGACAACAGTTTGTTGTGATCAGGCCTTTGTGTGTCTGTATGTGTATTATTTTCAGTTTTCTAGTGTAACAAAGCTTGAAAGTGACTGGAAGCTGGTTCTTTCTCCCTCAGTGATATCAGCAGTTAATTCTTACTTTGGTCACTTAATAGTGGCTTTCGTCAATAAATGTCTTAATTATAATTATGTTCTATACTCGTAATTTCTCATCTTTCCAGCTCCCACTGCTGTCATTCTGCTACTGTGAACATGCCTGGATTTCCTACATGTTTACAATTTATATGTAAAGCTATCCACGGTGGTGTATTAGGGCCACTTGATACATATATTTTTATGTAGTCTTTCTGCTAGTCTTTGTGTTTTCCCTGGCTTCTGCCTCCTATTGCTATATATATTTATTTCTTTTCTCCTTCCTTTGTTTCAAAGCATATGACAAATGAGCAAAGCCATGGACTATGTCCATATCCAAGTTCAGGTCTTGACACTTCTGAATGAAGCCAAGCTGTTTCTGTCTCTGTCTCAAAATAAGAATCCATAGCATTGCCAGTGTTGTGCTCAGGAGYGAAGTTTTCTTGTATATTTTGTATTTGAAAATCAGGAAGTTCTCCCAAGTTTTGTTTCTGGAAAACCTTATCACTCCCTACAGCTTCCTGAAAAGAAATTGTAGTGAGGCAGGGGTCTATCTCTTCTCCAGAATAACTATGGATAGGACAAGAGRAAATGGCCTCAAGTTGCACTAGGGTAGGTTCAGGTCAGACATAGTGGAAAGAGTTGTCCGGAACTCTTGGAACTGGCTACCATTCCTGGTGGCATTTAAGAAATATATAGATAAGGTACTTAGCGACCTGGTTTAGCATGGGGGTGATGGGTTTACGGTTGGACTCAATGATCTTGAAGGTCTTTTCYCACCATAATGATTCTACTATTCTATGATTTAGAATGAACTTCTAACTTAAGCCAAAAAAATACATTCTTTAACTTACATAATCTAGGCCAGGACTAAACTTCATGTTCTGATTCTGTCTGTGTTCATGTCTTTGCATTTGCAGATAATTGAATTATTTCTCTATTTTTCTTTTTATCTGCTGTTTCCCAGAGTTCTTGATAAGGATGACACTATAATCATTACTGTTGATGAATTATTGTTGTCCCCATGTTCTATGCGGTTATACACATATACACAAATAACATAGTACGTATAAAAAAAAGTCTTTATTTCAAGGAGATTACTTTTAAAATGCACAGATAATACACTGCCTGTGCATGAGAATATGCCATAGCAATAAAAATGCTGGTGGGCCCTTTAACACTGGAGCTCTAATTTCTACTCTACAGAAMGTTGCTCAACTCTCCACTGGAGACTGTGAGTGAGAAAAAAATCCCACAGGGTCTCTGGCAGAAAAAGGGACCCTTTCTGTGAAGCTTTAGATATGACCTAACATAACTCTCTAAATTCAGGAAACTAATCCATAATACCACACCAAAATTTTGTCTTGTATTGTTGATATCCTTCAGAAGGAACAGCGTTGGAGACTGATCACCACTGCAGTGGAAATGAGTAATTTTCTTTTTTTTTTTTTTTTTTGACTTCATTTTCTACCAGATTGTAACTACTATAAAATGGCCATCACAACTGCTTTTAATACAGTTCAGATACTGAGTGGAAGGTTCAGTCTTTCATTATTAAGACTCCTGTAGTTGTCAAAATATTTACAATTTTTTTCTCTGCTATTAAAATAAGCCTATCTGCTGCTATTAAAATAAGCCTATCTGTCAGGCTGTCAGTTCACGTGAAAAACAAAACCAAATCTAACCTGTAAAACTCTACATATGGTTCTCTAAGTTTCAACCGCAGGGGTTATTATGACTAATTACAGAGAAAGGGTCTCTAATGTCCAAGGTGACTCATTGCAGAATGTCTTCAGAGAATGATGACTGAAAAACTATACCAAATATTAGACTGCAAGATTATTTGTTGAACCAAAGTATCTTATTTCAGTAAATTATATTAGCTTAGAAAATTCTATTAGTTTTGGTGTGCAGTGGGTTTTATTTTGACCTTGATTTTGATACTTGTTTTGGCCTGATAGCTTTCCTGCCTATACATCACAGACACAATTGCACAAGGGTGAAATTCACTGTTTGGAAAGGTACAACTTTCTTATTTCTACAGGGAAATATAGCAGAAATTAAAAAATTAAGTGGCTATGAATTAAAAATTGTTTTGGTCTCGTTGCTGACTCCACTCATGCAGGYGTTTGTAGGTTTGTGTTAGTCATGTACACTGAGTGCTTATAACAGGTTGTAAATCAGAGCTTGCTTTCCCTGAAATGACCCCTGGAGCTCATGCAGTTGTGGAAAGTGGGATGGTCCTTTAAACATAGGGACAGAGGAAGAAGGGCATTCCTTGATCCTGAAAATGGGCTACATCTCCTATTTCTCAAGCCTACTTGGCTTGAACAGAGCAGCAGGGGCAGGGAGAGGGGACAAATGTTCAGCATCCTGGCTAAGAGGAGTCACTGGCCACTGAAGTGGCAGTTTCAGCTTTCCCAGAGACAAGGGAGATCCAGCTTGATGGATTTCTCCTAACATATCAGTCATGTCTTGCATAACCATAGCAACCATGATTACTTACTTCAACTCATTGTATCCTTACTAGTCATTTCCTTTCTCGTCTGTTTCTGAATTTCCTCCTGCAACAAATTAGAGCCTCAGGCAAACCCTGTGTAACTGGGATCTACAGTAATGAGGATTTTTGTTCTGGGCCCCCTACAGTCTCATTAGAGATTTTCCACATTCTTTCTCTCATAAACTTTGCAGAAATGTTCAGGTGTAAATGGACTCCATAGCAGGGACTCCGGAGAGGGATTGGTCTAACTGTTCACAATATAGGAGCACTTAGGACTCCATTCAACCAGGAGTCAATGTTTTGGTGGTTAGAATTGCTAGTGGTTTGTCAGTTCCATGCTTCATACCAGTTCCAATCTTTATGCCTTTTACACTCTAAATTTGGTGATTCTTATTGCTGAAAATTGTAAAACTCTTCTGCACAGAAACTGCTGCACAAAGACTTCAAGTGCAGTTTTAGGCCAGATAGCTACAAGCTGAGAAGATCATTTTCCTCTGAGCTCTGCTTTACTGCAAACTTTCAGCTTTTACTGAAGAAAGTTTTATATGTGGAAGGGTGAGTGTGATGGATGTGCTTCTTCCCCAGCTCAGTCTGACTTTTTACACGTAGTCCTATTCAGATGTTAACCACCAGTGACATTATCTGATCCTGGTATTTGTCTCTCTGATTTCTTTCCCCACTCAGACTTTAGCCAATAACAGTCCTGAAGGCTGCATTCTGATGGGGAGATGAGGCTAAYTGTGAATATACAAGCCAAAAGTCCTCTGAAATGAAAGAATGACTATAAGTCAATCATCTTATCCCATAAATAYGGRGACAGCCCAAGAGGCCATTAAGCTCACCTTGCATAGCAGTGGGCGGCATGCCAGGATCTTCCCTTAAGCAGGGACGCCTCTCAAGGATACTCCTCGGGGTTGAGAGATTCTTGCCATAACAGCTTCATGGTAAGTGACTATAGCATGCTGTCTTTCTGAACTTGTAATCTTTGTAACTGTGAACTAAATCCCTTCTTCATAAACCATTGACCAAGTCTGGGACTAGGATTTGAGCACATAGACTCATAGCAGAAGGAGCTTGGAAAACAAGAGGCTCCTGAACCTTATGACTCATCATGGGGGGCGGTCCTTGATAATTCTGTGTGTATCTTGAACCTCCATGCAGTAAATAATAAGCAACATTGCCATAGAATCTCATGAATCCATTATCCATATCAATAAACCTATTACTGTTTCTTCACATGAGTGAAGCGCATTGTGTCACTCACCCCAACCCACATTCATTCCGTGACAGTGGGAAACTACATTATAAGTCTAGCCATGAACATTGCTAAGAGAATTTATGTCAGCTGGTGATAATTTCTTTCCTACTCACTGTGTGAACTTAAGTAGAAGAAAATCATAGAACTTTAGCACAGCTTTGCAAGACTCCAACTTCATCTTCCCTGCATTGAATAATGAATATCAGCATCATAGCAGTGATTTTTTTCAGGACTTATATATGTATATATATAACATATATTATATATATATWTWTAGCATAATCTGGACTTTTTGTGAAATATAGGTTTCTGAAAATTTTTGAAATTCCAGTAATGCAAATATCTTAATCATATATCAATAATTTAGAGTGGGATATTACTTCATTATTTCTTTAGATCACTGTTTATGAAAGAAGGAATGACATCTGTATTGAGTTTTTGCTTCTTTCTCTACTATTTCTGCAATGAAGTTTTGAGAACTTAACAGAATTAAAGAACTTAAACATAGCTGAAGAAGAAATATTTTCTTTTTGATGAAGAAAAGAGAAGATCCTAAAACACACATTAAATTTATTACCAGAGAGAAAATTATTTGTTACAAATGTCACAATATACTTGAAAATATAAATTTTGAGCTCCTACAAAAGAGAAAGAATTTAATTTTTTTTGTGTGTATGTTTATGTGCATTTTCCCCTAAGCAATTGAAAAAAATATTTAAGTTCAGCACACTTCATAAGGTCCATACCTATTTATCAGAAATAAAACTTGGAGACAGCTATTAAACATGAAGTAGTTGAAATGACTATCCAGAACCTCTTATCTTAAGTAACCTTTACTATATCTATAGTATCCTTTATCTCTAGTATCTATAGTAATCTTTAATGGAATACCACTAAAGAGCATAAAAGTATTTGTCAAATGATAATGATTGTTTTCAAAAGAGAGAAGCTTTATGTGATTTCAAATGATCTGAAAGGGAGAAGACAGCCCTAGATTCTCACAATATTTCAAAAAGATAAATGTAGTGCAAATATGCTTACTTTTCCTGTTGGAGAGTGGAGTTCCAGATCCATCTTTAATATGACTTTCGGTATGATTTTTTTTTWAAAAATAACTATCTGTATTTCTTCTGAGAAGGTTCTTAACAAAGAAAATAAAAATACTATATACATGATCACAAGAAATTAATAAAAAGTTGGAATATAGTTTGTCCATTTTCTGAGAGAGAAATATAATTCTAATAAACTGGGGAACTCGATGGAATTATTTCATATTTATACTGGGAAATGTAGAGACTGAATTTGGAATTTGGCAGAAGAAAGATGAAGGTGTATTAATATATTAAATATAGCCCCTTCTGAAGGTCTGTTGCAAGAAATGATATCTACTTTTCCATGTCAAATTCACTGTTGGAAAAGAAATGGTTGGAATGCTGCTTGAAGAAGAGGTAACTCTGGCCATAACACTTTTTTTTGCTGCAATATGTATGTAGCAAAGAGGAGAGCCTCACTTTTTCATGTGCTACCTCAATGATATTATGTAATATTACCTACTTTATTGCCTATTATGCACTAGATGTTTTGGATGGACCATTTCTCAATGAGGTGATGATAAAAGAAAGAAACATGTGAAGGAGAGAAGTGTTCTATTTTTTTTCCCTTATTACTTTCTCATGGTATTACATATTTTATAGCTTTTGCTATTGCTGTAAAAAATGAAAACTTGTGAGAGGATTAAATCAATCCATACAAATAAGTTTTTCATCTTTACTCCCAACGAATATGTCAGTGGCTGATGTGCCACGACCCAAATGAAGAATTATCTTAACCATAGCCTGAAAAGCATACGTCCAGGAAAAGCAAGTCAGCTGCCCTAAGGGAGATAAGTTTTATGGGTTTTTTTTTGTTGTTTTTTTTTTGACATAGATAATATGTTTAACTTAACTCTGGGGGTTGCTTTTTCTTACCAATAAAGAATGTAGGTGAGGAAATCCCACTCAATGTAATTTGTACACAGTGATATGCTTTGCTGATCAAGTAAAATGGAAGAAGCTCATATTATAGCAGGATGGACTGCTGTTCATTGGTAATGAAAACACCTACATAAATCACCATTTGTCTTAATTTTGACATTGTTAATCAGTGGTAGATTCTACTTTGTCTGATGCTGAAATTCTGCTTGAAATTTTATATTTTTGCTTTCTGATCATGCTTTAACTCTTTGTGTTTAAGTGCTTTGTATTGAAATATCACTAGAATTCACTTCAAACTGCTGTTAATCTATTCACATATGGATGCTGTAAAGTAGGTAAGATCAGAATTGGAATAAAATAGTCCAATTCTGGACTATAAGTCCTATAATAAATCAAGAAATATGTGATCTCTGTAAAGATGTTTTTGAAATAAAAGTGGAGACTCATGTAGTCTTAGCCAGTATTGTATCCTGTTGATTTAAGTCACCTTCAAAATGAATATGTCTGTATATACTTCTGTGTATCTACCTGTCTGTCTGTCTGTCTGTCTATCTATCTATCTATCTACCCAGTTCCACTGGTGCCAATATGGACCTTGTCACAGGTACAAAAACAGGTACTGAAACCCAAGGAAATGCTAGCTCTAAAATTTGCCTGTCTGCTTGTCTGTCTGTCTATCTATCTATCTGTCTATCTATCTACCTACCCACCTATGTATCTATCATCCATCCATATTTTATGTTTATTATGTATCTTTATCTTTTGTCATTTGTGTTTTAAATAACACTGAACTCCCTCTGTTCTTTCATCCCCAAGAACATAGTAAGGTTTACATTATTATGGCTAAATTTTCCTTTTCCATCCAAGCATATGTTGGTGTCATCTACACTACTAGAAACAATCACTGGTCAATATCGTGCCCTATCCATGATGGTTTTGGGAGTGAATACTAGTGAAATGTCAGGCAGATGTCATCCATTAAATGGTATGGATAAGTTGGCTTGTGTAAAAAATAATCCAGGGATACACTTCCACCCCTGGAGGACCACTGGCACTGCTATGGTCATGCCTCAAAATGTAAAATTAAGGCTCCAGCATATTTCCTATGTAAGGACCTGATTTGAAGCTTCTCTGTAACAAGCATCAGTCCATATATATTTTTTTTACATCTGCTTTACAATGTTGCACATATATAGGCTAGCTGTCTAGCATTTTAACAAAGTGTACTTATCCTCTTCTATACTTGGATTTGTATTTGAGTTATATTTCTTTGTTATTTCACTGTGCTTTTATGTTCACTAATTTCCTTGTGGGAAAGAAAATTTGGTGAAGGCTGCTTAGTACAACTGCTTAGAGGGAGAAAAAGCAAACCAGTATGCTTTCAGTTGTGCTTACAGAAGCTRGAGGTGTGCATAACAACGTTCTAATTAAGCATTAATTTCAAAAAAGATAGGCTGAGAAACATCATAAAAGTTGAGGAAGCATTTCAAGTACATTAATCTATGACGACAACTTCTTTTATACTAGAGCTTTGCAAATTAATCAGGGAGCTAAAATGCAGGAATTTTAGTAGAGGCGTGATAAAGTGGCTATCAACTGAAGAATGTAATAAAGAGCATATTAACTTACTGACTATTTGAGCAAGAAACACTCTGAAACTATTATAAGGAGCTTTGACTGAAAACTGCCAGATTTCATCTACAAACAGTAGTAACTTTCAGTGAACAACACAAACTTCAGCCTGTGGCTTGAAAGGATATTTGCACATATTTTGACTAGTTTGTAGGTATGTGTATGTATAGCAGAGGTCTTGGAAACAGTAGACAAACAGATACAGATTAGGAAACAGAACATTTTTGATGAAGTAACAGAAACAGTATTCTCATTTTCTTTCACTAATGGGTATCCCTATTTCATCAACAGCCGTACTGATTGTAGCACTGACAGACGAACATCTTCATATCAAATATGGTTTTCCAAGGAAACTGTAGGGAAAGAAGACATAGGAAAAAATCATTTTCTCTTTCTTACTGGCCAAAACTTTTCATGCAGTTTGCAAGGTAAATAGTTTTTTGTCCTAACATAGATCATTCTTGAATTTTCTTTCTTATTTATAAAGATTTTTTTTGAAATAAACACATTTGAACACAGAAGTCTGATGCTGTGTGAATGAGATATTCCTAATCACTAAGAAATAAAAGTGACATTCAGACTAAAGGTGTTCATCAAGAATAGGTATTATGTATTAAGCAAAATACAAAGATTCCAAATATAGTGATTTTGTTTGAGGAAGGAAGGCTTTGATTTTTTTGAAAGAACAAAAAGTCAGAGACCTTCTGGCAGGCACAAAGGAAGAGGACCCAGGAGCTACACTGGTGYCAATATGGAGACTGTCTACAGGTACAAAAACAGGTACAGAAACCTGAGGAAATGCTAGCTCCAAAATTTAGCAATACTGCTGTGATTCATTAGTGCAAGGAATTAGCATAAATTTTACCTACAGTGTGGGGAAATTACACTACTATATGATTACGGTATAATTACCTCTTCTATTAAAAACTGTTGTTTACATTTGCTGTGAGCTGTTGGCACTGTTAATGTTTCAGTGGTGGGCTTTTTTTTTTTTTTTTTTTTTTTTTTTTTTTTTTTTTTTTTTTTTTTAAATCTAAACTCTAATTTGAGGTCTAAAATCTTACCACAGTGAAATCTCTGCAACCAGACCATTTGTGGTCCACTATATCCCTACCAGAGAAATTGTTTGCCATTTTCCTAACTCAGTATAGATGGAAATAGGCTCATCTCTTACCTGGCCTCACTTTTTTTAACGTACATCTGAGTTCATGTTGTCCACAAGTTCTGTTTGTCTTTGTGACCCACAAAAATTGGAGTCATTCTAGAAAGAATCCAATAGATGATTTCATTTTTGCTGGATGCATCTCTAGTACTGTTTCTTGAGCAGATCATAGATCTACAAAAAATTTAGATTGGAAGAGATTCCAATCTACAAAAAATTTAGATTGGAAGAGATTCCTGCAGATGATCTTTTCAAACCACCAATACAAAGTAGGGCTGACACAGCAGGGTTAGCTGAGTTGTTCAGATATGTTTGAAGCTGCTTTTAGGTAGGTCAGTACTGGGGTCTTGCTAAAAGTGAGCATAAGGCTCACTTTTACCCTTTAGCTGACTGAATTTTACCCTTCAGCTCACTGTTTCATCTAAGATTTTTGTAAGTGTTTGGACCAATATTTAGAGGACAACTCAGATTTCATTGTAAGTTTGATGTTACTATGATCATTATTTATATGTAAAAAAAAGATATTAGGAATATATAAATCTATTTTCAGGGGAGTATTTTAAGATGCCAGTGGAAGCTAGTTGGCCAACTCCTTTTCACGCGCATAAGTTCATTTAAGCTATTTGAAAAAATTCCACCAAATTTATTTTTTACAAAATTATGGCTGAATAATAACCCCTACAATGGGAGAAGACTCAGAGGGCAAGGTCCCCAAGAAGTTCAGGAGCCATGTAGGATCTGGTTCATTAATCACAGCTGTCTTCCAGAGGACTGACTTAATCTCAGCACAGAGGGAACCAGAGGATGACCTTTGTGTTAGATAATCACTGGTATCTGTTGAGTGGATCAACTGGTGTAAATGTTTGTTCCTGAGATCATTAAAAGAATGTGAATGCCTCTCTGAGTTAGCTGGGCCAGCATGCGGGAAGTATATATGGCTCAGCCTAATGTGGGACATAAAACCTCAACAACTAACAAAAGAATTACAAAAAGAGCAACAGGCTTGAGCTAACTTCAATCCACATGTTTCTTCCCAGTGACGAGAAACTTCCAGTTTCATGTTAATAAGCATATTATGGAGACCAGTGAAAGGGATCACATTTCCATTGTGATTGAACTTTATATAGCAGTTTGCTATATTTCACTAAGTGCATGCAGTTGTTTCATGATTTCAGTATATTGCTGTGTCACCCTGCTAAATCAAATGCCCTGTGTAACATCAAATATCTTCAAAGTAAAACTTTATATTAAACATAATATTATCTATGCATACAGATATCTAAAAGGAATTGGTCAATGAGTACTGGACATGGAAAAGCACCAGAGCTAAAAATAAGAGTGAGTGTCCTGTAATGAGACAGTTCTCTGCAGATTGAATGTTTATGGGAAACAATCTTCAGTTGCTGATTTATTGCATTCCTAGAAAGAAAAAATGGCATCACCAAATCAATTAAAAATATTCCTCCAGCACAGAGTCATGTGTTACTCTGAACACTCCATGTCTGTTACTGATTGAGCATGTTCATCTCTGGGAATAAATGATTTAAGGATGAAGAAAAAAACCTTTGTGTGCTTATTATTAATGACAGAAAATGTTTTATTTACTTCATAATATAACCAATGATCTAAGAGGAGCAGGTCCAGTATTTCACTGGACTTTTGAATGGAGAGTTCTGATGCTAGCATGCCTAAAGTCACTTGACTAACTAGTGCAAGAATTAATATTTCTCTGCTTGCACCACCAGCTGTTTTGGGTTCAACGGCCTGGGCCATGCTTTTTGGGCCATTATTCTTCAATTTACTGATTCTCCAATGTAATGCTTCTAGAAATAGAATTTCAGCACAAAAACCCTTGATTGGTTAGAGCCAGAATATCATTTTTGTAAGTACTCTGCTGTTGTGAATGCACAAAGAATGCATATTTTTACTTGCAAATTGCTTCAGCAGTATACCCAAGTTTTATATGTATGAGCATACCCTGTCATGTTTTGTTGCTCATTCTGTTGTTGTATTTTTAACAAAGGAAAAGATTGCAAATTGACAATTCTCTAGTTGATGTCATGAAAATCAGCTGTGAGTATAACTTAGAATACAAGTTAGAAGACCACACCTAAAATTTATAAGAGAAAACTTCAAGTACAGTTCTAAGAAAAAGTATTCTCGATATATTTCACAGATCAAATGAAGTATGCAGTGCACACTGCCTCTCAGGATTAATTCTCAGGTTGCAGTGAGCTTGGAAAATTGCTATTTCTTGACCTAAAAGGAGGTTAAAACACTTTCACTGGAAATCGATTCTCTTTAAAGTATTTAGCACTGTTCATATTTTGTAGAAGTATATATGACAGGGCTGGTTTCAATTGCCACTTTATGTAGTGGTTGTGGGAAGCCTATCAGAGAAAGAAATCTGAATGAGTGTTTAACAAGATGGGCCATTTTGTTCATTTTTCTTCTAAAATATAAACTATGAGAAGAGCTGAAAAATTCAGATACCTTGTGTTCCTGTACAAGAATGCTCTACGTGCATCATAAAAATGATAGTAAGTCCCTTTACTGTGAWCCTTTCTCTTTAAAAGAACACAATGCTTGATATCGTCAAATACTCCTGCATGCTGCAAATCAAAATGCATCATTATTCTTCTTATTATAGCTCCARTGAGATCTCTGTTGCATTAGGATGGTACTGACTTTGGGTACAATATTACTGATTCACAAAATAAAAATCGGAGGAAACCACTCCTTCCTCCAAGTCAAGGGTGCTAAGCAACAAGTAAGTAACAATTAACCCTAACCTCCATTGACAGAATGGACCATTTGTGTAATGGCATTATCAGTTGAATTATTCAAAGGTGTGCAGAGAAAATTAACTGTCATGACTGGGAGCAGTAATTGGTCCATACAAATCATTTGGAATCATCCTGCTTAAGGAAGATGAAAGACAACCTTAATTACACCCACACTTCCTTTGATTTGCAAAAAAAAGCATATATTTTTATTTTATAGGAAATGTTGATGGTAATGGGAAAACGCCCCAAGTATAACACTTTTCATATCATAAAGAATTCTAATGCCTGTCTGTTATCTTGACTATGTTTGCATGAACAAGTCATTCAGTGTTGTAGCAAAAAAATCAGGATTGGAGCAGGTTATCCAGAGAAGATGTGCAGCTCTGCTTTTGGAGATTTTCAAGACCTGACAAGCCAAACACATAAAAACTCTGGTCTGATTTCAACACTGATGTTTAGCTGGGAATGATGTTGAATTTAGAGCCCTCCTGAGATCCTTTCTCAACTGAGTAATTCTCTGATCGGGAGAGTGGAGCAACTTGTGGCAAGACTTTGGCACTTATAATGTAGACAAGATGAAAGACTTATTTAGAACTGGATTTGTTCTTGACTGCTGGACAAGACCTCCACTACTACGAGGAACATGTCTTGAGGATGTGGAAGGGACCAGTCATCGATCCACACTTCTATTGCTGTTTGTGGTGCATTTAGTGAATATTTGGATCAAATATTAAGGGTAGGTATCCTCCAAAAGAAAGTTCTTCTGTGCTCATTTAAATGACTCTGGAAATGAATTAAGGATCTGATTGTCTAAAAAGGCGAAAGGATCCAAAACTGAATTTTTACTTTGAAACAAAACACTAATATAGACACAACAAGTATATATCAAACTAAAACTGAAAATCTGGTCCTTAAAGATGCTGGCACCATGTCTTCCTTTCCCTAATCAGAGGTGAAGTTGTGGAGAGTCCTTCCCCTCAGACTAGGAAGTGTTATGTACTCTGAGATAGGCTCTTCTTGATAATGATTGGAAAATTATGTGTTAGTTATAGTCATTTTTAGCTATACACTTATTGATGTGTTTGTATTATTATTTATTATCACAAAGAGAGAGAAGAAACTTAAAATTATTTCACAGTCCTCTCTTTTATTAGAGCATTTACCTGTTCTTCCATTTGGACCTGTAATTTTCCTGTCGCTCTTCCCCAGCCCCTAAGTACTGATTGACAGGGAGACTTTTGTTACTCTAGTATCACTTAAATAATTTTCTGAACACTCAGAAATGAAGTGATAATCATCCATCCCTCTCATGTACTCCTGAGATATTTGAGACATAATCAAAGTATAAAAGAGAAAAAAAGTTCCCTACACTAGAAACAGTGGCAGGAGCCTCTTTCTCACGAACAAGGAGCTTTTCAAAGCAATCTTGCTTTGAAATGTGGAGGAAGAAAGACACAACTGCTCAAAGTGCTTCTTGGTAGAAGAGCTATTGGTTGCAGCGGCAGAGATGTGACAAGAAAACCTGCAGTAGACTGGACTTAAAACAAGATGCCCTGGATCTATTCTCTATTTTGGACCCAGATTTTCTTCTCTTTCCCTTGTGCTCCTTTTCAAGATTTTCAGTATGATTCAGTTTCTAATATCTGATGGGGACATTGCAGTCATTTTATCTGGCCTCCTCCTTTGAGTAAAATATAAGATCTCACCTGATAATTTCTTCAGCAGATCCAATGACCCAGGAAAGCTCTGTGTACGCTGTACTGAAGCTACTCATTACAAAAAGGATAAGATGCAAAAGAATACAAAGAACAGTGGGATGAGGAATGGATACAGGTGACAGAAAAAATACAGCAATATGCCCTACCTGCTGGTTCTAAATCAAATGCATTACTCCAATGAAAAACCAAGTTTTGAACATCTAATAAAAGYAGTCAGTACTTTGCAGGTCTACACTTTGTCCCATGGGCCTAAATACTTACAAATTCATGACAACTTATGCAGGGAACCAATGGAGATGGAAGATCAATAGTCATACTCATAAGTAATGTGTGTTATGTATTCAAAGACAAAAGCAAATGATGTCTAAATATGAAGAGTGGGTGAAATTTCTTGGGCTGCTTGTTAAAAAATATATTTCTCTATGCTAATAAATATCAGATAGTTGCTACAAACAATTAAAAAAAATCAACACATTTCTGTGCACACTTAATTTCCTTAAAAACTGCAGGTGCTGTGCAAGCTTCTCCTTCCTTCTTTTTTTTAACACCTTACTTATCTATCAGCTTAAGAAACATTGCCTTGTGAAGTATTTTAAGCACTGTAGAAGTGTCTCAAAGACCTTTTTTCTTGTACTAAATAGSAGATAGCACTTTATATATACAATTTATATGCATTTAAATATTTATACTTTATATAAATTTTTATATATATATGGCAAATTGCTGCTTTACAGGAAATTTGTTATGTCACAGGAAGTAAGAAAACTCAGATAATGACAGTATTCTAACATGATGTGGGATGCTGGTACTTCTGATGGCTCATAATTAAGACAAGGATTTGTTAATACACAAAAAGTTTTCGGAGAGGTTACATGACTGTTGCAAAACCTGCTGTTATTTCTTCCTRTTCTAAAAGAGACAGAAGGAGTGAGACTATTCTCTAAATCTCTCTTCTAAGCCTTTAAACTCCCGACTTACTTGATAATTTAGTGTTTTTTTCTGTGAAGTTTAGGGGCCTCAGTATTAAAAAAAGCCTATGTTCCCCTAAGCAGCATTGAGCACACAAGATTCAACACTGAAGGTCTGGCCAAAAGACGTTTGGTCAGTAAGGAATAACTATTTGTTGGACTTTKCAGTTTTGAATGAAATTATTCACCTCAGTGGTATGTTCGGTACTTGAGTAGGCAAGCGTTTAAGAAGCGTGATGGACTGAGTCCTAAAAGAGGAGTCACAAATTAATCATGCCAGTTTTAGTAATTTTAACAGACTTTTCTGTGACACAGCTTGTCTCAGGTATTTGATCCTATCATACAGCTTTTATAACATTTGTTCCATGCCTAGTGGCAAATACTCTGGGTCAACTGCCTTATTCTCAGTGATTTAGGATGCAATCTTCTGTTTAAATGATCCAGATAATTCTGTACCTTAGCATGAGACTTCAAAGAGAATCATTCTCCCTTAATTGGTTCCATATCATTTGTGACTAGAATAAATGTGGTAACTGTTCAAAACCTTTGGGAGGCATTATATGGTGTAGACACAGTATTGGCTTCAGCAGTCTTGCAAGGTACTTAATCCTACAAGCAAGGAAACAGAATTACCTTTAATAGCTGGTGGATTAAAATACTACTGTATATTTAAGATATGATTTTGATTGAATTTGCTCTAGCTTTATGGCTCTGAAACTCTGTTAATTTACTACCGATTTAGACTGACAAATGTGAAGGAAGAACTCAAATTCTTARGGCACTGCTAATATTGGTACTGTTGATTTCAGTGTGAGGAACAGGAACTAAGCTACAGAATTTCCAAGGTGTCTGTGTTGGTAGGCTCTGATTCTTAATACTACTTCTATAAAGTTTTTGTCTTAGCCTTAACAATGTAAACAAGTAAAAAGATCAGTGAGTGTGTAAGGATAACAATGGATATATTTTTTCTGTTTTATTAAGAATCCATAACATAAAGTCAAAAGCCAATACAGAGTATCTGATAAATTCTTTTTATCTTACAATAAGAATCTTGGGATTCTTTTACAAGGGTTCTGATGTTTTATTTACTTTTATCCTTGTAAACAGTGGCTGCATCTCTTGATTTTCAGCTCATAAAGAAGCCTCCTCAAACAAACATGTGTGAAATTCTTTTCCTTCAAAAGATATTTCCTTAAATGTTATTCTTAGTAAGTCAGCTACCACACAATTAAATTCTCTGGCAAATACAGGAACCATTACAGTATCTCATTCAGAACTACTTGTAGCTCTTAGGGAATGTTGACTTTTTAAGGGCAGCTGTTATATGAACATTYTAGAAAAATATTTAAAATGTAAATAAGAGATTTAGGAATATCTCTCCTAAAGTTTGAAAATATTAGACATGGTTCTAACTATTTCTCATTGATGTTCTGCTGGACCTCTGAATGTTTTATTTTGAAACAAAACAGAAACTACATTCCTATTCAGATAAAACCTTTCTATATAATACAACCCAATATTCAGATCTTTACAAGAAATTACAGTATTAGATACACTTAGTAATAATAAGCAATAATAAAAAGTACTTCTTCAGTTAGAAAAGACAAAATTGCTTGACCATTTACCCTTTTCACTGACGGCATCTGGCAGCACGTTTGTCTAAAAGAAGGCTGCATTGACATTTGTTTRTAAGAGTGTCTTTCTCCAAGACAAGTCTGTTTTGCGTTTGACTTTGGGGTACTTCTCTGAATGGCACATCAGTGATATTTGAGTGCTGTGGTAAACAGTGGTGAGTTAGTTAATTCAAAAAGAACCTATTTTGAAATAATTTATATTTCTTTGGAAGGGGAAAAAAGATCATAAATCAATCAGTAACCTCTAAGGAAATTAATTGAAAAATAAATTTGCCAAGAACAATTATGTATTTGTTTCCATCTCAGTATTGTTAGAGATTTACAAGATTTACAACATTGTAAATGAGAAGAAAATCAGGCCTAAATTATTTTCTTCTTAGGAATAGGACAGCAGCATCCAATTCGTGAGACAAGAGCATGCACACACATTTGCAAGCACACATACATACACACAAAAGTCATCTGAACTACAACAGTGTTTCATTCTTGAAAATGAGCTAAGATATCATTTGATGTGAGGCCTTTATGGACTGGTCTATCACTTTATAATAAGGAGTTCCAGAAACGTATAAGAAAATGGTCTCTTCTTGAGGATTCTAGAATGTCTTTCCCTTTTGATTTGCATTTCCTTCCTGAAGGCCCAAGGATTTAATGAGTTGCTCAGCTAAGTGAGGCATTCACATCACATTATGGCTCTCTGAAAGGATTTAATATTCCTTACTCTTACTTGAAAAATACGAAGATTTACAATTATTGGTGCTATATGAATACAGAAGCTTTCATATAAAAATGAGGTCCAAAAAACTGAAACAAGAGATCTTGTTCCCAGAACGTTCCATGAAAAAGCTCAGAGAGAGAATGAACAATATAAAATAGGTTATTTTATCTATATTTTTATTTATTTATTTATTTATTTATTTATTTATTTATTTATTTAAGACTGCGTGACTCAATAAAACTACAGAACCAACAAAGCAAAGTAATGAGGCACGAAGTACTGAACTGATTCAGCTCATAGATCAGAAGATATCAGAGTAGATAAGATGTTAAAGATACTTCCAGGATATGCTACAAATCTGCTCAAAAATAAATAACTCTAAAAACAAAATGAAGAATTAAAACCTAAATTACTCTAAGATGCAATACAACAACCATGAGGCAGCAGTGTGCCCTGGTGGCCAAGAAGGCCAACGGGATCCTGGGGTGCATTAAGAAAAGCGWCTCCAGCAGGTCGAGGGARGTGATYRTCCCCCTATACACAGYCCTGGTRAGGCCACATCTGGAGTACTGTGTCCAGTTCTGGGCTCCCCAGTACAAGAGGGATGTGGAGCTGCTGGAGAGAGTCCAGCACAGGGCTACCAGGATGATCGGGGCCTGGAACATCTGTCCTATGAGCAAAGGCTGAGRGAGCTGGGCCTGTTCAGCCTGGAGAAGAGRAGGCTGAGGGGGGACCTGATCAGTGTCTATAAACACCTCAAGGTAGGCAGTGAGGAGGAGGGGGCGGCCTCTTTTCAGTGGTGGCCAGCGATAGGACTAGAGGAAACGGCCACAAGCTGAGGCACCAAAAGTTCCACAGCAACTTAAGGAAACACTTCTTGACAGTGAGGGTGCCAGAGCCCTGGMACAGGCTGCCCAGAGAGRTTGTGGAGTCTGCTTCTCTGGAGATCTTTAAAATCCGCTTGGACGCAGCCCTGTGCCCCGTGCTCTAGGTGACCCTGCATGAGCAGGAGGGTTGGACTAGATGACCTCTGAGGTCCCTTCCAACCTTAAGCATTCTGTGATTCTATGAACAAATCAAAAGCTGGATCAAAAGCTGGAAGGTAATTTCACTGGGTCATTCAATAACCCTAAGGTGCTTTGTCTTCCGAGCAGACATAAAACTTCATTATGAATTTTAGATAATAAAAATATTAGGATATATAAGCACAGAATATGGTTTAACTGATGCTTCCCACACAGCTTGGCACCTTTGAAATGAAAGCTTGTGTCTTGCTTATATATGTATTAAACTGCCAAAAAAGTAGAAATTAAAAAAGCTTTTGGCAATTTTTGAGTTCACTTGTATTCTGTCTTCTTATTAGTCTTTCATGTTGTTTTATTCTAATTGGCACATGAATTAAAACTTTGATGTTGTAATAAAGCTAAGAATATCAAAATTAGGGGGAAATATTGTTTCTAAAGTGAGTGTACGTGAAGTTTAACGATCTCTCTTTTTCCAGAGCATGCTATATTTGATGAGAAAACCAGGGAAAGATTTGTTCAGTAACAAGCTTCCAGGATGTTGTCAGCTAGCCTCGGCAAAACAGGTGTGAGTAAAGGTACCTTAGAAAAACCTTTTGTTTTAAAATAGAGCTTTCTCTAACTTATCAAGTTTCATTTGAAACTTAGAAATGGGTGCCAATAGGAAAAAAGCTTTTACTTAAGATTTGAAATCTTAGTTTAAATTTGCAAAATGAAATGGATCACAAAAATTTTGAGGAATGAAATATGAGCCTACCAAAAAGTATTTCACAGAATCTCACTGAATGAGATTGAGGGGAATTTTAGAAGAGGAGTGTTCAAAAATAGGCAGAAAAGGCATACACAGATGATTTTAATTAAACACATCTATTTTCAGATTGATTTATCTTGTTCTCTGAAGCCTGTGAAATGAAACATTGTTCAATGGGTGCTATGCCCTACATTTCTGAATAGATCCAAAGGCTTGTCATTTGATTCTACTTCGTAATTTTATTACTCTGAGTCCCTAGGATAGACTAGGGACTTAGATTTTAAACTTAAACCTTTAAATCCAAGAACTGTTCATCTATTCCCATATGAATGGTTCATAGGAAACATTGTAAAATATGTGGTTGTAACAGAAAGTGACACACTTTGAAAAAGTATTTTAAATAATACATCAGCAGTTATAGTTTGTTGCTCAAACTACTTACATAAT
Source organism: Nothoprocta perdicaria (assembly GCF_003342845.1). NCBI lineage: Eukaryota > Metazoa > Chordata > Aves > Tinamiformes > Tinamidae > Nothoprocta > Nothoprocta perdicaria. The sequence continues at coordinate 1,889,399 of NW_020456110.1, forward strand.
TATAAATTATTGTGGTTCCTATTTATATGACTGTTTTATAACTATGTTTTAGTATAAATGATCCTGGTAATTAATTAATCCTTAAGCAAATATTTTCAATTGGAGAGGCATCAAATTTGCTAGTGCTTGGACATGGTATGTATTTAAGAGGCCTCAGTGATTCAAAGCTGCCTCTGTATGAACACATGTAGAATTAGTTATATTGAAGTCTCACTTTATCTATACAGCAGCTAGGTGTAGACAACATCATGTAATATATCYGGTTCTGATTGTGAGCCAAGCGCAGATGCTCTCCATGTATTATATGATGTTCAATTATTATTTTTAGTAAGGCATCATAGTTACAACTAGCAGCCAGTTCAAATCAGTTTTAGAAGAAAATTCAACTTACCTGGTGGCAGAAATCACTTTCTGAAGAGACCACCACATCAGAATTTTTGATATTTTCTTCTCAACACTAGGTCTGCCATGAATAAAATGCTACAAATGAGGGCAGAAAATGGATCCAAAACTAGCTTTCCAATAATTTTTGAACAAAATCTACAAAAATGTAAGGTGCATTTTTAAAACAAGGAAGTTCTGCAGGGTAGAGAACCAGACAAAGGTGCTGACAAGAGGAATCAGCAGCTGGGGAAGCCGAGAGGTGAGAGGTAGCAGTGGGCACTTGGTGCTTTCATTCCTCTGTTCAGGCTCCGAAGACCCCTGGTGATTAGGGGATGGATGAAATGGATGTCTGACTGCCTGTCTGAGATGTGACACTGTTTAATGTACAGGGCCAAGTGAATACAGATTGTAGAGAAGAAGTCTACAGAAKAGCAAAAGTCCAGATGTGTAGTTCAGTGTGTATGGCATGATTAGCTCCATCTGCAAAGTCTGCGATGTTTTGAGCAAGGCAGGGTGCCAATATCAGTAAGGGTGATGTGTGATACAGACTATCTACTGAGAACCACCTTGGCTTACATTTGATTATATAATACATACATCTTTCCAACATGTGCTGGATAAAATTCTGTTGGTGCTACTGCTTGTCTTGGCATGAGAAAGGGTGCTTGGTAAGACAATGCAGGGATGTTGCATGCGGAAAAACCTAGAGCCGGTGGTTTCCCCTCCTCACTGGGCAGGAAGAGGAGCTCATATTGTATCTACCAGCCTCAAGTGGAATAACCTTCCCTCAAAAATGCCAGCACAGGAGGCTCCCACTGCAAATATCAAAGCGTACTCCTTCAAAATACAAAGCATTTTGGAAATTTCCCAACYGTAACAGCGCCTTTGATTGAAATTGAAGCATGGAAAGGTGCAGCATGTCCCAGTCCCCAAATGCAGCTCTTGTCTATCTGCCAGTCTGATCATGAGTCAGCTAACACAAACTGCTGCCCTGATCCAGAGCAGCTGTCTAATTACAATTTTGTTATTATTAATTACAGAGTAGAAAATCATTTGTAATTAGCTCAGCCTAAATCATAGTTTAAACAGCCAAAAATTACATTACAAACTAAAGTGTAATTAAAGCACTACACTAAAGTGTTTATTTAAACCCAGTTTAGTTACTGCAGATTTTTCAATCAGGTTCTCAGGCTCATAGATGTAATTAGTCTCCAGTACTGACAGCATACTGCATTTATTCATTAAGCATCAATATTGCAGAACAAATGTAAATAAAATTTAGACAGGAATTCTTTAAAGGGACACTCATAGAAACATCTGGATGAGATAATGAGGCTGGCTATGACAGGAATGTTAATGAGCTTTTGGTGCTGCTCTGGTATCCACATATTTTTGAAGATATGGGGTGCAAAACACAAAACTTCCCATATTTGCTCTGTGGTCTGACAACACAAATGATCCTCTTGGAGCTTGTATTAAGTCTCTTATTTAAATGGCTTGTGTACAAGCATCCTGGCAGGTTCCTGCTGAGTGCACAGCATAGCATTTCAGGGGCTTCCAATTTGAACATGAGAAGGTAAGCAGCATCTACCAATATCACTGACTTTGCTTAATTTAGTATAATTCACCTAATTTAATGCACACCAAAGGGTCTTAAAATCTTAAAATATACAGTAAGATTCTTGTAAGCAAAATTTATTTTTCTTCCACTTTTTAAGTGAAATGAAGCCAACATAGGTGTTATGGCATGTATCATAACCATTTCAGAATTTGACAGCTTTACATATTCATGTTTGGGAAACTGACTTTTGCCTTTGGACTGTTGAGAAGAGCCACACAACTTGTAAGGTGAACTTAAGGAGATGATATCAGGAGCTGGCTTCTGAACATCCCCAAACTCCTGCTTTCTCACAGGCAGGGTTTGGTGCTGGGCAATGACAAGGAGTGAGATATGGCACACTCACCATGGAATGAGTGTAATTTCCCACACAGRTATATGATGAGACTGTCTTGGAAGAATAATAATATTGAAGTAAAAAATACCAATACTAGCCCTGGGAGTTGTCTATTACACCAATGACAGTGTTCTCCATGTTGCTTCAGATCAGYTATTGGCACTTTGATACAAGCCTCTGATAAGCAAGTAGTGTCACATTAAAACCAAGCAGGATGAGAAGTACATAATAAGGATTAGTTGCACAATTTAACACTTTCCTGGAAGGTGCTCCGTTACAGCATGAAGACAGTCATGCAGTAGTATGTGCAGATAGCATACATACCATATACATCACTTGATGAAAATAGAAGATAATATAACCAGTTAGACAGTCATCATTTTTGCCATATCATTCCCAGAGGCATCTTCCCATTAGCAAAATGCAATGTGGCAATTTTTAATTAAACAATAAACTCACCATATTTTTGTGGTGAAATGAAGAATTAAACTAAGTCAAGGGATCTCTGAACATTAACTGTACTTATACTCAAATGTTGCCCATACTCTCATTTGTGTGTTTTTATTTATTTTTTTCAAAAGAATTCAGATCTGTTATTAAAACCTGCAGAAGCTTGCAGCAAATCAGATGCTTCATAACCAGTCCTGTATATCCTGCCAGTAGACTGTTTGAAGCTGCCTTAGCTTGGGGGGAAGCCAGTTTAAAAAAGAATCCAGAAGTTTAAAAAGCCTGTTCTGTTTTATTTTAATATTGGAGCATTCAAAACTTGGCTCACCTAGAAATGTGCTTAAAAATAGCACTCAAAATAATATTCAAGTCTAGCAGAGGCTGTTCCCTTKGCTGGCAACCCCATCCTGGTTTTGCAGGTGGCCTGAAGATACCGATTTATAAAATGGTTCTGTTGAGCTTGCATTTGTAACTGCCCTTCACATATCTTCCTTGTAATAACAAAGAGTTAGCAAATGATTTTCCTTCTGAACTTAGTGTTCATCTGYTGTTTTGCTAAGATATTGTTTATGTCAACACAGCAGTCAGTTAAGTGTGTTTATAATTTGTTGAACATGATGGTGCGCTTTTCCTGTGGTTCTCAAACACATTCTCAGCTCCATCCTGTAAACAACGTACAACAGGGCTTCGAGGATTTTGAAACATTTGTGACACATTACACCTCCAAGTCCTCTGACSTAATGTAAGGCTTTTTTCTTCATTGCCCTTATTATTGGAGCTGGCTTTGTTGGCCTTGAGTTTCACATTAACAAACTCAGTTCTTATCTGCTATTAAGACTTAAYGATAAAAAGCCCATATTGCCATGTAAACTGTATACTTGGGCTTCCTTGATGAAACTTTGAGCACCGTAAACAGAAGGCGAGCAAGAAAGCTTTGTAGCTCAAGTGTTAGTCTTTCCCAAATGTAAGAAAACCCCCACAAAATGCTATTAATCCACCTCAAATAGGCAATTATATTATTTCAAGAGTGTAAGAGGCACTGAATTAGGAGTTTTAACAATTCTAAAACCCTGGGAAAAGTGAGCTATCTGGCTCTGCCTATCAACCAGTTGAGATATTTTGGCTGAAACAGTAATGGTGCAGAGCCAAGGCTCCTCAAGGCAGTAATGGTCTTCTTTTTCCTAAATGTATGCACAAAGCCAGGTTCTTGCTAGGAAGTTTAGAAAAGAAACTTAAGAAAGGTTTAGTAGATGGCCCGTATATAAAGATAACATATCTTTATATACGTTAAACACAGGTCCATGTTTTTTCATTTGTGAACCACTAATCTCAATTTTACTTCCACACATGTATCTCATATCACCTCATATTAGATTATGCACAATGTCTTCTGTGACTATTGCAAATTAAACTAGAGGTGCGAGGGCTGAGTACTTTTAACAATCCTGTATTTTTACGGCAGCCTATGTGAACTATAACAAGCAATGGATTCCCCAGCTCTGGATGAATACATGACAGTGTGATCTTTACATGAAGAGCATATTCTTCTTCTAGATCAGCTGATTGGAAGCTGGTATCTGTTTTGAAGTGAAATCCATTACAGAGTTTATTTCAAGCTCTTATTGCAATAGAATTCTTARAATGGATTTTAATTCCATCTCTATTCAACAGCACATGTATTTTTAACTTTAAGCATGTTGGATATATCTCTACAAGAAGAAATTGTATTTTACTGAAGAAAACTAGCAACCAGTTATGATACTCAATCCTTTTTCTTTCACTGATGAGAATGTTTACTTGCTTTCAGATGATATCCTGCTTATGGATGAAGAGGTCTTGCCACAGAGGACAATATCTAAAAATCATAAATAGAGGAACCAGTAAATGAAATAAAATTTTGTATCTAAAAATTTTATTGAGCTTCTGATTGAGTAACACAAACTGTTAGAAAAAAAAAAAAAGAAAAACCCTGGACCATCATCTATTTAAGGGTTAAATATAGCCTTGTTATTGAATTATAAAGACTTACTTGATTATAAAAATCTATACAACTTTGGACTTTTAAATGCAAACAGTAGAAATAGTGCTTCTCTCAGTATTCATCTTACGGTGTGTCTGTTTGCTGATGCTAAAGTGAATTTGACATAATGGTAAGTACTTCAAACAATCTATATTGCTGGAAGCTTTCCCTCACAAACTATTGATTTTCCTACCTCATCTGCAGCATGCTCAAAAGCACTTCCCATTTTGTTTGCTAGTCTGTACAGCTAGAATGCACAGTTTCACACTGTCTAATGGTATTAAGCAGACCTTGGAAGGCATTTTGCTGGAAAACTTGATGTATTTATTTGTAGTTCAGCATAACAGGGAGAAAAGACTTGCTAATTTAGCATGAAACTACCATAAATATTTATTTTGATATTCTCTCATTTTCTCTGAGGGAAGGCATAGTGTTACCAAGCAAGGATCATATCCTGAAAGAAGATAGACAAGCTCAGGCTCAGAATACCTCCACTGCAGACCCCTAAACTTGTCAAAAATCATCACAAAATTGTGGTGAACAGTCAGAGTTAGTGGTGAGTTGGATCAGGGAAGAGTGTGATATAGCTCTGTGCAGCGGAGGGTATGGGTTGGAAGCCAACTTGTGAAAGCTAAATTCTTGTGGGATAAGGGATTAATCATTATGGGACACTTGAGAAACTCTATGGAGAGAATTTTGATATCTTCTCTGTTACACTAGAAGTGTACATTCAAAAGGATTGTAAAGGACAAATGCCATTTCCACTAAATCCGTTTGTGTCATGGATGAATTTCAGGTGAAATCTGCCCCCAAAAGCTGTCATCTCTGTTACGTTCTAGTGGACATTTTAGAGAATGGGCTGAATTGTTTTGGAGGACAAGCCTTTTCCACATGTACATGGGTAGATGGAATAGTCATAAAGTATCCCATTAAATGCACATTGCTACCTTGCTGCTTGGCTTTGAGCAGATTATCATCTCACTCAAATGAAGCATTTTTGGTCACAGGTCTGCTTTTATTTTCATAGCTTATTGAAACTCGCAGTTGGCAMAATTAATATTACTGATGAACGCAGCTGAACTGAGATTTTGTGCATAATGTGATAAGAATATTGCTTTCTCTGAGCATCTGTCTCAGCCCCACATAATGGCATGTGATTTATCCTGTTGGGTAGATTTCCAGGAAATAAAAGAAACAGGAGTTTCTTGATCTTACACATGAGATCTGTTAAAACTCCCCAGATCTCGTAAGAGAAAGAGGCTTTGATCCTGGTGGAAAAGCAAGGCGAAGGGCAGGGCTTTTACAGACAGATGCCCCAGCCAGTCATGCCTGAAATGGTACCCGTATGACTGCTCTGGCTTTGTTCAATAAATGAGAAAACAGGCTGATGAGAGGAAATGTGAGTGCTGTAAAATAAGGCTCAGGAAGACAGATGCAATAGCACTTCAAAACAYTAAAGAAGGCTTTCAGAGAGATCTGTCAACTTTTCCAGATACTTTGGGATGGCAAAATCATTTTCTAATGTTGCTGCTATACTGCAACTTTTTAAAAGGACAAGGGAAAAGTGCCTGGACAAACAACTAACATGGAGTGGTTTTGCATTTTCCTTGTGTCTTAGACATGAAAAGAAAAACATATTACGCTGTGCTTTTCTTCTATTAAGAAAAAAAATCAGTGGAAATACTGTATGTCTTTGTTATTTATATCCACTTATTTGTTTATATCTATATTTTCTATAGCTGTATGATTTRTTTATACTACTACAAATTAATTCTGATCTATGGTCTGGAAGCTTGTATACTATTCTTGAGGTTTACAGTTGAAAAGAAGTAATTGCCTTCTGGGTTGAGAAAGGGACCATTAACTAGCATTATTGCCCACTGGAGATCACTACTTTAACCAAACAGAGCAATAGTTTTACCAATAAACCAAAAACTCTAGTCTATATATGTTTTATTATACCATTTAAAATTGTGTTTTCCTGTAGCTTCCGTTACTTCCTACATAGGCTTCTTCTTTTCAACTTGCTATCATCCTTTCAGTCTTTATAGGCTGGCAAATATTTTTCACTCTTCACACATTAATGGTGGCAGCAGTGTCAGTTTCTTCTGTTTTTTAAAATATCTGTCTAGACTATTTTTTCAGACTAAACATTTGGAAGATTACAAAGAATATAATGATAAGATTTGTAATACTAAAATCACTGTGTAGATGTGTAGTGTAGTTTTGTTGGTCATACCATTTCCCCAGAATCATAAAAATGCTGGCTGGAAAGGAGCTTTTCAAGTCTCCAACATTCTACAGGACTGCCACCAACTCTAGATGAGGACAGTCATGGTGTTGTCTGCGAAGCAGTGAAAAGCCCTCAAGAGTGGAGTCTCCCTAGCTTCTCTGAGTGACCTGTTCCTGTGCTGTTCTACCTTCCTAGGGAAAAATGCTTCCCAATGACCAACCTGAACTTCCTAGATCACAATTTGTGGCCACCTGTATCACGTTGCCTTAGATTGACATTTCCTTCATAAAAAAAGATATTTTATTGATAAATCAGAAGTTGTGTGGAACAGCAACTAACAGAAAGATCTGAAGTTATCCATATAGGTATACTGAATCAACAGCATATTTTCAAGCAGTTGCAGTTGAAATAGAGCAGGATGTTTAGAATTTTAGAAATCAATACCTAACTTGGCATATTTTCTGCTATAAATCTTAGAAAATTATGTATGCCTTAACTTTGGTACTTTCATGATGTTCCTTTGCATGGGTATTACATGGCTATTAGCTTTTATTTGTTAGCTATTTTGTGAATGCCAGAAGTAATATTGTTGGCCATTACAACATTTCTACCTCCCCACTGTCATGAACTGTTGGCAAAGTGGAAAAAGAGAGTGTTGTTTTCTACCACCTGAAAGCTGGATAAGCCAAGAGTAGGAAAGATCCTGAGTATTACCAACTGGAAAAAGATTAGTAGTTTATTCAGTGTGTATCTTCTGGTMTTCTAAAAAACCACTATTATTACAAACCATTATGAATGTTAATAGTGGGCCTAGTATTTAAAGCAGATAGGCATCTTTTCTGTTCTTWAGACTAAGGCCATGTGCTAAGTGATATAATGTGCATGAACTTTCAGCTGCGAGTCCTTGGAGTCACATTTCCTAGCAGTTAAACTAGAGATGTTGCTGAACATATTTAGGCTGAGTATCACTTCTTGGAATATTCTGACCTATTTTGGCATACATACATATATAAAATATCCCTCTGAAATAAAATAGTTACTCCACAATTTCCACAATTTCTATTTTTAGCAAGTAGCAAGCCATAAAGTTAATTTCACTTAATGTGATTTTTCATACTCCTGAGAATTAGCTTTAATTATATTCATTATCTACACTGGATGGTGTTTTATTCTGAACAGAACATTTCATCATTCACACTTGGAGCAAGTTGTTTCCCTGTGCTGATCAATGACAAAGCAAATTTTTGATATGACCAAATTTTTTCTCCTAAATTTTCAAAGGTAATGCTTGAAGAGAAATGGAAATACAGACCAATCATTTCAATTAAAAAATAAAAATTTATTTTTAATATAAAATATATCCTTCATTAGAGAAATCTTCATGAAAACCATTCTTGTGAAGCAAAACATTAACAGTCTACTAAATATTGTGTAGCAAATAGTGCCAACAAAGAGAATCAAAAATGAAAACAAGTTAGTTTGTTAGTTTTGTCACTTAACCAGAAGGTACCATTTAAAAAAAAAAACAAAGGAGTAGAAAGATATTAAAAAAATGATTTGTCATAGCAGGCTTCAGCAGAATAAGTAACAAATGTCTGTTGGGTGCCACAACTCATTTTTTTTTATCTGCAATTGAATTACCATTACATGACTGTTCTTACAGTAAGTTCAGAACAGATGGACCTTCTCCTGTTTGGAACCCACTGGTACAGAACTATGTGGATGGCRGTAAATTTACTAAAAAAATGTTCAGTGCTGCAGGACAAGTGTGTGAAATGAATAAATTAGCAGGGGAATGCAGGATCTAACAAGAGGCAGGCCAGGCACAGCAAGTAAGCAGAGGCAGTATGCAAGTTTTGCTACACTTAGAGTTCTGCTGTGAAACCCTGTGCTAGACTTGATTGCACAACCTCTTATGTGGAGAATTGCTCCTTAGCTCAAGTTTAAAACTCTGAAGTAGGAACACTTTAGACCAGAAGATTTACATTTTAAGAAACCCCTAGATGTGATGAGAAGTGTTAAAAGATGGAGTACAAGGGAATATCCTGTTCATCCAAACACAATCTCATTTCCAACCTGGTGTTTAAACACTAAAAATTTACAAACATTGGTCTTTTTCATAATCATACACACATGAAAAAAATACATTTTTTTTTTGGTGATTATTATTTGATCAGATGTTTCTTTCAATTACTTTTTATCTTTCATTCTTTCTGTCTCTCAAGGTGTAATTAAGGTCTAATGCCAGATCTCAGCTAGGTGCTCATAAATTATTTTCACTTAAAAACTTTTAGGAAGACAGCCTTCTGGCTACGACGATAAACAAACAATTCATGGACTTACTCATTAGCAGTACCTTAACACCTAATAGCTGATAAACTGCTGGTACAGATGAGATCCATATTTACTTTGGGGCTATGTTGGCAGTTGACATAAAAACTTCTCCACATAAATATAGAAAAGTATAACTGTAAATAGCTGCAAGTTGAGCTTTATTGGTTACAACATTAAAAATCAACCTTAACAACATATGTCTGGTTGGCACTATAAGCATTTTTAGGTTTAAATTCAACAAGTCATTGAAGAACATGACAGAAGCAGATTTAATTGATGTCAGGAAATGCAGAATTTATCTGAAGTAGTTAYTCTGCTATTCAAAAGGAATTAGTCATTACCATAGCAACCCTGTATCACTCAACTCTCATACACAGACTGGGCCAGATTCTGATCTAATTCTCCTCAATGCAAATCTGAAATAACCCTCCTATGAACTAAGAATGAATGYAAATTTCATGAAGAGTTGTAGCTGGAGACAGCCTAGGTCATCATACAGAATAAGTATGCTTCCTTCAGAAAAATTCACAGGACGTTGTTCACCTAGTTAATACTAAAGGCCTGCTCTTTTTCTAGAAAGATATGAGAAAGAATCGCCGTTAAAGTCATTAAAAGAGTTTTATTATTTTAAGAGATCTCTAAATGAGCTGAATGTTTCCTCCAATAAATAAAATACATAAGCTTCACAACACAGGATTTGCAAATAAATGAAGGTATGAAGGTTCTGAACCTGTACAGATATTTGTACATGTTTCAAACTATGTACTTGACTACTTCCATRGACCCACTGCTTATAAGCATTACAGAAAGTACATCTAAAAATCTTCTGAAGCTGTATCCCAATTTAAGATCTGACATAACAAATGAGAGGGCAAAGAATGCAGGAAGAAGTAAAGAAAGAAGAAACTCATCAGCATGTATTTCTTGTCTGATGTGATATGACTTATAGAAAGACAGGATAACAGGTCATTTGTTTTGCTCAAGGACGAGGTACAGTTATACTGCAAACCAACTGGAGATGCTGCCTATACTCACTGCTGGCCTCACTGCATACCCGCACCTATGGCCCTGCCAGAAAGGGAATGACAGAAAGAAGTTTGAACATCAGTTTCATTGTTGATTTTCCAGCTTTGACAACCTGCCCTTCGCTGTGAAGCTGCATAGCAGATGGGCCTACTGAAAAAGACTTGACCAAGAGTATTGAGAAGAACCTGAGCATGGGCTGCTGTTTAACATTTTGGTAGAAGTGTCTGAGTCCCATAAATCCCTCAGACAATTCTATAGGATGAACCAGGCAGAACCACAGAGCACGCTGAGAATTAGTCCATTTCTTAAGCTCTTAAAGAGAGTACAGTCAYAGCAAATATCACTCAGGTAGAAAATACCTCCATATATTTTGTAGGCTGTAGCTTTCAGAGTGCAGAATAAGTTGCTAGAAGACAGAAACACTCACCTAGCAATAATGATATTGGGTGACATAACAGAACTGGATGCCAGAGAAAGATGAAGGAAAGGTTACGAAGCATCAGACACCAAATACAGACAGGTGTGGCAGCAGTTCCATGAACACTCCCATTGACTCCTTCTAAAACTGCATCTGGGAGCTAGAAAGCTGGAGATCAATATAGATATCCATTTCCAAGCCCATGTATATGTAAGGATGCAGAGACCTCTGCAGACCTCTGTAGGTCTTTAGAAATAAGGCCTTACACTTGATTCTGTTGGTGGGTGAGACAGAAAAGCTGCAGAGAAACTTCTTATTTCTGACAACCATCCTGAAACGTTCCTGCATGTACATATGACTATGGTACAGAGAGACAAAATTCATGGACAGATTGATCCTTTTGTTCAATTAACTCAAAAATTTTTAGACCCTGCCTTGATTCTTTGTATGTATGTATGTCTAGGTAACCCTAAAAGCACATCTCGAGCAGGGTTACAGCTTCCAGTTTGTCCATGAACCTGTACACGCTTACAGTGCAAGAGAATGAATCACTTGCAGATTACTCCCTTAGGGCCAATGGTGCTTTCCACGTAGAATTGCTCTCCTGGGCTCTTACTGAGATTGACTCTGGTCAACATTACATAGAATCCCACAGGATGACAGAACGGTTAAGGCTGCAAGGGACCTCTAGACATCACTTAGTCCAAGTCCCACACCTACAGCATGTGGCAGAGTTGCATCCAGGTAGGTTTGGAAAATCTCTAAAGAAACAGACTCCTCAAGCTCCCTGGGCAACCTGTTCCATAGCTGTCACCATCACGGGAAAGAAGTTCTTCCTCATATGGAAAATAAACTTCCCAATTAAACACGTACTCATTACTCCTTTTCCTGTCACTGGCCAGCATCAAGAAGAGTCTGGACTCATCCTCTTTAGATTCTCCCTTCAGGTATTTGTATATATTGATCAAATCCTCTCTCAACCATTTCTTCTTCAGGCTAAATAGGCCCAGCTCACTTAGTCTTTCCTCATAAGACAGATGCTCCAGTCCCTTAATCATCTTTGTCACTCTACTCCTGACCTTCTCTAGAAATTCCGCGTCCCTCTTGTACTCAAGGCCTAGAACTGCGCACAGTATTCCAGATGTGGCCTCACCAAAACTGAGTAGAGGGGCAGAATTCCCTCTCTTGACTTGCTGGCAACACTCCTTATGCAGGCCAGGAATCCATTGGCCTTCTTGGCCATGAAGACACATTGTTGCTTCATGATTAACTTGCTGTCAATCAGGACTCCCAAATCTCTCTCCACAGAGCTACTTTCCAGGAGGTCAATCCCTAATCCATACCGGTGACTGGGGTTATTTCTCTGCTCCATAATCCGTTGTTCCTTTCTGTTGTCCTTGACATCTCTTGCTAAGTCTAATTCCAAATGGGTGTTGGACTTCTTTGCTACATCCCTGCATTCTCTGACAATGTTCCTGTATTATTACCATGTGGTCTGACCCTTTTTCCACATTATGTATGTGCTCTTTTTCTCTTTAAGTTGTCCCAAGAGCTCCAAATGTGCCCATTTGCACAGGTCTCCTGCCCTCCTTGCTTGACTTCTTTTTTGTAGGAATGCACCAATCCTGAGCTTGGAGAAAGATGCACATTATACTGGTGGCTGGACAAATAAATGTTCCCTGGTAATTGAAGATATGATTATTTACCTTTGTGGCATATGTGTAGTCAGCTTACAGTCAGCAGCTCCTTTACTTTGCAGCATGTTTCTGAAAACAGGATTGATAAACAACCATGTGTGTTGCTTAAGAGCCACTTTCACCATCATATACTTTTAATATTGGGTGGGGCACAATCCTCAATCTTTTATTTTATTTACTTCCTTTTCAATCCTACCACATACAGAAGTACACTAGGGTAATACTTTAATGATTAACTCTTCTGACTTTCATCTGAGGCAGATAAAAAGTGCTAGTGAGTGTGTCATTGAGAGCCATGAGAGGAGCAAACCTTTAAAGAGCCTTTATTTCCATCCCATCATCTCAAATTATCTTGTTTACCCCCTGAATTCTGATCAGTACCATTACTGCACTCAGTTGTCCACATCACTCTTTTGAAGGGAAAATTAATTCTGAATTACTGGCCCTGTAACTGCCTACTTCTCCACATCATCTGTCAGCAAAATAAGCAGACAAAAGCTGGCTAAGTGGATTTCTGTTAGCTGCCATTCAAAAGAAAAGGGACAGGTGTTGAATGAAGCTTCTTTTTCCAACTGCTAGTTAACAATACATATAGGAGAAGTTTAATTGCTTGCATCCACCTGCACCCTTGTCATTTCTTGGCTTTATTGATTTTAATGAAAATATTAAGTGCACTTTAGGAGCAGCAGCTAACAGCAGCAGCAATGACATGTTGATTGAAATATACAGGGAAATGTATAATGGAAGCAGGCTATTACAGTTTTAATAGAATCTGAAAGAAGTAACATTCAGAACAGCATTTCCCTCTGCTATTCTTATGCATATAGCTAGTACTGAGATGAGTAATTGGAAGATGAATAAATGTTTGGTTGTCGTTAAAGAACCTTTCACCTTGATAACCTGCTTTTAGTTGAATAAAGTGCCCCAGGATTTTTGGCATATTTTATTCCATTAAGTATCCTCCAGGGAGCCACATGCATATAACCAAATATGAGTACAAACGCGATCCAAATCACGATATCTTTGCATTATCAACAGCGGCAGCTTTGCAGCAGGGACATCAATAGCAGCCTCACTGTTTCAGTAAAAGTTTGTCTGAGTAGCTGGATTTTGCCTGAAGCTACATTCTCAACTTATTTTTTAGAGGACTTCTGACTTAAGGGACCGTGTCAGGAAGCAATGTAGAAACAGCCATATCGACTTTGGCTCCTACATAATATTAAAAGTAAATGATATCTTAAATTCTTTAATATTTCAGATTTCTTCACAGTTACAAATAGTGTAGCTAAAGCTGATGAAGAGTTAAGATGTGTTAATGTAAAAAAGATTTGGTGTTAACTCCTATAAACTTCTTTTTTTTTTGGTAAGTTTAATGTGTGTTTATCATGAAGGAAGTTACTTGGCTTCTTCTCACCCCCACTTCAATGAATCTTATATGTTTTAGAACCTCAAATCCCACACAGCTGCAAGCCCCGAACTAAACAATTTTACATAGTTAAAAATCCATTTCTGATATTCTTAGTCATATTAATTACCATAATTTTCACATCTCTAGAATACCTCATTAGAAACTGGTGTCCTATTCAGTCTGGCACTACACAAGTGCACATAAGAAAGAACTGGTATTCAAAGTAAGTGTAAGACATGGGAGACAAATTAGTAGAAGACAAGGAGACAGGTCATCACAGCTGTCAAATGGTCAGTGAATAAAGTGCCTACTTGTCTGTCAAGTTGTTTTCTAGGGCTCACTGGAAAGCACAGGTTCAGGTATAGGCAAATTCTCCCAGGGGTAAGGAATGGCATACTGGAGAAATTGTTTTTGTCACCATTTAATATCACAGTAAAGATCATGGTGAGCCCATTCTCGCCATGGATAAACATCACAGGATCATGTCTCTAAGTGTAGCTAATAGTGTGGTAAAAACTTCCTAGATCTTCCTTTCCACCAAAGAGGTGGTTTCTTATCAAGGTTGATGAATTTTTGTTCATGAATTTGCTTAATGAATGGTTACTTGATTTTGACTTTTTCTTATATATACGTTGCCTTATATTTTTCAGTGATTTATCTTCATTTGCCCTTTTACTGACTCGGGATCGCATCCAGCTCTTAGGATTCCTTGTCCTTAATAATATGAATGGTTTGGTGTCATTGCTGTCTTTTCTAGATCACTTACGAATATGTTGAACAACACAAACTCTTGTTGGATTCCGCGGGTGACCTATCTCCTACTTTTTCTTTTCTATCCTTTGTTATGTTATTTATGTACAGAAAGGCATTTACTTTTATCTACCAGGGATCTTAGTTTCTCTAGGAGTCACCAATGAGGGATTTTATCAAATGTCTTTTTGATGCCAGCTATTTTCTCTTGTTCCTATGCTCACTGGTTCTTTTAAGAATCTGCAGTAGATTAGTGAGGCATGATTTCCTTCTGCAGAAACCATGCTAATGCTTTCTCAACACCTCATTTTCTAATTCTTTACTTCAGAATAATTGCCATCAGTCTACCTGGAAGGTGCATCAGACTAACTGGGTTTATTTCCCTAGATCTTCACAATAACTTTCCTAGCAAACTGATGTTATAATGGCCACCATCTATATCTTTGGTATCAACAGAGTTTTAAATGAGACATTACATGTTGCAGCTTGGCTATTTCATCCTTGAGTTCCTTTAAGCTCTTGGGTGACTATCATCTATTCCTGGTGATTTGTTACTGTTCATTTTGAATGACTGGCAAGTGTAGATAGAAATGAGCATCTCAGTGAAGATGATAGAAGAGGAATAAGTTGGGAGTATGGGAAATATCTGAAATGTAAATTTAAGCAGTTTAGGATTGACATGAATGGGAATAGAGGGAAATGGTCAAAGAGATTGTTTCAGAGCATGATCTTTTCTCTCTATGGATAAAATTTGCCAAGGGTAAGAAAAGGTCACAGAAAAATAAGGATGAAAACGAGCCTGGACAATGAACTGCAAAGATGTACTGAAAAGGTCAAATTATAAGAGCTGCAGGGAGAGAATCTGCATTTGAGGGTTTGGTTGCCCTCAATAATCTAGAGATTTGTGTGTCACAGCTGGACTCTTAAGGAAAACTGTATGGCCAAAAGGAAACTCCCTTGGCCTTGGCATCTGCCAGGTGTTTGCTGGGATTGACAGGGAGGGAGAAAGATACGAACTTGTAAGGGCAGAGACACAGTAGTGTAAACTGAAGGAGGGATGTGTGAATTGTGCAGGGTAAAGAAATGAAAACTCTTGACTGAATGAAGGTGGGATCTCCAGGAGAGCCTAAGGGAAAGCTAATTGAAAGTAACGGTCATAGTGCTGAGGTTGAGCTTTATTTTTTACGGTGTTTAATATTGTTATACTTAGAAATCCTTTGCAAAGTCTGTGTGCTCTTGTCAGTCATAAGACTCTTGAAAAGTGGAATTCAAAGTGGAATTCAAAGTGGAATTTTAAGATGATAGGAAACTAGAGGCTGAGACCCAGGACATCTGGACACATATTTCTTCTGTCAGCAGGGCCAGCAAGTGTAGGATCTACAACTCAGATTCGAAAGTGTAAGAGAACGCAAGTGACAGTGCTTTAAAACACCCATGACTCAAATGTCAGATGGCTTGAAGGTTGTTTGGTGATAATTCAACTACACGGAAATGAAAAAGGACAGGCCTCCCAAACCATACCATATAAATGCGGTTATCATGAAATGTAATGCAAGGACAATGAAAGATTTGCCCTGATCATTCCATTGAACCCTAGTATCCCTAAGGTTGGAAGGCGTCTTTAGAGACAATCTAGTCCAACCGCCCTGCACATGCAGGGTAACTTAGAACATGTGGCACAGGATTGCATCCAAGAAGGTTTTGAAGATCTCCAGAGAAGTAGATTCCACAATCTCTCTTGGCAATCTCTTCCAGAGTGCTCTGTCACCCTCACGGTTAAGAAATTTTACCTTAAGTCCCTGTGGAACTTTTGGTCCTTTAGTTTGCGCAGTTTCCTCCAGTCCTATCACTGGCAACCACTGAAAAGAGGCTGAAACCTATATTTATACAAGACAAGTATGAGACAAGCAGAGAGGAAATTTAGGTATAAAGAAGATTATTCAGGAAAAATGATGAGACATCTACAATTTTCCATATAGTCATTAGAGGGAGAATGATGAACTTGTTTGCCTGCAGTTGTATCTCTTTAGAATACTACTTTCTCTTAATTTACTTCTCACAGCCAGATTCTCCTCCTTACATAGGCAAGTCTCATGTAAATGAACTATTTAGAAATATCTAACCTTTTCCATTATATAATTTCTTAAACATCACTTTCATTTAGTGCATTACCATTGTTTTAGGGGTGTTCACTTCATTGGATTCTAGATGGGTCTCCTGGTGACCTTAAAGACAAATTAAGTGACCTTAAAGACAAGGAAGTTAATCTGAAAACTGTGGGGTTTTTTTCTAACTTCTTTTCTCTACTGACTATATTTCCTTTGTATGTGGAGTCTATTACAGCTACAATAGTAGTGCAAGAAAAAGGATATCTTATTTAGAAAAACAGTAACTGATTTTGTGGTAAGTATGAAGAATTTGTTTGCATGCAGTTGTATCTCTCTGGAATACTACTTTCTCTTAATTTACTCCTCACAGCCTTGGAGAAAGACAGAATACTAATTTTGAAAAGAATATTCATTCGGTAAATCCAGAAACAAAATTCAATCTATTTTGTAGACTGAAGACATCCAAGTTTGGATGTGATTCTGAATAAAATTTTATGTGATTCTGAATAAAATTTTGTCAGCATTCAGACTTTTGGATGGATTTTCCTCCAGTGCTATTGGTGGATTCAGCTTTTACCTTTTCAAGTTGCCATCTGCAAATGTTACTTTTTCAAGTGACATTTAAGTCAGATGGTCAAAAAGTTTCTTTCTTGTCTATTGCCAGATTAAGTCTAAACGCACTTCACAAAAAGACAAGACTTACTAAGAGAAAAAATTACTATAATGTTTTTTGTTAGAAAAAAGAGAAAACTGGCAGTAATTGTATCTTGCTTTTAATAGTGAGTGCAGCATCTTGTATCATATTGTTTTTTACATTTTTGTCCTTCTGTTAGAACCCACAGACTCTGGCATTTGGGTGATATAAAAACAAACAAACAAACAAAAAAATCCTAACAAGCTAAGATTTGGAAATTCTGAATTGTTTTTATTAGCAATTTTAGCTATTTACATATAAATTTAGTGATTTTGTTAATGAGACTATATCTGACTCTTAACATCCCCATCACCAAAGTTTGTAGGAGCAGATCCTCATTTAAAAAATTGTGTTTATGTAGGAGGCACAAAACTTAGAAGTATAGACATGTTTATTTCAAAATTCAGATCATTCTCTTGTGTTACACGAGACATTTGTTATACACTGAAGTTAAATAAGTCCATAAAAATAGTCAAAAATTTGGTCGGGATTTGGAAGATTTATTTTCTCATATAATTTATTTTGCTCTAGCTGTTATTGATTCTTTCATTTGCTTTTTGTAATTTGAGATTTCTTTTACYCTTTAGGAACAACTTTCACTTAAATGTTCACACAAATAGCTCAAAATGTATATAGTTAGCTCAATGTTTTCTTTGGTTAAATTCAGGACATGTGACCTGAACAGAAAAAGTAGTTTAAGGTATCTGTTGTCCATTTAAATTGAAGATTGGTATTTTAGGAAAAAGTTTGGAAGAAAAAACTGAGTTGCTATTTTCAATTCCTTGTGCAAGTTTGTCCAACAATAACCCATGATGTGAACACAGTAAATTTTGGTCACTCCAAGATGAGTTGATAAAAGATAAATTGCTTAAGCATCAGGTTAATAACATGCTTCTACATCAAATTATATAGCATATGGTGCTGCAGTTCATCCTCAACTCTCAAAGCTTAAACAAAAGTCATCAAAAAATTTACTGCGGACAAAAAAACTTTCCTGTAAGTGTTGCTGAGCTTATTGATTTGGATGTTATAGACTAAGAAATATCAAATAAAAGATATTTAAGGGATACAGACCTTACACTATTTATGTTCATGGAAAATCACATAACCACAGAATGATTAAAGTTAGAAGGGACCTCTAGAGATCACTTAGTCCAACCCCCCCTGCTCCTGCAGGGACACCTACAGCAGAGAGCACAGATTCACATCCAGGTGTGTTTAGAAGATCTCCAGAGAAGGAGACTCCACAACCACCCTGGCCAGCCATTCCTGGGCTCTGTCACCCTCACAGGAATTAAGTTTTCCCTCATATGGAGATGGAGGTTCCATGTGTTTCAACTCATATCCATTACGCTTTGTCTTACCACTGGTCCCAACTGAAAAGAGTTTGGTCCCTTCCTCGCCACATTCACCCTTCAGGTATTTATGCATATAGATCAGCTTCCCTCTCAACTTTCTCTTGTTCAGGCTAAACAGGCCCAGGTAACTTAGTCTTTCCTCATACAAGAGATGTTCCATTTCCTTGATCATCTTTGTTGCTCTCCGCTGGATCCTCTCTCGAAGCTCCACACCCTTCTTATACTGAGCAGCGCAGAACTGTAACCCAATACTCCATGTGTGGCGTAAACAGAGCTGAGGAAAGGGGCAGGATCCCTCGACCTGCTGGCAACACTCCTCCTGATGCATCCAGGAGCCCATTGGCCTTCTTGGCCACGAGGGCACATTACTGCCTCATGGTTAACTTTTTGTCAACCAGGACTCCCAGATCCCTCTCCACAGAGCTGCTCTCCACCAGCTCAGCCTCTAATCCATACTGGTCCCTGGGGTTATTTCTCTAATCCATTTTCGTCCCTGGGGTTGAACCTCACAAGGTTCCTCTCTGCACAACTATCCAGCCTGTCCAGGTCCCTCTGAATGGCAGCACAACACTCTGGAGGGTCAGCCACTCCACTCAGCTTGGTATCATCTGCAAACTTGCTCAGAGTGTCCTCTGTGCCCTCGTCCAAGTTACTGACGAACAGGTTGAACAGCACTGCCCCCAGTACTGAACCAGGGTTCCCCACCAGCTGTCCCACTGGCCACAGGCTTCCAGCTAGATTTGGCCCCATTTATTAGCACACTCTGAGCTCTGCCATCGAGCCAATTCTCAATTCACCTCACTGTTACCCATACAGTCCACACTCTCAGAGCTTTCCTAGAGGATATTATGGGAAACTGTGTCAAAAGTCTTGCTGAAGTGAAAGCAGACAACGTCCACGGCTCTCCCATCGTCCACCAGCCAGTCATGCTCTTGTAGAAGGCTATCATGTTCATCAAGCATGACTTCCCCTTGGTGAATCCATGCTGACTACCTTCTTTTCCTTCACATGCCTAGAGAAGGTCTCTAGGATGAGCTGTTCCACCACCTTTCCAGGGACGTAGCTGAGGCTGATCGTCTTCTAGCTTCCAGACTCCTCCCTCTTGCCTTTTTTGAAGATTGCAGTGATGTTGTCTCTCCTCCAGTCCCCCGGCACCTTCCTTGCTCTCCATTAGCTGTCAAAGAAGTTGGAGACCATCTGAGTAATAGCCCCTGACAGTTCCCTTAGTGCATTCTTGGGTGCATCCCACATGGGCTGTAGATTTTTTGTGGTGTTTGCCTAAATAATCATCTCTAACACAATCCTCCTTGACCAGTCTAAAGTCTTCCTCTCTGCTGGTTATCTCTCTTGTCTCCAGGCTCTGTGGTTCATGGGGGGGCAGCCTTAGCAGTAAAGACGGCATTTAGTAACCCTGTCTTCTCTGTATCCTCTGTCAGCAAGGTACTCTCCCCAGTCAGCAGCAGGCCCACACTTTCCACAGCACACTCTGACTTCCTAGTGCACTTTTGGGTGCATCCCACACAAGTCCATAGATTTATAGGTGTCCAGTTTGCCTAAACAATCCCTAACTCAATCCTCCCTGACCAGTGGAAAGTCTTCCTCTCTCCTGGTTATCTCTCTTTTTTCTGGGCTCTAATAGTTCTAACCCCAAGTAGTTCTTGGGAGTTGGCCTTAGCAGTAAAGACACAAGCAAAGAAGGCATTTAGTAACTCTGCTTTCTCTGCATCCTTCATCACCAAGGCACCCTTCCCATTCAACAGCAGGCCCACATTTTCCCTAGTCTTCCTCTTGCTGCTTTGTAGAAGCCCTTTCTGTTGTCCCTGACATCTCTTGCTAACTCCAAATGGGCCTTGGCCTCTCCCTGCATTCTCTTACAATGTGCCTTTATTCCTCTCATGTGGTTGGAAGAATATACTCTCTCTTTGGAACTACTCTGAGGAACCCAGGAGATTCCTCAAGGAACTCACTGAAGAGGTCAAAGTCGGCTGTCTTGAAGCCCAGGGTTACAATCCTACTTCTTGCCCAGCTTCCTCCACGCAGGATTGTGAATTCCAGTATCTCATGGACACTGCAGACAAGACTTCCCCCAACCCTCACATTTCCTGCTAGTCCATCTCTGTTTGTTAGTATCAGGCCTAGTAGCGCCCCTCCTCTTGTTGGTCATCAACCATCTGCATCAAGAAGTTATCTGCAATATTCTGCAGAAACCTCCTGGACTGGCTGTTCCTGGATATGTGATTATCCTAGCAGATATGAGGGTGGCTGAAGGGCCTGTGATTGTTAGGCTTCTTGCAGCTGCCTGTAGAAGGCCTCATCCATTTCCTCTTCCTGGTTAGGAGATTGTAGTAAACTCCCACAACACTGTCACCTCTGTTGGCCTGCCGCTTAATCCTCACCCACAGGGTCTTGAACCATGCTCCGTTCTCTGCTATGCTGAGCTCCATACATTCCATACATTATTCTGTCACATAAAGAGCAACTCTGCCACCTCACCTTCCTGGCCTGCCCTTTTTGAAAAGCCTGAAGCCTGCCATGGCCATGTTCCAGTCACAAGAGCTGTCCCACCATGTCTCTGTAATTGCAATGAGATCATGGCTCTGCAACTGCACACACATCTCCAATTCCTCTTGTTTATTCCCCATGCTGTGTGAATGCTGAGTTGGGGCAGCTGCAACTTGACTATGTGAGCCTTCGAAAGGTCTCATATTTTGCAGTGAAGGGCGCCCTTCAGTCCTAGGGCGCCCTTCACAGACTATGGTATTAGGCCGCTGTSAGTGGCATGACAGGCCACCAGCTACTGTCTCCTTTTCTTCCCCAGTGAAACCCGTGTCCTCCCTCAAATCTAGTTTAAAGCCCTCTCAATGAGTCCTGCTAGTTCACAATCCGCCCTCTTCCCACTTTGAGAAAGATAGATCCCATTAGATACCATCATGCCTAGTGCCATGTAAGGCTTCCTRTTACTGAAGAAATCAAAGTTGTGATTATGACACCAGCCACGAAGCCATGTGTTGATGGATAGTATCCTGCAGTTGCTTTCTATATTGCTGCTAGCACTGGGAAGAATGGAAGATAAAAGGACTTGTGTGCCTGAGTTCCTGATCGTCTGCCCCAGTTCCCCAAAGGTCCCTTTGACTGCCCTCAGGCTACACATTGCTGCTTCCTCTCCTCTCACATGGAGGACTCTCAATGGATAATAGTCTGTGGGTCAAACCAGGCTGGGATGTTGCCTGCTGGCATCCCCAACCTGGGCCCCAGGAAGGCAACAGTCTTCTCTTAGAGGAGGGTCAGGTCTACGTGTTGGACCCTCTGTTCCCTGAATTGCGGAATCCTCCATAATGATTGTCACCTTTTCTCCCTCCTGCCTGTAGTCACAATATGTGGGGTTTGCCTTTCTGACTGACTAAAAATAACATCTCTAAATCTCTGTACTGTCACAAGTTATCTGTTTACAATTATGAAACAAATCCACGATATCTTGTTGTGATCTCTAGCTATTCCTATGCATTTTTGACTTTCTTAAACCCAAAATGCAAAGTGAGGCTTTTGCCATTGTCCCTCAAAACATCCTCCTGGGGATGCTCTGAAGGTGTGCGATATATGAGTGGACGGTGAGGTGGATTGAGAACTGGTTCCATGGCAGAGCTCAGAGAGTACTAATCAGTGGTGCAGAGTCCAGTTGGAGGCCTGTAGCTAGCAGTGTCCCCCAGGGGTCAGTCCTCAGTCCAGTACTGTTCAATTTCAACTGTTCATCAATGACCTAGATGAAGGGACGGAGTGTTCCCTCAGCAAGTTTACTGATGATACAAAACTGGAAGGAGGAGCTGATAGCCCTGAGGGCTGTGCTGTTATCAGAGGGACTTGGACAGACTGGACAACTGGGTGGTGAGAAACGTTATGAAATTCAACAAGGGCAAGTGCAGGGTCTTGCACTTGGGGAGGAATAACCCCAGACACCAGGACAGACTGGGGACTGACCTTCTGGAGAGCAGCTCTGTAGAGGGAAACCTGGGCATCATGGTGGATGACAAGTTGACCATGAGGCAGCAATGTGCCCTCGTGGCTGAGAAGGTCAATGGGATCCTTGAGTGCATAAGAAGAGGGTCTCCGGCAGGTGAAGGTAGGTGATCATCCCCTTCAACTCAGCCCTGGTGAGGCCACATCTGGAGCTCTGTACCCAGTTCTGGGCTCCCCAGTACCAGAGGGATGTGGAGCTGTTGGAGAGAGTCCAGTGTAGGGCTGCAAGGATGATCAGGGGCCTGGAAAATCTGCCCTGTGAGCAAAGGCTGAGAGAGCTGGGCCTGTTCAGCCTGGAGAAGAGAAGGCTGACCTGATCAGTGTGTATAAATACCTCAAGGGAGGCAGTGAGGAGCATGGGACTGGCCTCTTTTCAGTGGTGGCTACCAATAGTACTAGAGGAAATGRCCACAAACTGAAACATCAAAAGTTCCACAGGAACTAAAGGTTAAATTTCTTGACAGTGAGGGTGACAGAGCCCTGGAACAGGCTGCCAAGAGAGGTTGTAGAATCTTCTCTGCAGATCTTCAAAACTGTCTTGGATGCAGGCCTGTGCCACATGCTCAAGGCGACCCTGCATGTGCAGGGGGGTTGGACTAGATGATCTGTGAAGATGCCTTCCAACCTTAAGCATCCTGTGATTCTATGATTCTATGAAAGTTTTCAAAGATTTGCACAGATCTTTGAAAAGTAGAAAAATGGAGATTTTAACCAGCAGTACAACTTATTTCTCATATAGCCACATTGGTTTGCCAACTTTTTCAGAAGAATAATGACAAATATTAACTATGTTCAACCTTTGCATTTTTACAACTGTTTTTTTTCAGGAGAAAAGGAAAAAATACCGTCTGTTCTTTGCTCCTGAAATGAAAGGAATCGTCTACTTTATCTGTAAGCATAACTGTTGATTGACAAAGACCTGACACATACATCTTACAGTTAGGTGTGCATGAAAAAGATGTTTTGGGGGTCTATGTAATGACTCTGATCCTGTCTAATATTAATTGGTAATAAGATATGATTATATCAGACATCTGGTGTCTAATCTACTGTGCCTTAATCATGCAGGAATGTATCTGCGTGCAAAAATTGCAATCCTATTAAATATCATGAATTAACACAGTGCAAGCGATTTTGTTTCATTTCAGTGAGTAAAATTAGAGCTGGGGAGGTAGTCTTAGCAAATAGCTTGTTCCTAGCTGCAGCAAATATCAGCTACAACAAGCAAACACTTTTATGTGGGGAAAAAAAATAAAACAACCCTTGAAGTGTCCGATGAATATTTCATGACACTTGCGACTTGCTGAGTGTTCTAACATGTCTCTTTGTACTCTGGTAAGCACCGGGTTAGGGTACATCATCTTTACTCATATCAGTAAATATCAGTCACATACAAAAGACCACATTTGAAATTGAAATGTAGGTTATATTTGAAACCTATTATTCTTCTTTACTTTTTGGAAAAGCAATAGGGACTTTTAGGGACCAACTTTATGCTAGATAAAACATCTAGTCTGTTGTTTTTAAGATAAAATAAAGCAACTGCTTACATGTTTTTCTTGGCATTTACTTGCATGATAAATTCAATCAAATATTATTTATTGTACTGTACCCACTGTCTCTTGCCCCTTAGTTAATTTCCTTTCTGCTCCTTTTCAATAAATGTTCTGTATGCTAAAACTTTTTGCAACTTCAGTAAAATAATATGGCAATAATTTAAAGAAATATAATGTTACATCAATTTGTAATGATAATGTTGTCCAAGGAAATATTATAGATCCAAGTATTTTTGCCTTTAAAATAGCTTAGGAAAGGTAAGTTTTAGAAATGCACAATTAATGGATGATTGAAACATTACATTCATTCTCTAGTCAACAACTGTATAATATTACTAATACACAATAGTGGTTATTGCTTTAGATTAGATTAGACTAATTTTTAATGACACATGAGATAGAAAAAAACAATGACTTTTTGAGTTAAAACTAATTTTAAATAGTTAGCAATTTTTAAAAAAGCTTATAAGTTCCATGAGAGCAAAATCTGCTAATTTTGCAATAGGACTACACTGGGAATGTGTAGCACATTACACTTAAAAATGAATAGGGTCACAGAATGCAAGGTCACATCAGATGCAATTTGATCTTCTCTTCCTAAGAAGCTACTACAATTCATTCAGATATTTCTTTTCTAAAACAAGTTCCTTGACTTGGATTAATGAGTGATTTGTGTACAGCTCAGTTCCTCAAGGGTACTGAGTTCCTGTGGATCAGAAGGATATTCACTTTCCTGTGAAGGAGAAAACTAAACTACTTAGAGACTAGTTTATGAACTTTTGAGGGTATGATGGAAGAGCTATGATGGAGATGCAGCTGTTATATTGACAGGCAGATGTAAATTAAGATTTTTTTTTGCAATTTGTTAATTTTTAGTCATATACACRTAAAGATGAAACCCATGTGCAAATGCTGCTAACATCAGCTTATATAATAAGAAAAATTATTCAAGTAGTTT
Source organism: Nothoprocta perdicaria (assembly GCF_003342845.1). Taxonomy (NCBI): domain Eukaryota; kingdom Metazoa; phylum Chordata; class Aves; order Tinamiformes; family Tinamidae; genus Nothoprocta; species Nothoprocta perdicaria. The sequence continues at coordinate 1,914,759 of NW_020456110.1, forward strand.
AGTATTCAATTCTGCCAAACAAATGAATTTTTAAACCTTGCTGTATTGAATGAAATACAGCCACCCTGTGATTTTAGTTATGAAGTAATGCAGCTGGAAATCAATAAAACAGCATGTTTTCCCAACATAACAGCTTTTTAGTCAATAAAAGTATCAAGTTATGTGATGTAAAAATATGGCATTTAGGTACATTTCCTGAGAATGAAAGACCACTCTTTTTCAGACTCAGTTTATGGGTAACATTTTTAAAATTTGCTTCTCAAAATGTCTTATATTTTGGTAGGACTTCAGCAAAGTTCTTAGTCAGGATTACAAATGCGTGTGGCCAAACTAACCCATCTCTTCCCATGCAATCCTAGTGACAAACAAGGTATATATTGTATAGATTACTACTCCTTTCTGGGAAGATTCAAGGTGCTGGAAACCCTTCTATGCCATTAGTCAAGCTTGTCAGTTTTGAATGTGAGTTGAATGCTTTCTAACAAAAAGCACCCACACTTTTTGAAACTTTCATGAGCTGTAATGTATTTGCATAATTGACTTGGAAACAAGCATTCCAACACACTTGACAAGTATTTTGAGATTGTGAAATATGAAATCATTTTATAGAAAAAAGAGAATACACTCATAGCCCTCAGGAGACCAGCCCTCTTCTAAGTGGTGAGTAAATTGGCAAGCTGGATAGCCCAAATGGCAATCCTTTGTCATTGCTTCTTTCAGTGGAGCAACACAATACTTAACTATGCTGGCTGCATGTCTTTCTTACAAAGTTCCTGAACTTTGATATAAAAAGTAAAATACACATAGAAAATTGCATCTACTAATAAAACACCAGTAATATTGCCTTGAATAATGTTTTCCTTGACTGTCTCTGACTAGATTGGGCTTAACTATTCCCATTAAATATTAGGTATCTTGTTAATACTGTGTCCTACATCAAGATACAATAATTCTCCTAATACTTATACAAGGGGACCAGGTGTAGTGTTAGTCCCAGTCTCAGCTGGTCTGGTACAGAGGAAGATAAGGAAGGAAGAAAAGGAAGGCTTCTCTCCTCACTCCACTCAGTCACAATGTCTTTTTGAGAAAAAGTTGCCTTTAGTGTGAGTTTGAAAATTTTATATGATATTATGTATGTTTATGTGTATACATACCCATACATGCAAGTATGTCTGCATATATATATATAAAATGCGTATGTATATATTTATATACTCACACTATATTTGTTCACATGCACAGTAAACACCCACACTATAAAGTATTTATAAATCATAGTGCCTATTCGAGGGCAGAGCCTGTAAATCATGAATGAGACAACTGCTGACAAGCAATGGCAGCAGTGAGTGAGTTGAACCATCAAAAGTGAAACTCTGAGGCTATTGAAAATTCTTAGATTTCCTGTCCTATCCTATCTTAGATAGACTGGTCTTCCCAGTCACACGAAGGAAAGAAGTGACCTTGCAAATATTGGTTCTACCTGAGAAACCTTGACTGTGCATGGGAACATCTGAAGGAAAGAAAATCAGGGATACGTAGTCTATATGAAGCCACATTAATTGCAGCTGCATCAATGTTGTGGATCATTGTCACCATTAGCCAGGCCTAGAAAAAGGATGACAAGACTCAAGATTGTACTGGGATGAAATGTGTAGCAGGGATGGATGGGAGGCTGTTTTCTCTCCCAGCTTCTCCTGGTCTCATGCCTCTGAGAGCAGGCTAGGTATTCTGCACACACAGCATGACGCTGAGCAGTGTTCAGCCTCATCTCCCAGGACCAACCACATCTTCAAAGCTCATTCTCCTGACATTACTGCATGCTCTTTGACTGTTGTGGGATTTCCGTGGAGAAGAGGCAATTGTACCAACCTTAGTCCCCCAGGAAATCTTTTGGGCTATAACACAATTAAGTGCCTTTGACATTGCAGCAGCCCAGAGCCACAAAGTTTAATCATTTCTATTGGATTTAATGACCTCAGCAGAAGTGAAATTCAGGGAACAGAATTTTATTATCATGGTATGTAAAGCACATGTTTTAACAAAAAGGTACTTGATAATTTAGGGATTCTATGTGGTCTAAGTCCAAAAGCAAATTGAGCTGTCCCTGAGGCTCTGGTTCTGGTGGTGTTTGTTTCCACAGGCCTTCCTGCAGGCTGGTACACTTTGCAAATCGCTGTTTTCTGAACAGCTTTGCACTGATGCTAGTGAAGGTGAGCTGGTCCCCTAGGAATTCAAGGGCCATGACAGGGCTCTTTTTCCCAGACTTCTAGGAGTAGCTGTTTTGCCTGGATATTTTTTTTCTTTTGTATTTTTTTTCCTCTGTACTCACTCTGCAGCACTTCCTCACACAAGTTACAGAATGGAAGAAAAATCACTCAGGAAGTAAAGCAGTAGGAACAGTATAATGTGTGTGTGACATTCCCCATCAAAAGGTAGATTGAGGTAGGCACATATATCATTCAGTGTTCATCTTTCTAATCTGTCTATGCTTTGGATGTCTGAGTGCATTGACTGCTGGTACTTCACAGACTGGGAAAAATAATGGTTTATTACTCCAGAACTACTCTTCTCGTCTCAACCCCATCCCTACTCAAATACAATTCTTCTATGATGAATGACTATGAAGACAACAATCCTTGCCTTTTTTCCTTTTTTTTTTTTCTTCCCTAAACATCTCTGGATTCAAATTATTTTGTCTGGAATAGCACATTACATTCTTACTGGCTCATATATTGTTGCTACTAAAAGATCATATACTGTTCTCAGCTATATGCAAATCACCTCTTTGCCTTGAGCTATCCACATGGCTGGATTATCTTTTGAGTGAAGTGCCAGTCAGAAGTTCTGTGACTGCACAGACCCATTAGGTTTGTGATTTCTTTCCCAGAAATAAATGAACTTTATCATACAAACAGAAATAAAAACGTATTTGTTGCAGTAAAAAAGAAGCTACTATAAAGTTAAATAGGCATATGGAGGGAAAAATGTTGCATAGGAAGGAGCAAAGCTGAGAATTTTTTTTCAGTGCAGAAGACCACTTGAGTATTTGCTATTCAGCTCAGGTTTCAGAGGAGAGTAATCCATGTAATCCATGAAATATAAAATGTATTAGGGAGGCTTGCACTGTGGTTTTCAAAGACGTGTGAGATCTAGTTCCTTTTCTTTAGCAACTCCTGTGTCAGCCGTCTCTTGTCGGCTTCTGAAATCCGCCCTCTCACAAACGTGTCAGAACTTGCGCGATTTCCAAATAGACCTTGTTAATCAGTTTAAAAAGCGTCACAGGTATCTTAAGGGGGTTAGGTCTTCAGAGTTATCAGATATGGCTATGAGAATTAGTGAGAAAGGTGTCCTTTGTCTAGTCGTGTCTTAAACGGATATGCAAACTTCAGCATTTGGCTCCAAATTTTTCACTTTGTTGTCTCTGTGTAGAAGCTGAAAACAATCTAATTCCGTTTCATATGTTGTTACAGTGCAACAGAAAAATGTTATCACGGGTGTCTTTTGTTCACAGTTTCTTACACACTTGGATCATAGCTGCTGTGCCCGCATAGACTGTGGTGGACAGTTCTGCTGCAAGATTTGGTCTTGGCAGAGATTATAGCCCACAGATGGGAGTAAATGCATGGAGCTTTTCCTGGAGAACATGGAAGATGGCTTGTCATATTATTTCCACCAGGTGGTTTGGTTATTGTAGGCTATGAGACCATAGAGGATAATGCTGGCAGAAGCTGTCTCAGTCACCTAGTTTCTGCTTGCTTGACAGATTCCTCCTCTCATCTGCTTCTCTCATCACCTTCAAGCTCTAAGTGTAAACCAGCCTTCACTGAGCACAGGAAGACAGTGTTTCACATGTTTCACCAGCTCTTCATGCCATTGCACACTTTACAATATTTTCCTGACATGTAATTTGTATGTCCTAAAATGTTATTTAATTTTCTTTGTGGCTGAATTCTATGAATATGATTCAGTAAAATCTTCAAGTGTTTTCAGCTGATACAATTGAGAGCAGAAATTTTTCTAATTCTTCCAGTGTGCATCATTGTGTACTACTGTACTGCAAAGTATCATTCTCATTACTGCCATATTCAAGATCACTTGAATGCTAATGTATGGGACATTCGAATATCCAATCCTTTCTAGGCATTATGAAGACTTCCAATTCTGTGTTTTAAGCAAAAGTCATTAGCATTCTGCCTTCTGTACTGAAATCATTATTGAAAATTATGTCAACCAAGTTTGGTCTCAGAGCAAGTTAACTCCTCTAGTGAACTCTCTCTAATCAAATAATTCTTTATCAAGCAGGAATATCAGGTTAATCTAAGGCAATCTACACATAACAATATGACATTGCAATTTTATTATGCATTTCATTTCATCTCATTGCAATTAATTACATCTCTCTTTTTTCTTTTCTTTTTCTTTTTTTTTTTTTTTTAAATGAAGCATTAGCTTTTTGTGTCAGAACAACAGACCTGTCTGTGCTCCACTTTCTCCCAAGTTTCTTAAAACAGGTGCCATATAAGCCTTGGTAGATCTTAGCTGTAAGAAACAAGCTATGAAATGTATCTGAGCTGATCTATCCCTACACAGACCTGACAAAGAGCTTATATGTCAAAACCAAGTCTTTTATTTTTCTAACTTAATCAGTTATTACCAAATGTTATGGCTTCATGCAATTCTTGTCAGACTGCGCCTGATAATTATGCTTTCATACAGAGGAGATGGAAGTCAAGAAATAAAAACTACAGCTAAAGCTCATATGTATCAGTGTACATAAAAACTTGAGGATTCCATTTTAGAAGAGGGAAATAGCCCCAATCTTGAAAGAGTCCTCTAGAGATCATCTAGAGGTTCCAGCAGGAACACCCAGAGCACGGGGCACAGGGTGGCATCCAGGCAGGTTTGGAAGATCTCCTGGGAAGGAGACTCCACAGCCTCCCTGGGCAGCCTGTGCCAGGGCTCTGGCACCATAACAGTAAAGTTGATCTTCTTCATATGAACAGGGAACTTCCTATTTTTCAATTTGAAACCTTACCCAAAGTAAACATTGTTTAATTATGAGAGGCTTTTTTTCCCTTGATGTTAACATTGCAGTATAGCAGACCTTTCCTATATTAGTACTCTGCATCAATATCTGGGGTCACCTGTCCAGATGTAGCATTCTGGGGAAGTTTTGCTGACCACTTCTGTGGAGGCCTTCCAAGTGGCACAATGGCAAAACTGCAAAATCTCCCATTTTGGATGCATTCTCAAGCATAAAGTACCTTTTACTTAAGCAGATTTGACTCTATTTTTTAAAGCCTTGCTTTTAAAARAGAAGAAAAAGTATAAAAGAAAAATGGACCCTATCCAGGGGAAATCAGAAAAAATATATAGCCCCAGCCTAATATAATCTAATCCAATTCTAAAATCGATTGTAATACAATCATCTTTAATTTCTAAGGACGTATATGTAGTGAAAACTTTGAAGTGAATCATTGAACTCCAGCAGATTATCTCCTGCTGAACATGTACATAAAGGGTTAAAAGCCTTCCCATCTCTCTTGAGCTCTGTAAAATCAGCCTTTAATTTGAGGGCTTGCTGTTCCATCCTTTATTCTTTGACATGCTTCTATTTTTAATCCCTTGACACGTGACGCGGCATATTGTCCAGCAGCCACTTACCAAGACTGTTGAACTCCTTTCATATGTGGTCTGTGCTGGATGATGCAGCTCACATTTCTTTAGAAGCAAAGTGAAAAAAAAAAGAGTAACCTTGAAGTGATTCACAATGACCCAAGGTTCCTGTGTATACTATAAATACTACCAAGGGCAACTCTTACCATTGTATAAAACTGGAATAAAGTTCTTCCCAGAAGATTGCAGGAGGCTGAAAGGAACCAGAATGCATTAGGCTTAACATTACAAGGGCTCGGCAAGAGAATACTTCAAGTCGTCTAGGAACAGCATCTCTCCACTGGAGAGCTGCCTTTGTGCTCCATTTCCTGCTCCCTGTCATTTATCRTAGCTATATGATAGGGAAACAAAAACATTTATCAGCATTGCATTATATTTCTCCAAGTCACTCTATTCAGTCTCTACTTTGAGTACGCATACATTCAAATTACTTTTATTATGTATCTGTAGGTAGGGCATGAGTGTATGAAGTAGTGTGCCAGGCTGTGGATAAGAGCTTGCCCTCTTCTTCTCTATCTACAGCACTTTGCAGAAAGGAGAAAGAAATATATATGCAGGAGGAATGTATGCACACAAATTATGCACCCAAACGCACATAGATGTGCTCTATAACGACATTAAATCAAGGAGAATATTTTTACATTTTTAGGGTCATATGCCTATTTTTTATTTCTTTTCCTTTTTTTTTTTTTTCTAATGTACAGCAGAGATAACTGCAACACTATTTTTTCTTCATAATTTTCTTCCTTTCAGAAAGTAAAAGTTGTAATTTTTTTAACATGTCAAAAAGAAACTGAAGGAAACAGTTGAGTTTTACTCCTGGTTTCACTGAATAATGTTTATAAAAACCACTATTTCTGGATATAGTGATTAATTTCTGGAAGTGATTAATATGGACTGGCAAATAACTGTTAAAAAATAAATTTAAAAACTTTGGACTAGCTCTGGTCAGATCAGACAGTGAGTTGCACTTATGCCACATTAAAATGTAGTCTCCCCTCATCTTCCTCCTTCCCGTAGCTGCTTGGTTTTCTCTTGAGAAATGTTCCCTGGGAAAAAAGTACCCAGAGATTTTATATGTAGTCTATTGAAACAAATGAGAATCTTTCCATTGTCTTGCATGTATTTTACATTAGACCATCTGTTAAGTGGAGTTTTCGGAAGATCTAGAAGTCAAGTAGAAGAAAASATACAGCTCACGATCCCAGAGTCCAATTGTTCAGATAAGGGATTGGCTTCTGCTTCTGTCTGCTAACATTACTGTAATTTCCAGGAGAGCAACCGAAACACGATGGGAACCAATTTCCCTTTGCCTTGTGTCTTGGGTAGCCATTTGCAAGATCACCTCGGGTAACCTTGTGGAAATTGACTCTTAAAGCCATTTTAAAGGAAATTGACTCTTAAAGTTGTTGTTTGCAACCTGCATTGTTATATAACAACTCCTCCCATAGAGAAAGGCAGGGAAATATCAGCAGGATACTAGTTTAAAAAAAAAAACAAAACAAAAAAAAAAGAAGATGATGAAGAAACAAAATTCTTTCTCTTTCCTTCAGCTCTTTCTTGCATGTGAACMATCTAAACTGAGACACAAGGGATGTGAATGCTTGATGAATTAAATTTATCTTAACAGGTACTAATTTCAGATTGTTGTTCCTCAAATTATGCACCTAGTGCATACAACTAATATTACAAAGTAACAGAGAAGCAGGGTAAAGTGTTGAGAACTAGAGAAAATTTAGCTGTTAAGATAGTCTYTTTTTCACTATGGAGGTGCAATGATTTGTTTACTCTAATGTCACTACTGTATGCATTTTCTSCCTGAGGAGCAGGAGTTGTTTATTTTGTTTCTTTTGTTGATTGCTGCATAAAAATTTGGTAAATTCAACTTTGCTCTTTTGAATTCATAGCAAACCTTCCAGAATAAATGTATTAAACAGTAATTTCATGATGAAGGGTTTTATGCAAATCAGAACACAAGAACAAATCGGAAAATCAATACTTTTATTTGTGTACTGTTAGCCATTCACAACCAAAGGAAAACACATCATAGTCCTAAATTCTTTAATGGTCTAAACAGCTGAAGCCACTGGACACACAACAGTTATCTGGTAAGGGGTGTTAACATGGCTTTATTAATTATAGAAATAATGTGTTTTGTAGTATCGCTTAAACTATTAAAACATCAGATGTTGTTACATTTATCACTTGTTAGCTTGATCATTCAGATTGAAGAGCCCCTGAGGACTGAGCAGTTAAAATTGCATGGAAATGCTGAAGACTTCTTTTGTTTCCTGATGTCTGACTTCTGTTTAGACATCCATAGGCATAGGACTAAATCCAACCCAGCAGATTTGCTCCTGCTGTCATGTATCTCCTCTCTCCACTGTCAGCTGTAGATACCCTCAAAAAGTGAGACTACTTAGTCTCCTTTGTAAGCTGTTTTGGAAAGTGATGGAAGGAGGATAAAAAAAAAGGCTAATATATGAAATTCTCTCAAGTTGTTTTAATAATATGTTTTTTTGGATGTCATTTGGTGGATGAAATCACAAATCAGAAGGAGAGTTGCATCCTAATGCTCCAAGATATCTTTTCGTAAGGCCTGCTTTTAGGGCTGGTGCGTGTCACAGAGATCTGGCTTGTCCTTGAGGTGTTTGTGCAGCTTGGGGGTGCCTGTGGCTCTCCCACTCTCCTCTCCACTGCTTTCTCCTGCCTTTTCCGTGCTCCCTCTGACTGCTCAATTTCACCCAAGCCAGCCTGTTCCTAGCCCATAGTTGGACCAGCTGTTTGCCCTGAAGACATTATTAAGCTTTGTTCCAGTTCATGCCCACTGAACAGTATGCATTGTTTAGACATCTTGTTTCTGTTAAGGATTGTAATGACCATCATCTTCTGAAAACATTTTGTGTAATAAGTTGATATAATGCATCATGTTATTCTATTGCTTTTATTGTATATCTTCAGGTTTTCTCCCCCTTGGCATGTGATTGCACCAGGCCAGGTCCTGATCTGCTGCATGTCTGCAGTTTTTGTTACAGATTCTGGTTGGCTGGATGAAATTTAAAAATGTTGTTCTCAAGAGGAAAAGAAATCAGTAGATGGCAACTATAGCAGGCAAAAAAAAAAAAAAGAAAAAAAAGGAAAAAGAAAGCAGCAGTCCTTGCCTTTCTGAATAAGTTTTGTTTGTTTGTTTTAGATTTGTTGTTCAGTTTAAAAGCATATCAGATACACACATGACTGTGACTTGCTATTATCACTCTAATCTTCTCCCCTGTGATTTTTGTGAGTTGGAGGATCTTTGGAGAGACATATTAAAGTCCATTTGTGTCTATTAGAATTTGAAATTCATCTTTTCTGCAGTCTCTGTGGGTTTCATTGTTTCTGTTGAAGAGATGGAGCATTATATCTAAAGCCTGGTACGAGATTTTCTGTTTATTTGTGCTGTAATGGGTTGCAGAAAGAAYAGAACTGTTGATTTAGCTTCTTCCTTAAGGAAAGGGTGTTTTATTAGCATTTTCCAGTATGGTATCTTTTATTGCTCCATTGAGCCATGTATGTGAACACGTTTGATTAATTAAAAAGACAGCCCTTGCCATAAAGAGTTACAAACAAAAAATATGATGAAAAGTGACATGACAGAGAAATTGGGGAAAATTAAGTAAGGATGGAATCATCCTCTTTATCAAAATAATCAGAAGTCATAGGAAAGTCTTGCTCTGACTCTTAGCAGATGTTTATTGTCTAATAATGCTCTCAGTGGAAGGAGTATGCAAGAGCAGCAGTTTCACTGGTCTCAGTATGCAGGCTCTTCTATTAATTGGCAGAATAATTGTAAGAAATATGAAGGCACTTAGTGAAAAAAATGAATTAAGGAATAAAGAATGAGGGTACTTCTGACGGAATAAAATCTCACATGCCTGGATATCATGCCATTGACTTTTAATATAAGCAACATCATCATGCTGTCTTTCATAGTACTTTTGATAAACACTCTTTATAAAAGTGTGTACACTTTCTTACACACAGAATAGAGTTTTGGGCCAGAAAATGGTCAGAAGGAAGTAATTGTATGTATTATTAAAAGATAAATGTTTCTTTCTTTTTTTTTTTTTTTTTTTTTTGCTATGTATAATAGGTGTGTATGTGAAAATATGTTCTTACAACTTTATAGCATCCATCTTCAGATTCCGACTACAGAGGCTTGAAAGTTGTAAAGACATAAAGACATAACAGATTATATTCAATGGGTTACCATTTACTGTGAAGAAAAAATTCTTTTCTAGATCTTGTGGTATTTGTATCCTGTAGTCTAGGTTATGTTTGATTATTCCTTTTTATTTCTCTGTGCATGTATCTTGATTTCTTCTCCCAGATGTCCCGCCTCAAAAAAATGAACACAATATACTTTCTTTAATGCTATGCCATTTCAGCCATTGCTGAAAATAGAGTTCTCTAAAAATATGTCAGATTAGTGTGGCAAACCCACTGAGCACAATTCACCACAAAACAACCTCCACCTCTGTGACATATATCCACAACCATGACATGCTCTTATGCAGGAATTTACTATAGCCTATGCCTGGATTTTTCAAGAATGACTTTTCACACAGCTGGGGTATTGTTGTCCTTGCTCAGCTCTACTTGTTCCATAAGGAAATGATTCTTGTTACAGAGTTTTAAGGAAGCAGTCTGAGAAGATATATTATTAAATACGGTAATGGAATAAGGGAATTTGGCAATTGTGTGATTTTTTTTTTTTTTTTTTTTTTCTAAAGTCAGAGCAAAGCAAAGGTGGAAGCAGACAGATTAGAAAAGCTGTGTTTTGCTCCTGTTCAGTTTACCATGTAAACTGATATGTAAAGCCCTGGCTATGTAAAATCAGATCTGGGAAAAAATATTATTAGATTTTTTTTTTAAGATCACTTACAAACTGTATTAACATGTATTAACATGTATTAACATGTATTAACATGTATTAACATGTATTAACAGGTATTTATGGAAAAAGAGAAGGAAGAGTTCAGCATGACCAAGGCATTTCTAAAACCTCTGCAGGCTTCTGAGAATGTGTAGTGCCTCCAGGCTAGAAAGGGAACAGATGAGACCTTTCATACTCCGAGTGTCCCTCTGCAAATTATTTAATCTCACTTGTTCGTCCTAGTTAAACAAAGACTGTAGCCTTATGATACTTACTGGTCAGCCTACTGCAGGACAAATGTATACAAATGCATTGGCACAAAATTGATATATATTGTTGGCGCCTTAATCGCAGAGACACATACATTAGATGTAAATTACAAAAATCTGTCTCTGACTTATACTAAACTTCTGTAGGCTTACTACTGTGCTACAGATGGCTATTTGAAGTGATGTCTCTTTCATTCCTGTGTTTAGGGTTGCATAGATATGCATAGATTGTTTTTTCATATGTTTTTTCATGTGTTTTTCATATGCTGTTTTTTTCATGTAAAAAGAGCTTATAATAATGGGCTTACTTTTTCTGAAGTAAATGTATAGTTATTACTGTTCTTGAAAATAAGGAGTGAAACTCATATTCCTGACTTCTGAAGCTAGCACAAAATTATACATTTGGGCAAGACTTGAGAGAAGAACGATGTCCCTCAGCAAGCCTTGGTAAATTATGCTTATCTTCATGAATCTGGACAAGGTACCATTCCATTTATTCCATAAATAACACATTCACTTGATGACACTGCTTAAAAAGACACCTTCCAAGACYAGGAGTTACCATTAGATACTAAAAGTGCTAAATTAGTATCATTAGGTACTAAAATGAATCAAATCAATATAAAATTGAGCAGTTATCCTGTAAAACTCATTGAGAAAAGAAGCAATATAGAATTTTGGGATTTAATTGGAAATACTAATGATTACTTCTAATTTTTGGCACACTCAGTGATTATAAAAGCTTGAAAGTGGTTATTTAGGGGTTTTGTTTTGTTTGATTCTTTGTGTAAAAGGAAAATATCATTAATATTGAAGAAAAGAAAATAATTGAGTTATTTTAAAAATGATGTTTTAGAAAAATAAAAGTGTGGAGTGGTGACATAACCTAATAAATCCTGTGCTTATGAATGAAGTGAGGAAATAACGGGCTGAAGGTATATAAAGTGTTAAAATGACATGTTGTTTCAATACTTGTTTGGTCATAAACTTGTTGTTCCCACAGTTTCTAGGTCAATTGCTTGTCTCAAGCTGAGTGATCTTTATGGGTATTTTTTTTTCTGGAACACTATTACCTCTAACAAGTACATTGTTACAACCAAACTTGGACACCTTTAGGAATATCTGAATTCATTCAAGCTAAGGTTGCAAGAAGTATATTTTTCTAGATAACATCACAGACAGAAAAGTGTTGAAACTGCTTTCATTATATTTATTCAATGAATTTTCTAGAAATCTGGATACTATTGTTCTTAGGAATTTTTGTAAAACTTCGTTCAAGCAAAATTTTCCAGTAGGAATAATTGCAAAACTTAACATTGAAATGCTTATAGAAAAACACTTTCAAATTCTAATTATTGAATGACCTTATAGACTGTAGGTCCTTGCATACTTAGCTCTCTTCCAGGGGTCAGCAGATCACATAAAAAAGATATTTTCTTTCAGAGGGGCAACAAACCAAAGTAGCTAACATACTTGCGYAATGAAGTCCCACAGAGTGAACAGAAATGATATATCATGATATGCATTACCCATCTCAGCTTGAGTGCTGTTTTGAGGGAGCACAGTGATCATGCATAAGTAGAATAAAGCATGTAAAGCAATTAACAGGACAAATAAATAGTATACAGGCATAACTTCATATGTCCTTTCACTCCTAAATTAATTATGAAACATTTGCTAATGCTTTCACATGTGTGCTAAGGGGACATGTGCTGTGGAATATGGAAACCAATAAAGAGTATAGTGTTTATTCTTTTCGAGTTTTGGCAAAAATCTACAGAAAATGAAAATATTTGTGAATTACAGAATCATAGAATGGTTAAGGTTGGAAGGGACCCCTAGAGATCATCTAGTTCGATACCCCGGCTCCAGCARGGACACATAGAGCACAGGGCACAGGGCGACATCCAGGCAGGTTTGGAAGATCACCAGAGAAGGAGACTCCACAACCTCCCTGGGCAGTCTGTGCCAGGGCTCTGTCATCCTCACAGGAAAGAAGTTCTTCCTCATATGGAGATTAAACTTCCTGTGTTTCAGTTTATACCCATTACCTCTTGCCCTATCACTGACCACCATCAAGAAGAGTCTKGCCCATCTTCTTCAGATTCTCCCTTCAATTATTTTTACAGATTGATCGGATCCTCTCTCAACTGTCTCTTCTCCAGGCTAAACAGGCCCAGCTCACTTAGTATTTCCTCATATGAGAGATGCTACAGTCCCTTAGTCATCTTTGTTACTCTACTGTGGCCCATCTGTAGAAGTTCCATGTCACTCTTGTGTGGTAGGGGGCACAAGGCCTAGAACTGCACACAGTGTTCCAGATGTGACTTCAACATAGCTGAGGAGAGGGGCTGGATCACCTCCCTCGACCTGCTGGCAACACTCCTCCTGAGGCAGACCAGGATCCCATTGGCCTTCTTGGCCACAAGGGCACATTACTGCCTCAWGGTTAACTTGTCAACCAGGACTTCCACATCCCTCTCCACAGAGCTGCTCTCCACCAGCTCAGCCTCTAATCCRTACTGGTCCCTGGGGTTATTTCTCCCCACGTGCAGGACCCTGCACTTGTCCTTATTGAACTTCATGAGGTTCCTCTCTGCACAACTCTCCAGCCTGTCCAGGCCCCTTTGAACGGCAGCACAACACTCCAGAGTGTCAACCACTCCACCCAGCTTGGTATCATCTGCAAACTTGCTCAGRGTGTCCTCTGTGCCCTCGTCCAAGTTACTGACGAACAGGTTGAACAGCACTGCCCCCAGTACTGAACCAGGGTTCCCTACCAGCTGTCCCACTGGCCACAGGTTTCCAGCTAGATTTGGCCCCATTTATTAGCACACTCTGAGCTCTGCCATCGAGCCAATTCTCAATTCACCTCACTGTTACCCATACAGTCCACACTCTCAGAGCTTTCCTAGAGGATATTGTGGGAAACTGTGTCAAAAGCCTTGCTGAAGTGAAGGTAGTCAATGTCCACGGCTCTCCTGTTGTCCATCCAGCCAGTCATGCTCTTGTAGAAGGCTGTCATGTTCATCAAGCATAGCTTCCCATTGGTGAATCCATGCTGACTACTCCCGATTACCTTCTTTTCCTTCACCATGCCTAGAGAAGGTCTCTAGGATGAGCTGTTCCACCACCTTTCCAGGGACRTAGCTGAGGCTGATCGCCCTCTAGTTTCCGAACTCCTCCCTCTTGCCATTTTTGAAAACTGCAGTGACGTTGTCTCTCTTCCAGTCCCCCGGCACCTCCCCTGCTCTCTATGACCTGTCAAAGAAGTTGGAGAGTGTTTGAGGAATAACCCTTGCCAGTTCCCTTAGTGCATTCTTGGGTGCATCCCATATGGGCTGTAGATTTTTTGTGGTGTTTGCCTAAATAATCATCTCTAACACAATCCTCCTTGACCAGTCTAAAGTCTTCCTCTCTGCTGGTTGTCTCTCTTGTGTCCAGGCTCTGTGGTTCATGGGGAGCAGCCYTAGCAGTAAAGATAGAAGCAAAGAAAGCATTTAGTAACTCTACCTTCTCTGCATCCTCCATCACCAAGGCACCCTTCCCAGTCAGCAGTGAGCCCACATTTTCCCSAGTCTTCCTCTTGCAGCTTATGTATTTGTAGAAGCCCATCCTGTTGTCCCAGACATCTCTTGCTAACTCTRAATTCTGAATGGGCCTTGAACCTTTTTGCTACACCCCTGCATTCTCTGACTTTTCTCTTTAAGCTTTCCCAAGAGCTCCTTGCCCATCCACGCAGGTCTTCTGCCTCCCATTGCTCACTTGTTCCTTATTGTAGCAATATACCCATGCTGAGCTTGGAGTAAGTGGTGCTTGACTGTTAGCCATCTCTCCTGGACCTCCTTTCCTTCTGGGACCCTGACTCAGGAGATGCCTCCAAGGAGCTCCCTTAAGAGTTCAAAGTCGCCTCTCTTGAAGTCCAGAGTTGCAATCCTGCTTCTTGCCCAACTTGTAGGATTGTAAATTCCAACATCTCATGGTCAGTGCAGACAGGACTGCCACCAACCTTCACATTTCCCACTAGACCATCTCTGTTTATCAGTATGAAGTCCAGCAGTGCCCCTTTCCTCGCTGACTCATCAACGACCTGCATCAGGAATTTATCTGCAATACTCTGCAGAAACCTCCTGGATTTTCTATTCCTAGCTGTTTAGTCATGCTTGTAGACATCAGGGTGGTTGAAGTCCCCCATAAGGATGAGGATTTTTGATTGTTAAATTTATTAACTATTTTTAAGTTTTATTCACTTGTACTTCTTGTTAATCCATAGAAATAGTGTAGAAGTCTATGCTCAGATAAATTTTTATGCAAGAAGTGGCTAAGGTCAATAGCTAGCACTTAGAGACAACTTATGGGGGTACACATGAATTTAAGAACAAACTTCTGATGTTTCTTTGCAAAGGATGGTGTTTTCTATGTGGACCGACAAGGACAAAGGATGGCAACAATAAAATATGCAACCCTCTGTCATTTTTCTCTATGTATAATAGAATGCTTAAATATACTGGTGAGAGAAACTTTATAAAATGTGGGGAGAAATTGAGTCCTTAACTGCAACAAACTTTCAAGCCAACAATTTCTAACTCTCAGTAAACTGAATACCAACACAAATTGAAAGGAGCATGCATTGATTGCAAAGACAATCTCTGAGCAGTTCACTATCCCTAACAAGATAATACATCTGACTTCCCAGACTTATTTCTCTCTCCCTCAGCTGTCCATACCTCATGACCCTTCAGTTAGATATTATAGTCACAGACCGTGAACAGCCCATATCCTTGAAACTCCTACACTAGATAGGAGGGTATGAAACATGTCCTTTAATATCCAGTAATGATTTCAGGAGTCCGAAGAGATGCATTCAGTAAATATTAAATATAAATATATAGACAGTGAAAATTCCAAATTAAAAAAAACAGACAAGGTGTATTACCCTTCTGATGTATCAGTTGCACAAAGCTCATCACTAGGCTACGAAACACACTGTAACATGTGACAATTTAATTTAATTTCTAGAGGGCAGGGCTAGCAGTTTTCATTAACTTTACTGATCACAAATGGCAAAACAAATAATTAGAGAATTAATTTTGAAGAGTGCAAAAGAAGCAGATAAGAGGAATGTACTTATCTCCTTTGACTATAGAAGATTCTTGCTTTTTCCCAACCTTGCTTTTGCTGTTCTCAAAAATAGTAGCTTTTCTTTCTCTATGATTTCTCAAATATATGGCAGCTTTTCAATAGACTTCTTTCTGTATAATTAATCTCAGATGAACATGCAAGAAGTCATGYTGGTGTAAGTATTGCCCAGATATTTTTCAAGGACAGCTTCGTCAAGAGTGGTCTTCCACCCACAAGTCTCACTGAACTGCTCATCAGGGTAATGGCCTTTCATCTCTACTAAGATGTCCATGTGTAACCACAGACATGGTGCATGGTGCAGTTTAGCTCAGCAACTGTGCCCAAGCCATTTCACCTAAGGTGCATGCTGCCAGTGAGAAAAGGCATGGCCCAGCACCATTTTTCATGGCCCCTCATTGGGTGGCCGCCTAACCAGTCAGGATTGCCCTTGGTGGCAAGATAAAACAGGTAGTGGTTCTATCATGTCCGAAAGTATCTGTCTGATAATGTCATTCACTTGATCTATTTTCTCTCTGAAGCAGCACAAGGATGGGATGTTTTGCATTTGCAGTTGTCATGATGTGTGGCAGGCTGTGAAGGAAAGATGACACCGACCTCTTAGTGCAATGGTTGCATGCATCCTCCTCATTCTTGCATTTTCATCTGAAATCAAGGACACAAGCATTTAACCACAAATTCTAATAAATTAATGATGCACTGGGATTATTTATTTTGAAAGAGCACTGTTGTAAAAATCTTCACTCCTACACTTCCTCCTTTTCTTTCCTTGAAACTCCTTCCTTCTCTCTGTGATGTGTAACAACTTCTATTATTATGTCTTCTTCTTTCTGCACTAGGACCCTTCAAATGTGTCATCAGTGGGTCCAGCCACCACATCTGCGATTTGTCTGAACTCTAAGTTACGTAGAAGTACAAATTATTCCTGCTCTGGTGCCTCTTTATGAGCTGTCACTGTGAAGGAACTGTCATGAAAAATTTGAGCTGAATGCTTGATTCAAAGCCTAGAAAAGCTGCCAAGCGTGTTTTTGCCTGAAACTTGTCTCAGTACTTTGAAGATATATATGAGACTGAGAGATGGAAAGATGGACTGCAAAGAGACCTGGAGCAGTTGTAAGACACTCCATATAAAATGTAATAGGGAAATATTAAAAGAGATAAGAGAAGAAAAATAAAGAAGACTTGCAACCTCTGACTGAAAAATTAGGTGGAAAATCTGAGACGTGAGCCAAACATCATAGAGAGAAGGATTAGCTGCTCTCTGATGAGGCAACAGAGCCAATTAATTGCAGTAGAGAAAAGAAAAGGGCAAATTTCAAAGGAGTGTTAATGTCATAAGTCCAACGAGCAATGCAAGCTCTCTAAAAGCTGATAAAGAGGTAAGCACTTCATCATCAGATTAGATGTATGGCTGTGGTGTAGCCATATTGTGCATATTGCACACTTTGTGGGGTGAATCATCTGCTAATTGTCTCTGGTCAGTTTGGGAGAAACCTGCCTCTTTCCTACTGTATGTAAAATGCAGAGGAACCTGCTGATGTCTTTACCTGGTTTGTCTGTGATCTGTTGGCTAGGCCAAATATTAGACGGAGTTTTTCACCAAACTTTCTGTACTTGCTGATAGAATAATCTTTGCACAACTCTGTGTTTCTGCATAAGTTTGGCTGTGAATATCATATTCAGGTTTTTATGAAACCTGTCCAGCAGTATAAAAATGGATTGCATATTCTAYGGACTGAAGAAAATCCTTTTTTATTTTATTTATTTCTTTATTTATGTATTTTTATGAATGAAAGGGCCACTAGGTCTCTGCAAGATTTTATCTGAGGATTTTTCATTAAGTGAACATGCTTTACGAGTATCTGTGAAACAATTTGGATACGCYAGTTTGCTGATACAATGCTTATCATATTTCCTTGCCTACAAACTGATGGAGATAACAGCAAACATGCCATTCACTTGGYTGCCTCCTGTGAATCTAAACACACTACTGATTTTCTCTCAGCGTTTTCTGTAGCACAAGGGAAACAAGACGACGCACAAGACCTGAGACAAACACTTGTATCACCACTGACTCTTCTAAGTAGTTTCTTACTCTGTAAAAAGTGTACATTCTTTTTTTTTTTATTATTTGCACAGATAAACTCCTAATCAAAGTCTTTATTTTCTTTATTAAGCCTTGTGTGCTGCTTTTTATGAGCAAGTGGCCATTTTTGATAAGTGGTGTTCTTTCTCCAGATCATACTAAATATTCTCCCTAGATTTTACTTCTCACTCATTGAGAATTTTGCTTTCCTAATAACGCTGGGTCCATCTGTTAGAGTGGAATGCCTAAGCTTGTATACTGATTTATTTGTGAAGGTGATTTTTATGTAACATTGTAATGTTCATGGAAKGCAAAAGAAATGCCTAGTCCTGCCCTATTCTTGTTCTGCAGAAGGAAAATGTACAAATGATTGTGACCTCCTCTGTAGTTGTCTTTGTTGACTACTTTGGTCACTACACTAGACCACTAAATTGCTATCCACCAGGTACATAAGAATATGAAAGTAATCGAGATTAGATAAGCATACAATGATTTAGACTGAAATAGTTTAGTCTGAAATACTCAATGGAACATATGTCATTAGTTTTTTTCATTTTATTGGGTTGAATGTAGCTTAGTTTAGTCTCTGTATTTAATAGATCTGAATGTTAGTTTCTCCTTCCAACTGTTTCTGAATCCTTAAAAAAAATTGGCATCCTCATCCTACGACAATGAGTTCCCCGATTTAATTGCACTTTGTGTGAAAAAGTATTTTGTTGATTCCAATTCAAAGCTGCCTCTTGCTAATTTAATGGGACTCATAGCTTTTRTAGGAAACAATGAATTATTGCTTTCAAAAACAATATTTTCAATTCTATTCATGAATATATATATTTCTGCACCATCTCTAGTCAGTTGTGTCTTTTCCCAGCTGAATTAATCTTCYTTTCCGTATAGCCAGCTTTCTTCCCTATATCTTTTCCAGTTGTCCTGTAGCCGGTCAGTCTGTCTGCCTCACTCCTCTTACCGTGGCAGTGTCTGGGATGCTGGTGTTGTGCAACGTGGTTGTGTCGGTGCGTTGGGCTTCCTCTGCTGGCAATAGTAACCACAAGTCTCAGTGGTCTTTTGTTTGCTTGCTTTTCACCATTGCTCAATGCCCTGGCTGTGTTACAGGAACTGACCGTGCTTAAGTGGACTTTGTTCCTCCTCCTCCTCCATCCATTAAAATGCATTTTGCATTCCCACGCACTAGTGTTTCAATCGATTAATGGTGGAGCTAAGTAAAGGAGTGTTATTTTATCTCCATGATAATGAATTAATACCAGTTCTTACTCTATTCCATATACATCAGTGTAGGTTCCTTAAAACAGGATCTAAAGTTCTGTATTTTAAATCAGTTCCAGTTTCCAGTTAGATTTCTTGTTAGATTTCTACATATATTCTTGGAAGAATGTAGGTGGATATTTACTGTAAGATCATGAAAAAAACATTGTATATTTGTAATTACAAATCAGTTATAATATTGCCATTTTGGACCTTGTATTCCAACCAAATTCAGTTAAAATCTGTTGTACTGAATAGCACTTAAAAAAATCATGCTTTGTACAGGTTGACCTTTCAGTTCTAGTTCTGCAAAAACTACTTCTTCCATTCTGGTTCCTGTTAAGAAAATATACAGCTTTCTGCTCTCATTCTAGTTCTGGCTCACCAGAATGAAGTTCCAAAATGACTCTGCTTTCAAGATGTTAAGGAATGATTGAATCCTTGTCATTCCTGCCTCTATTGTTGAAGTGCCTGTTTGAATGTGAGCACTGGCTCTCGTACTTAAAACTGACCCTTGCCATAGGAGTGGTGTTTGCCTTCCTAAGCAGGAAAGAAGCCCCTCACAAGGAGAAATACATGAGAAGATGGAAAACAAAGAAAAGATGACAGTGCACAATAATGCCAACAGCAAGATTTGCAAAAAAATTGCTTTTTTTTTTTTTTTTTTTTTTTTTGACAGGGATGGTTGATTCCAAGGTGATTTCTAAAGCGTTTTGCTGCTGAACAATGATGGAAGGTGTAATAATAAAATCACCTGAGTGTAAACTAGAGAAATAGGCCAACACATGTGCTTAAATATTTACACTCCATTTGCCTTCTTCAAGATGTACAGGCTTGCTTGTACATGACTTTTTGTGGTGGGATTTTCAGTAACAAGGTAACTTTTTATTTTAGTTCTTCAAAAGTATTCCTTATGTGGTAGTGAAATTAAATTGGGCATATTCCAAGAGCCAGTTTAGGCTGGGATAGAAAGTGATCCATAAGTCTCCTTTAAGAGAGATTTCAAACACTTTATGTCTGGTGCATGTATTTTGTTCTTTCCTATTGTATTGTTATCTGATGAACACTGCGTTTGACAAAATGTCACCTTTTCTACACAGGGAAGAGGCAAGCTTTAACACTTAAAATACTGAAGCTGATTTTTAATTATGCCTTAGTCCCTTTATGTAATGCTGACAGTGGAAGTGGTCTTTATTTGAAATAAAAATGGGATCTGTATTTTGTCATTCTTCTGGCTGCTCCTGAAGCTGCTGTAGTCCTTGAGATTTCTGTTCCCAGCCCCCAGTTTTCTAACTACTGTCTCTACATTTTCTGATGCTGGTGCATTGCAAACTCTTAAAAGAAGGGAATACGGACTGCATGCTGGGTCTTCAAATGTCAAGATGAAGATAATGAATCTCAGTACATTTTCACACAATGGAGCTGAGCATTACCAGTCTCTTTCTGGTTCTGAAGCTTTGAATCCTCCCCTGCCAAAAAATAAAATGAATTAAAATGATAGAATGAAGCCTCCTTTCCAATGTCAGCAGTGTGGTGTTCAGAAGCAAATAAAAATAAGCGCAAATGAATAGTAAAGTCAAACATAGCCCCATGCGTTGAAGCTTCTTTCTTTTTTTTTTTTTTTTCTTTTTATCCCTTAAATGTCTTTTACAAAAGCATTCTGTGAACCCTAAGCTCCAGGTTCCTTTTTGAATATTATATTTATACCTCACCAGAAAGGATACTATTTTAAGAAGCTGTTTTAAATTCTCTACTTTTTATTCTACATTTTTTCCTGTATTTTACATATTCTTATCTGTGTACATACTGTATAAATAAAAATAGAGTATAATAGGTGTGTATTCTATTACATACACATATAATGTATATTGTATGTACTATATACATACATACAATATACATATAACCTATATTTTACAGTATAATATAGAGATTATACTGTATATATTATATATGACATATATATGTATAATATATAGTAATGCATAATATTACATATGTATAATACATATAAATATAAATTTATACATATAAATTATGTAGTATATACAATGCATATAATACATATCATTATAATACATATCATTATAATACATAATGTATAGTATATATTTATATAATATAAATATGTGTTATAATGCTGTATAATATATAAACATATATATGAAATATTAAATATATTTTCATAAATACAAAATAAATCAAGAAATTACACCAGTAAAAATATATGCATTATCCAAAGAGAAAATTATTTCCCATGCCTGGTGTGAAAGTAATTTATAAAGGGATACAGATTCCTGATTACTGCATAGAAACACATAACCCCATAATTGATGCCTATAAATTACATTTTCATGTTTGAAAATATGTTATTTAGCTGTTTATTCAAGATTAGTTGAAGAACCAAGAACAGAACGTAGGAGACCTCAATTACAGTATTGTCCTGCACTATAATCTGTAGATTAGAATTCTGGTCCCTCAGTACAAGAGGGATGTAGAACTTCTAGAGAGGGTCCAGTGCAGAGCAACAAATTAAAGGTGATTAAAGGACTGGAGTATCTATCTTATGAGGAAAAACTAAGCAAGATGGGCCTGTGTGGCCTGGATAAGAGAAGACAGAGGGGGATCTTAGCAATATCTACAAATATCTGAGGGTAGAATATAAAGAGGATGAGGCCAAACTCTTCTTGATAGTGGCCAGTGACAGGATAAGGAGCAGTGGGTATAAGTTGAAACACAGGCAGTTCCATCTCCATGTGAGGAGGAACTTCTGTGAGGGTGACAGAGCCCTGGCACAGGCTGCCCAAGGAGGAGATTGTGGAGTCTCGTTCTCTGGAGATCTTCCAAACCCCCTGGATGCCGCCCTGTGCCCCGTGCTCTGGGTGTCCCTGGTGGAGCAGGAGGCTGGACTAGATGATCTCTAGGGGTTCCTTCCAACCTAAACCTTTCTGTGAGACTGTGAATTTTTCTTGCATCCTACTTCTTCCATGTTCTGAGCTTCCTGCAATCTGGAAAGTTTGCTGTGATGTGATCAGATCTATCTCAAATTTAAAAAATCTGAGAAACAAATTAGGAAAGTAAAAAATTGATCTGAGTCCAGAAAATCAATCCAAGCATGTCCTGAAATGTGCTTTTTGCTGAAAAGCGTATGGCTTTTTTATACCAGCAGAATTTTCTAATCTTGGCAAGACTTAGTGCTGTTTCATTTCTTAGCTAATCTTTATAAATTACTCTTCATCTGCTAAACATCAGCTCTTCCAAAATATGACAGTTTTGTCATAGATGGAGAGAAAGACAGATGGATAAGGGTCAAGAGAATCAGTTTCCTATTCTGCTTTCTTATACCGTATGTGCAAGATGTAACCCAGAAGACTTAGGCTTAAAAAGTTTCTTTGATTCTGATGGATGGGTATAGGAGATTTCCATACTTAATATAGGTAACACATCTAGGACTTCTGTCAGAACTGAAAATAAAAGACCCTAGACTGGGTCTGAAAATAAAAGGCCACTAGTCACAATGACGTAGCCAAAAATACTACTTAGGAACTGCCAATCTACCCAGAGAAATTCTCTGTATGCATCTTGTCTAACTGCTGGATTTTGGTTAGTTCTATAATTCAGCTGCATTTTCCATAACTTCTGAACTTTTTGCACAGTTTTATTTTCCTTAGTATTTTATGGTAGTTGTTAATTAAAATTTTTGATTTCTTTAAATAAGTTATTCTTTAAATAAGTTGAAATTCTTTGTCAAAGCCATAATTTACATAATCAATTCCAGTAACTGGTCGATGTACCTAGATAAGAAGACACCTTTTGGGATAAATGCCACAATTTTGTGCGAAATTCTATTGATTTCAGTTGGACTTTGGATGAAACTTTTATGTGTTGATAAACTCAGTGTTGATACTAGCGATGCTGACCTCCAGCTTGGGGGACACCAAGTAAATTAAAGAGTCTCTGTGCATGCTTAAGAGGATTGCTCAGAGAAGAGAAATTTGAGTTTACTAGGAGCAGGGGACTCTTTTGAGGAAGGAAGTATCTATAATATAGAGAATGGTCTCTACCATAACCAGAAGGAAACAGACTGCGGTAATGAATATTAAAAAGTATTAAACTATGAGCTGGGGAAAGAATACAGCAAAAAGACAATTCAGCTAGGAATAATAGCAATACAAATGAAATTACTCTATGTTTCCAATAACTAGAACTGAGACTGAAATTCAATTGCTTGGATTATATGGAAACAAAGAGGAGAAAAATCCTGTGAGGTAGCCGAGGTCAGTGTAAATGCTCTTTCCAAATCCAATAAAATAACAGGTCAGTAGTAAAGAGGTCAATGAAAATGACCTCAAGAAATTAAAAACTACAAATACTTACAACTGAAAGTTCGAAGACTATTGCATTTGGCATAGCTCATATGAAAGCAGAAGTAAAAGAGGAGGATGTTTTTGATATATGGTGAGGATACTTCTTCCTGAGGAAGAAGCTTAAAAAAAACCACTTTTTTTCTCTTCCTTGCTTCTTTTATGTCTTTCTGTTATTTTCCCGTACTTTTGCTCAGCAGGGAGAAGTGTTATTAACTCTGGGTTTGTTTCAAACAGATTTACTATACTGTAAGTTACAGTTACTGACTGTACAATATACCGTAAGTGAATCTTCCTGCATATTTGTTATTACCCAAGTCTCTCTTTCTATCTATCTATCTATCTATCTATCTATCTATCTATCTATCTATCTATCTATCTATCTATCTATTCTTTTAACCACTCCAACAGTTTCTTGTCAGAGGTTCTTAACTCCAGAAAGGAGCCTTGAGAGGCACCCCAGCTCATGGAGAGGTTCACTGCTGTGTGCAGCCCCTTGTCATGCAGGTGACCTCCATGAGATCTAGGCTACAGTGCTTTTTTGAGACACAGAGATTGACGCATAATCATACATTGTATGGTATGGAGATGTACCTTTTATGTTGACCTCATGCTGTGTGGAGGGAAAGATGCTTTTTTGCTCACCCCATGCCATGTTGGGGAAAATACACCCCTTTCTGTGGGTCTCTTGATCATTCTTTGCCACATCAGCTGCAGCCTAGTTCCACCTAGTCAGCTCTGGGCTCTGTCAGTTGTCTGTAGTCATTAGGGGCCCGAAGTAACAGGTGGGTAGTTGTGTTCAACCACACTTTGAGCCCCAAATGGGGAGGGAGGTAGCTGTGCTCTGTCACATATATGTTCCTGCATGAGGAATTTTGAGTTCTGAAATGGTCTGGGAATGATCTGACATGGTAAAGTTGTCTGAAGAATGGTTATATCTACATGTATTCTTACAATTCTTTCTCCTTCTTGGGCCTTTTTGTGTTGGGACGTAGTGCTGCTGCTGTGCTCAGTGTGGGCTGGAGCATTTTAGTTGACTTAGATTGTCAGTGTTCAATTCTCATGTATTTTGCAATACTGATATACTATTGTGAAAAGTTTGGGTGTGATGGTTCCTCTGGAACTTTCTATTGTGCAGTGGAGAAAACATCAGCCTGACAGTTTCGAACTAAAACTACAAAATGAAAAGTAATACAAAGTTTACTGCACCCAAGCCTTAATGCCCAAATTGTAGAGATTGGTATGAAAGGAAAAGATTGGCAGTGGACTAGAATTTGTTTTTCCACAAACTATTTGGGGAAGAACATTTTTGCTAACATTAACATTTATAAACGGAGAGATGAATACATGGGAAATCTAACTTCAGTTTCTACTCTTACCTTTGAGCATAGCTGTTCCTACCATCTGTTCAGGTTTTACTACTTCTGACCTAGAATTTGGTGTTTGGCAGCTTTCACTTGATTTCACAAAGATGCAGCAGAAGCAACTGAAGAAAGGCAACTAGAGGGCTTCCATCCATACCAGACCTGAGGAAAGAGGAACTCGCTCAGGCTGAATACTAGCAAAAAAGAATTAGTAAAGTATTCGAGCAAGTTATCCAGGGATGAAATATCCAGTCTTGTGGGTTCCAGTCAAGCCACGATTGGACAATGCCCAGATCAGATCAATCTGATCTTGAGTTCAAAGCTGGCCCTGCTGTGAACACAAAGCAGCACTGAAAGACCCCCCGCCAAAGACCCCCCTCCTCCAGCCTGATGATTTGTTGTCTCTAAAATGGGAGAAATGAGAGAAAGTGCATGAGGGTGCATGGAAGGTAAATAATACCTAATCGTATGGAGTAAGTGGTATCGAGTAGGTAAGAAGCTGACCTCTGCCCTTTTGTGATATCAGAACTAAAGTCACAAAATATATGACTGATACAAACTGAAATAAAAAATTACAAGTACAGTGTTTTTTATAAATATATATTTAAATGATTGTCAAAGAACACAATACTTAAATGAATTTGCTGTAAATCTGAGAAACTCTGTCCAAGTAGACATTAGAAAAAAGTTTTTTCTAACTGGAAAGGATTCCTCTTTTTGCTCTTTTTTAATATATACATGGCTTTCTACTGTGGTAATACCGTGAACTCTCTTGCTTCAGGAAGCAGCAGGAATCCCCGAAACCTCCACCCCACATCCAACCACATTCTCTTTCCACACAAATACAAATAAATGGGACAAGTAGAAGGTACTTTCTTCTGCTGTCCGCATAGCTTCTTTGTGCTGTCAAGCTGTGTAAAGTCAGAGCTGATCTCACAGCATTGGTGAGGGTGGTGAAAGAGAGCAGAAGCTGTAGGGATGATGCAGGCACAAAGCTGCTATGGTTTGCAGAAGAAAACCATTTCCTACTATTACTATTACACTGCTGGTTGCTGAAAGCTCCTAGGCAAAGGACCCAAGGGAAGGAATTTACAGTGGCCTTTCCCGAGCAATGTAGTTTCTTCTTGTTGCTAGCTCAAATGAAATGTAGAATCCTGTTGACTACAAGAGAGTCTCCACTTCTGAAGTATTCAGCTTTGACCGTGGTCAGACATAAAAGATGCCATTTATGTAGTTCTGTTTCCAGTCTCTACTTTTGGAATGCCAAACATGTTTTTCTTTTTTTCTTTTTTTTTCCCCCCCCTTTGCTGGTGGATCTCAGGGTTGTAAAGAAAAAAAGAAAAGATGTTTTAGAGATCTAAATATAAAGGAATGCAATTTTAACATATTGTGTCATTAAGAAATTTAGGAGCTTTTAGACAGTTTCTGAAGGTAGTGGAAAATGAGATACAGTGTTGCATTAGACATGTTTTTAGTATTTTCTTCTTTTTGTAAAAGCTGTAATTTTCAGAGTTTAGAACCAATTTAATGTCCCTAGAGTTAGAGCTTTTTTGTATCCATTGTCCATTAGGTGAATTACTAAGCCAAGAATGGAATCCATTTATAATGTATAAAATACTGTAAAATGTCTTAAAAACAGTCTAAGCAGGGAAGAAAGCATCAGGAGTCCATTAAATTTGAAGACAGTGAGTTCTGAGGTTCTTCTTATAATCAGATAATGGGTTTTGGTGCTTTGATAAGATGCATTAGATATAGGAAGATTTATTTAAAAGTTTGAATTCAATAAAATTTATACATAACTAATGGAAAATGTATTCTGTTTGACATTTCAGACAGCTTTCAAAACAGTATTTTGCTTAAAAAAATCCTTGCTACTTTAGTAATATTATGTTTTAATGCAAATTAATAAATAACACCTGAAGTGATAGTGTCACTGTTACAGACTTTTAAGAAATCTGTCAGAATCCACTGTAAACTTATGTTCTTCTGGGACTGTAGCTTGGACATAAAAGTGAGTTCTGGACTAAACTCTTAACAAGGAAGATCACAGCCAGTGACATATTTGTTCTTAATAATAAAAAAAAAAAGTCTTGACAGAAGTCCAATTTTTAAGGAGCACTTTGAATTGTTGGATAATAGCTGTATATGAACAGAATGACAGAGAAAAAGAGTKGTTGAGGAAGGTTTTGTGGCTCGGGAGGTGTCTACTCAGGATGCACTTTAGCTGAGCCCACCTACATGTCCCCTTCCATCATTGCTGAGACTCTTCCAGCAGTGCAAGGTGTTGACGCAGGTCCAGTCCTGCTCTTGGCTGATCATGACAGAAGCTGACCTTTAAAACCGTACTGTTTCAATGCTTGTTTGGGAAAATGGAAAAAATATTTTCTCTCCATTTCAGGAGCTCCCTGTGAAAGAGATACTCAGCTACACATAYCTTGGAAGGAGTGTAGGCACTGGTTCCAAATATCTGGTAAAGACTGTAGGGACGTGGGGATAAGCCTGATGTTCTGGGTTTGTACTTGCTTTAACTTAGCGGCTAGAAACTCACATTCAGTATCTTAAACACTTTGTTTCCTACGCTACCCATTCTTGAGTCCCTTGTGATGTGAGGTGAACATTTTTATGCTTTTCATATATAACCTTTCACTCCATCTCTCAATAGGAAACTGTCAAAGTTACAGGCAGATAAACAATGGATATATTGGTTTAGATCCAAAGATCTTAAAGCATTTTTTTTTGGAGTTGAAGTGAAAATGGAATTTTCCAAAATGTTGAAATGTATCAAATGCACTTTAATCCTTAATCAATATAAAGTATATTTCAATGTTGCTGTTTTCTTTTTCCAGATGGTCAACCAAAAACCCTCACCGATTCTATTCATAATTTATTTAAGTCATCCAACTGCATAGTCTCCCTTTCTGTTTTTCCTTTCAACACAGTCTAAATTAATTTAAAGATCTTCCTGTAGCTCTTTCTTCATTTTCTTTATATTACCTTTACTAAGGTATGAGATGGGAATATGAAGGTTTCTAATAAATTACAAGCTGAAAACAGTGACTATTTGTGGCTTTATTTGGAGCTGATCATCTGGACTGCAGGTTGAATAAACTGCAAGTTTTGAAAAGCAGTGTTTTGGGATGTAGAACAGTCAAAATCTTCTTAGAATGAACAGGAATCTCAGAGGATAAGTTGGAACAGAGAAAATCCATGGAAAGCAACCAGGGTGCAAGAGCTGAGTAATCTCCAGGATCCAGAGAGCTGTAGCCTAAATGCAGTGTTACAACTTTTAGATGGTCTTCTCTGCCTTTTTCTTTGATTTCTGTTTTCATTTCCTGCATTAGAAAGTAGTTTTCTATAGTTCAGTAGTTCCCTAAACAATAGTTTTTTGCATCTTTTTTGGCATTCTTGTTTTCTCCCATGACTTATTAAGTAGAAGTTTGTGGAGGTTTTTTAATACAATACTGGCCTGATCTGGGTGCCTTTATTCTTTATTCTGATAGTAGGATGCTGTACTACCACTATTGATGTAAACGAATCACACGTTTTATGAAGTGTTTTTTTCATACCTTTAAACACACATTTATGGTTTTCTGGCTTCTTCAGAGTACTGCTGATGTATTGCATAAATGATAGACATTTCATAAAAATAATCATAAATTCATAAAAATAATCATAAATTCACCCAGGATTTTAAGATGCCTCCTTGAGGTTAGATGAAACACATGAGAACAACACTCATAGTAAATAGCATGCATTTTAGAAACCACTGTCTATACTGATGTAAGTATTTAACAGCAAAACTACCAAGTCATATAGTTGCCTCTAATAAGCTTTAAATTACAGSTAATATTCTGTAGTTGATAATGGTGTCATTGATTACAGCTTATCTCTTAGGTATTTAAAATATTTGTCTCCCRTTTAAATTGCTTGATCACATTATTCAACTCCACTCTAAGCAAATGAGGCACTTTCAGAAGTCCGTCTCCTACTTCTACTATTGGGAATTAACAGTCACTTTAGACTCTGTCCTATTTTCAAAGAGCTCTTGAAGAATTTGTCACAATGGGACAGATTATCAACAGAAACAAGTTTGTGCAATAAGACAAATATGCCTTTTCAATATTTAAATGAGATACTAATGAGAATATTGGATCTCCTAGTAAAGGGAGAGGGATGCTTTTACAAAGCATTGGGGAAAACTTACTTGAATGTTCCTTACTAATGTAGTCACCCATGCCCATAGAAAGGAGTTGAATTGGAGTAGGTGCAGAGGCAAGGTATGGCAATGATTACAGAAAGTAAAACCTGGTTCAGGAAATTGTAAGACAATAGGCTTTTAAGCGGAGAAAATAAAAAGTCATTTTCCCAGATGTTTTTACTACCTATTTTCCATTACAATTAACTATCTGTTTTGTTGCTCTTGTTCTTTTTTTAACTCATGGGTTTCATAGCTGTTTCACACACTGAATTTAGCCTGGAGATAAAAACTTGTACCTGCATGGGTACAGCATGAACTCTGGAGCAGTTTTCTAGTCAGAGTACTGGAGGCAACCGCTCTAAGAAGGTTTAAAATAGAATTTTAAAATTTCTGAAAAAAAAGAAATGGTTGTCTATGATAGTAAGATCCTGGATTTTCCAGGATGTCTTTTCCACTCTCCAGTGTTTACGTTTTTAGTAATGACATACTATGGAATAAAGTAGTTAACAGAAATCCCTTTAATTGTCTAGCCAGAGCTCCAGAGCAGAGTGTGGGAATGTGAAAGTCACTTGCAACTGTTCTTAACAGCCCAAGAAGAGCTAGAGTACAGTTTGAAAACAGTGAGCTCCACATGTTCTCCTGTCTGCTGGAGATGTAGGAACTTCCTACTGCATCTTAGCATATCATGTTGTATCATATCACACAGACATGTGAAGGAAAGAAGGTGATTAAGAGTAGTCAACATGGATTCACAAAAGAAAAGTCATGTCTGACCAATCTTGTACACCTTCTACGATGGATTGATGGGATGGATGGATGGATGGATGGATGGATGGATGGATGGATGGATGGATGGATGTGTGGAGAGCCATGGATGTTGCCTATGTTGACTTCAGCAAGGCTTTCAACATTGTCTCCCAATACATGGGGAAGCTCAGGAAGTGTGGGTTGGATGAGTGGATAGTGAGGTGGACTGAGAACTGGCTCGATGGCAGCACTCACGGGATGGTTATAAATAGGGCCAAGTCTAGTTGGAGGCCTGTGGCCCATGGTGTTCCCCAGGGGTCAGTACTGGACCTTGTGCTGTTTAAATTGTTCATCAGTGACTTGGACAAGGGCACAGAGTGCACCCTGAGCAAGTTTGTGGATGATCCCAAGCTGGGTGGAGTGGCTGACACTCCGGAGGACTGCACTGCCATCCAGAGGGACCTGAACAGGCTGCAGAGTTGGGCAGAGAWGAACCTCCTGAGGTTCAACAAGGACAAGTGCAGGGTCCTGCACCTGGGSAGGAATAACCCCAGGCACCAGGACAGATTAGGGGTCGACCTGCTGGAGAGCAGCTCCACAGAGAGGGATCTGGGAGTCCTGGTTGACAAAAAGTTAACCATGAGGCAGTAATGTGCCCTCGTGACCAAGAAGGCCAATGGRCTCCTGGCTGCATGAGGAGGAGTGTTGCCAGCAGGTCAAGGGAGGTGATCCTGCCGCTCTGCTCAATTCTTTTGAAACCACATCTGGAATATTGTGTGCAGTTCTAAGCCTTTAGTACAAGATGATTATGGAACTTCTGCAGATGGGCCAAGTAGAGTGACAAAGATGATTAAAGAACTGTAGCATGTGTGAGGAAAGACTAAGTGAGTTTGGCTTGTTTAGCTTGGAGAAGAGACAACTGAGGGGGGATCTTATCAACATGTATGAGTAGCTGAGGGGAAAATGTAGAGAATATGGGGCTAAACTCTTCTTGGTGGTGGTCAGTGTCAGGACAAGAGGTAGTGGGTGTAAACTGAAACACAGGAAGTTTATTTAATCTCCATATGAGGAAGAATTTCTTTCCTGTGAGGGTGACAGAGCCCTGGCACAGGCTGCCCAGRGAGGTTGTGGAGTCTCTTTCTCTGGTGATCTTCCAAACCTGCCTAGATGCCGCCCTGTGCCCTGTGCTTTATGTGTCCCTGCTTGAGCTGGCGCATTGAACTAGATGATCTCTAGAGGTCCTTTTCAACCTTAACCATGCTGTGATTCTGTGAAAACACATGAGGAGGAGGAGGGAGTATTCCATATTAATGTTTCTGCTCATGTAGTAGGAGGAATATTGACTAATTACAATATGCCTATGAAGATATTTACTTTTATTAGAAATGCAGTCTGAGTAGGTACTGGTTACCACCCTCTTTGAAGGCTGATCTTGGAGAAAACATGTCTCATCATATGGTAGCTTGTAGCAAGTCCACCACTATAGGAACAAAACTTGCTTGTGCCTCCAAAAGACATTGTTACCTGTCTGCTTCCTCCCTTCTTGGCAAAACACAAGGAGAACAGCGAGCTGCAGCTGTTACACTCCAGTGGCAAACCATAACATCTGCATACAATGATATTAGAGCACGGAGGAGCTCAAGGTGTAATAGGAATTGCTGCTCTGTGACCTTTAATTTCACTTGCCCAAGCACAAGGACTGCCACTTCCTGTACTGTCCAATCTGGGAAGGTGAAGAAGATTCAAAGTCTAAAATGCTCGTAGGAGGAGAGAGAACAGTGGAGCTTCTGCTTTTTAATGTGTTAACTTTAGTAGCACAGTGTTTTAAGCATTAATAAAACCAAACCCTGTAAGACCTACAAGATATTACCAGGGTAATGCACATACCATTTTCAATCTAAGAGGAAGATGGAAGAGGTAATAAACTACATATATTAGATGCTAGTCCTATCACTTAGCGCACACTGCATTAAGCTACTATGCTACTGCAATGATGAAGGTGCCATGAGAACCTCTGTAGGATACTGCTAGAAAGATGCAKTATACTTAAGTTATATTTTATCCTCCAATCTCTCTATGAGATTAAATGACAGAATTGTAATTTCCAAGGAGATCTTTAAGCCCTTCCRTATCTTCAGTAGGACATACTTCCTACACAGATCTATCAGGCCTATGGACAGAACAGCGGTGGGCATAGGCATCAGAAACAATCTGAGCATAGGAAGAAGTATGCTCTGTTTCTGTATATGGAGTAGTAAAGCTACAGAAAGTGAATATCACATTTGGTATGTTTAGAAGGCTATGACTAATCTTTTGACTGGGTGATATATGCCTTAATTAAAATGTTTCACTTTCCCTTAGCATCTTTCTGCTGGGATTTTTCACCCACTAGACCTTTTCCAGCTATGCCTTTTGAAGACTCTGTCATACATTTTTCTTCTTTCCTTGTTTCTTCTCCTTTCATTGAGACAACATACTTTTAAATGAGCAGGCTTCAGATGGAAGAACCTGAAGGTTTGCCAGAATCCTTGTGAAATAATTGGAACAATCTGTGCTATTCAATGTGCATTTTGAAAGATGCATGACCTTTTTTTTTCCTTTACAGTCCCCTACTACTCCCCTGTGTAAAGGAAGATACTATGCTACAAATTGAAACCTGTGCATCAACTGCAATTGCAAGGAAGACTTGAAAAAATGTAATTTGATGACATCTAAAGATACACCTTTTTTCCTCTTTTATAAAATGCAGACTATTGCACTGACTGTATRTATTTTGAGTGCATGCAGAAGTAGATTATCAGTGTTCTCTGTATATCTAACCAGCTAATAATGTTACTTTGCTAAGAACAGTCTGTCTTTTTGAAAAAGACTCAAAACACTTTGGGAAACATATATTTTGTGGCCAATGAGACATTTAAAAAATCTGCCTACAAACATCATAACTATACACTCAGGATAAGTAAATTACTTTCACATATTATAATTAAATTCTAACTCTGAAGAAATATAATTGCATAAGGTTTAAGTTTCATGTACAGCTTCTACCAAGACTTAGAGAATGACAGTGAATCTATTGTTACAAGATTGCATGTTGCCAAGTAGTTTAATAAACTTAATATCTCTTATGCCCACAGCAATTCTAAAGAGGAAGTTCTTAACTTTGGTTTCTGGTAGGATGTATCTGAGCACTTTTAACACAATTAGTTCAATGGCAAGTTGCTGCTGAAAATCTAAAATCCAGGAAAAATCTWGTTTAAGATACATGACAAAATTGAACTTGAATTCAAACATCCCGTAACAGTCCACTATAAAGATTTAAGCAGTGCTATTTATCCTTCACTTGCTTCTATTACAGCAGCTGCTTTTCAAGGCTAAGTAAATGATCCATGATCATGTTGACCGGGAACTTCTAYCTGCTCAGGGAAAACACAAATCCTCTCAAACAACCATTCACAGTCACTCTCACAATAAGGGAGATCTTCTAGGTAAAGAAGTATCAGAACACGTGATGAAAACTAAGGGAGAGGGATTGCTATTCAAAGTTTGGGAAGTGAAAGAATGGAACAATATTTTAGCTGACATAGAGTTATTGCATATCGGTATTATATCTAGCAGTATTATATCTTCAAAATGCTTACAGTTGGTTGTAGAGTAAAAAGTGCACTGCAATATGTTATGTAACTCTTTTTTTCAGGAAAATTAAAATGTTGTCATTTTGTCCTATAAATAACCAATTTCTTCAGCCTGAAGTTCGCTGGTAGGAGGAGAAGAAAGCTCTTCCTAGATCAGAAAACTCCTCCCTGTCCCATGTTTTGCCTTCAGGCAAGTTTGGCGGTTTGTGCTTTGAGGAAGAAAGTGTGAACAAGGTAGACAGCCCGCAGCATTTTCTTTAGTATGTCCTTGCAGTTTCTAGAAAACTTCAGCTTAAAGACTTCCTAATCAAAACCGAACAGGTACGTCTACATACTTGTTTATGATAGTCTTTGATGGATTATTTCTCCTCAGAATTTCTTTAGTCACTTTTTGAAGCTAATCGTATCTCAGGCATCTCTCTAGGCGATATCTTACAGCAATCTTAAGGCAATTCCATGATCAAGTTGTGTGTTGAGCAAAAAAGGTAGTTTCTTTTGCTTGTTTTATCCATATTGTTTGAAAATTTCATAGGAATTTCCTAAATCTTGTAAAATGTGAAATATTTAATTGTAATTTAGTTACATTGTCCATGAATTAATTTCATCAACCTCTATAATAATATTATCTGCTGAATCTTTTCTAAAGCGGCCTCATTTATTTATGCTATCTGATAGCATAAATATGGGCATAGAGGAGACATCTCATATCTTTTATCCCATTTCCTGCCCTTCTTTGTGTCATTCAACTATATATTCTACTGTCTGCTTCAAAAGAGAGGTTTAGGACTGGGACTACTCTTTATAACCAATTTTGCCTTGGAATTACAAGCATATTTTATATTTTATATCATTTTTTTAATATTGCCAACATATTATTTGCTTATTTTCTGCAGAGCACTGAAGTGACATTTTCAGAGAATTCCCTCAAATGACACCGAGTGCTTAAAGTCAATTCAGAGGCCATCATCGGTTAAGTGGTCATCATTGTGTCCATCAGTCTTTATTCAGAATCAAAATACTTACAAAAATAAAACAGGTCACAAATCTTTAGGACTTTTGCGGTAAAATGATTGATGCCCCTTAAAATGATGACAACAGGRAAGTTAAGCTTCTAAATTTAAAGTGACTTTCTGCTGCTAAAAGCAACAAAGTGTTTTTCTTGTAGTAATCAAAAACATTAGTAGTTACACTGAGAAAATAGTAAGCCAACTAGCTTGTCAGGCTTTTTGCACATAGGTTCTTCTTGTGACATTGGAAATTGAGTGCTAATGCCTAATTGAGTATTAATTGTGTCTATGGTGATAATTCAGAAGCAAAAATATTTGTTCATATATCTTATATTTGTTCATWTGTCAATATCTTTTCACTCGCAATTGGGGTCTAAATTTTGGATTTGCTTATAGATATGATCATTATTCCTGTTAAAGAAGGTATTGTTTTCTTAGGAACAGATAACCCATAGATTTAAGCAGAATCTGTTACACCACAATTATGTGAAAGATCACTCTGGTATGTGTCAGAAGACTGTGTTCCACATCTGATCTTAAAATCATAGAACCATAGAATCACAGAATGCTTAAGGTTGGAAGGGACCTCAGAGGTCATCTAGTCCAACCCCCCTGCTCACGCAGGGTCACCYAGAGCACGGGGCACAGGGTTGCGTCTAAGCGAGTTTTGAAGATCTCCAGAGAAGCAGACTCCACAACCTCTCTGGGCAGCCTGTGCCAGGGCTCTGKCACCCTCACTGTCAAGAAATTTTTCCTTAGGTTCCTGTGGAACTTTTGGTGCCTCAGCTTGTGGCCGTTTCCTCTAGTCCTATCGCTGGCCACCACTGAAAAGAGGCCGCCCCCTCCTCCTCACTGCCTCCCTTGAGGTATTTATACACACTGATCAGGTCCCCCCTCAGCCTTCTCTTCTCCAGGCTGAACAGACCCAGCTCCCTCAGCCTTTGCTCATAGGGCAGATGTTCCAGGCCCCTGATCATCCTGGTAGCCGTGCGCTGGACTCTCTCCAGCAGCTCCACATCCCTCTTGTACTGGGGAGCCCAGAACTGGACACAGTCTCCAGATGTGGCCTCACCAGGGCTGTGTACAGGGGGACGATCACTTCCCTTCATCTGCTGGAGACGCTTTTCTTAATGCACCCCAGGATCCCGTTGGCCTTCTTGGCCACCAGGGCACACTGCTGCCTCATGGTCACCTGGTCATCCGTCATGAAGCCCAGRTCCCTCTCTGCGGGGCTGCTCTCCAGCAGGTCAATCCCTAATCTGTACTGATATCCGGGGTTATTCCTCCCCAAGTGCAGGACCCTGCACTTGCCCTTGTTGAACTTCATGAGATTTCTCGCCGCCCAGTCGTCCAGTCTGTCCAGGTCCCTCTGGATGGCAGCGCAGCCCTCAGGGCTATCAGCTACTCCTCCCAGTTTGATATCATCAGCAAACTTGCTGAGGGAGCACTCCAGCCCTTCATCCAGGTCGTTAATGAATAAGTTGAACAGGACCRGACCGAGGACCAACCCCTGGGGTACACCGCTAAATACAAGTCTCCAACTAGACTCCGCGCCAYTGACTGCCACTCTCTGCACCCTGCCACTGAGCCAATTCCTAATCCACCTCCCCRTCCACTCATCTATCCCACACCTTTGGAGCTTGCCCACGAGGATGCTGTGAGGGACGGTGTCAAAAGCCTTGCTGAAGTCCAGATAGATGACACCCACCGCTCTGCCCTCATCTATCCAGGTAGTCACTCTTTCATAGAAGGCGATCAGGTTAGTCAAGCACGATTTCCCCTTGGTGAATCCATGCTGGCTACTCCTGAGCACCTTCTTCTSCTCCATGTGTCTGGAGAGAGCAGCCAGGATGAGCTGCTCCATCACTTTCCCGGGGATGGAGRTGACGCTCACCAGCCTGTAGTTGCCCGGGTCCTCCTTCTTGCCCTTTTTGAAGACCGGAGTGACGTTGGCTTTCTTCCAGTCCTCCGGCACCTCCCCCRTTCTCCAGGACCTTCTGAAAGAAATCTTTGTATTGAATTAAATAAAGAATTAAGAAATCTTTTGTCATGTATAGCCCTCTATTTTTTGCTTCAGTGAAAATCACATGAGGGACTATGTTTCTTCGCTGTGCAGGACCATATTGACTGGATCTTTTGGATGCTACAGTGAAGAAAAGTGCTAATGCTGCTAAGGCTCTAAGAACCACTGTTCTTCGCTAGTTAACTTCAGTGGGATAACTGCAGGAGTGAGTTTGGGCTTAGACACACAATTGTTCTTGGACTAGAGCCTGCATACTAACAATGAAGCAGACAGCATGCACTGGGAAGCTGAAGAAGTGTTTAAAAAMTGAAAATATTCATTTTTCCCTCGTGACAAAATCTATTTGTCTGATTCTTTCTGCACAATCAGGTTGCTGTGCTCTGTGATCCAAATCGTGTTGTCAACTGGCCTATTTACTGCAACATGAAGTTCAACATGTTTGACTATGCATGCATCCCTTACATTCAGACATACCAAATGGATTTCAGCATATGGTAAGACCACTAAACTAAAAATAAAATTATTGTAAAAGGAATATGATATAAATGCAAAGAAAAATGAAGAAGAAAAATATTAATGTGATACTGCAGTTAAAACATGAGTGTTACAGATCAAACCTAATTTGGCAGTACTACATGACATCCAAACTAATACAATCGTGGGCTTCAGTGTCTAGACTTTGACTTGGGCTACAGTCGTCCTGTGGATTTTTGGACAAGCTGTAGCAGCACTTCAGGAAATAYGTTCTCAGAGCAATTCAGAGCATTTGTAAGAATAGGGGAAAATAATTAGAAAAAAGAATGCAAATGTAGATGTGTAGATAACTCATGGCCTCTAAGGCTGACTAGTCTCAACAGGCAGTGGAAGAGAAATCAAGAAGAACAGAACCRGATGATATGGGGACATGGATGTAAGTAGTGATTATTGCTCTCTTAATCAAGAGGCCTCTGTTTTTAGCTTGGTGAAGTTACTCTTGTGCCGGGGTAGAAAAGCTTCCTGCATAGGGATACGCAAATTCTGCCTTATCTCTTCCCATTTTATGTGAAACATGAATCTCTCTCTGATATTTTCTGAGATTTGCATTCTTAATTGTTGATGTGAAATAATTTAATAGTCATAGCTGTATCAACTATGGATTCTTTTTTATTCTTGTCCCAATTATCCTTCTTTCTTTCTGTGTTTTTTTTTTTTTTTAATCTTTCATTTCTTTTGCAGGCAGATGGTATAAATTAACTTGCACTAGTATTTCTGTGACTGTTGTGGGCACTGAGAGAAAAATGTAGGTCTCCATATTTTCAAGAAGTGAAAGAAACACAGGTGGGACAATCATTTTCTTTCTCAGATATTTTAGAAATAAACTGTCAAGGCAAATATCATTCATCTGGAAGAAAATGAGAATTGGGCATCATCCTAAATTTCAGTTTCCATCAATGCTCTCTGATGTCAATTTTATAATATCCTCATCTTTTTCATATGTTTAATAGTTATTAAACAGTTACCATTAAATTTTTCCTATGATTGAATAAGGACTTCTACAACACAGCTAGAAAAAGTGCACGAGGCTTAAAATATACATTTTACATTCTTTAAAAAGCAACAATATTTTACTCAGACAGTCACACTGAAATATTTCACAGGAAAAGAAATGCTTTCTGTCAAGAAACACATGAATATCAGGGTCAAAAAATATGCAAATAATTGTTTTACTTGTTTTAAACTGTCCATATGTGTTCACAGATTCACAGAATATTTAAGGTTGGAAGGGACCTCTACAGATCATCTAGTCCAACCTTCCTGCTCAAGCAGGCACACCTACAGCATGTGGCACAGGGTGGCATCCAGGCGGGTTTTGAAGACCTCCAGAGWAGGAGACTCCACAACCTCCCTGGGCAGCCTGTTCCACTGCTCTGTCACCCTAACAGTAAAGAAGTTGCTCCTCACCTGGAGATGGAACTTCTTTTGCTTCAGCTTGTGGCCATTACACCTCGTCCTATCGCTGGGCACCAGTGAGAACAGCTTGTCCCCTTCCTCCCTGCATTCTCCCTTCCTGAACTTATACATATTAATCATATCCCCTCTGAGCCGTCTCTTCTCCAGAGAAAACAGGCCCAACTCACTCAATCTCTCTTCATACGAGAGATGTTCCATTCCCTTAATCATCCTGGTTGTCCTTCTCTGGACCCTCTCCAGAAGCTCCACGTCCCTCCTATACTGGGGTGCCCAGAACTGAACACAGTACTCCAGGTGCGGCCTCACCAGAGCTGAGTAGAGGGGCAGAATCACCTCCCTTGACCTGCTGGCAACACTCCTCCTGATGCAGGCCAGCATCCCATTGGCCTTCTTGGCCACGAGGGCACACTGCTGCCTCATGGTTAACTTAGTGTCAACCAGGACTCCCAKSTCCCTCTCCGTGGAGGTGCTTTCCAGCAGGTCGACCCCTAATCTGTACTGATGCCTGGGGTTATTCCTSCCCAGGKGCAGGACCCTGCACTTGTCCTTATTGAACCTCATGAGGTTCMTCTCTGCCCAACTCTGCAGCCTGTCCAGGTCCCTCTGGATGGCWGCACAGCCCTCCGGAGTGTCGGCCACTCCACCCAGCTTGGTGTCATCYGCAAACTTGCTCMKKGTGCATTCCGTGCCCTCGTCCAGGTCATTGATAAACAAGTTGAACAGCACTGGGCCCAGCACTGACCCCAGGGGGACACCACTGGCCACAGGCCTCCAACTGGACTCGGCCCCACTTATCACCACCCTCTGAGCTCTGCCATCCAGCCAGCCCTCGATCCACCGCACTGCACCGCACCGCACCATTCCGCACCGCACCGCACCGCACCGTTCTTAGTCTCTTGAAAGTGCAGAGAAATTGGTCCTAGCTTTTCCTTTATTATTTTRGGCTGAGATCTTGCTGTGCTGCGCTTGTCAAAGGTAATATAGAAGGGAAATGATGATTACTATGATTTCTCTGATAAGCAGTAACTAGTTAAGCCAAAATAGCTTGATGGTTGTTTTGCCCTTCATAGGCAAACAATGAACAGTTTTTATTTATTCTTGGAAACCTAAAAACAGTCAGGTTCATATTTTCAAAAATCCACTAAAAAAGTACAAAATTAATGGAGAATGAATGTTTTTGTCCCCTGYCAGTTTTCACTTGCTTGTCTTGCTTGTCTTCTCAGATTCCTGTCTTTTAGGGAGAGATCATAAGGAGGAAACGTGTTTTGCAGGAGCCCCTCTTGACATTTGCCTGTCTTTTCTCCCTGTAAGACCACATGGCTCCATTTTTCTCCAAGCCAGCAGTGAGCCTATTTAATTTAATTAAAAGTGTGGACCCCATACCTTTCATTCAACCGAGGATAAAGCATTGTCATTCATCAACAGTGCGAGCAGCACTAAGCAACAGCTAAACATTCATTCCATGGTAATTATGCCAGATCCTGCGTATTTCTTAATTGTGTGAGGTAACATGGTGTGCACTTCGCCTGTCGTCTCTGCTCTCTCTTTTTTTTTCCTCTCCCTCGTCGAAATGGCACCTAAAGAACAAATTGCCTCCTTTGTCTGAAACCTGCTTGTTCACAGTGGGGCTCTTGATCTGAACAAACCTGAAGATGTCAGGCTGTATAAACACTCAGGGAAAGATATGTTTCATAAAGGTTCCTGCTCCGGAAAATTATATGCTACTTTCAAAATGCTTTGCCACATTTAAAATTGTAATTATACCCTACTCCTTAATGACTGACATGGCATATGTTTACACATGTTTTAGCTGACTTATGACAGTACACAGAAGCACATTGTACATTTGGTAGCAACAGCTAAAAGATGACGGGAAAAACATCTGAACCTGTCAGTTAGCATTGCCCAAGTATTTTAGCATACAAAGTACACCTAGTGCCAGTTGTGGTCCTCTCCCCCTCCCTTTCTCCGTATAATAAATTAAACAGGCTTTTTTTTTTTTACCTTCTAGTCTGCAATTCCTATTAGTTCATCTCTTCTGATCATATTTCAAGATTTTTTGTTTGTTTGTTTTGTTTTACTTGTTACTTTCCCTTGATATTTCTGAATGCTTACTTCCTTGGGGGTAAAAATCTTATTAGTAGAAATGTTGTGTACATATTGTAGGCTAAGTTTCATCCTGGAGTGAGTTTTAACATTTTGGTTTTAAGGAACTGTATGAAACTGAGGTTTAATAACAAAACTGTAGATCTTTTCCTCCTTAAGCCCATGGCTGAGTATGAAACCCCTTCTGTAATGACTGGAAATTCTCATACTTTAATAGGCATTTGMAATGATGTAGAAGACAAAGTCAGATCACTAGTGACCAAACACTGCTGGTTCCTTGGCAGTTTCTGGGGAGAATTTGAGAACTAAATGCAAATGCCTTGTGCTCTTGAATCACCTAATGTCACAGAGTGATCAAACAGCTAGGGTGGCAGGCACCTCTGGAGACCACTTCGTCTAGCCCTTGGCTCAAATGAGGTCACAGAGAACAGGTGGCCTCGCATCATGCTCGGTCAGATTCTGACTGTTTCCAAGGAGGCAGACTCCACCAGCTCTCTTGGCAGCCCCTCCTTTGTCAAGGCCAGCACAAGGGAAACCCATTGGGTGGAATACTGACAAATCTTGTCAGGTTGCTCTGCACAAGCATTCAATGAAAGCAAGATTTTATGTGCTCTGCTGAGGAGCACAGGTACACACATAGTGAACCCAGAGTGATGTGTAAGCTACTGCTGCCAAAACATTTTTAGAATGCAAATGTAAGTGGAACAAGGGCATTGATTTCATGGATTTCAGACTTTGCAAAAAAAGACACTAAACAAATATAGGAACATATGGTCTCTCACTTTCTGGGCCTCCAGGGTTGAGAGATCTACTGAGAAAGGGAGTTCAGTCTCTTGAGGGAGAAATTGCCTTGCTTCACTTAACAGCTGCTCCTCTGGCATTTTTGAAGCATGAACTAGAGAGAGAGAGAGAAAAAAAAAAAAGTTCTTGTGAAAAGTTTTGGTCTTGCTAAAGCAGCATCATGCACCAAAAGTGTTGCACAGGAGTATATCTGATCATCCATGCTCCTGATGCGTATGCTCATTAGAGCATCTTCCCTCGACAACAGGGAAGGGAGTTGCTCTCCCTGCCTGCAGAAGTGCTTTGCTTCTTATTAACAATTCACACACGTGGGTAACTGCTTAGGAGTAAAGAAGCAAATAATTGCCTAAACTGACAAAGCTGACAGTGCACATCTAAGTATAAGACAGGACATTAGTCTAGCTGGTAGAATCAATGCACTTCCCCTCTCATGCATAGTTGTTACACAGTGTTCTTTTAAAAGTGAGTTACGAAGTTTTGGTGTCTTATATCCCTAAACCTTGTATTCTGACTTTTTTTTTTTTTTGTAATGTCCACCCTAATAAAACAGAAAAACCTTGCCTTTCTAATGATAATAATTCAAATTCCCCCTGCCTTTTGTAAATCTCATAAAAGACAAAGATCTATTAGGAGATAACCTGGCACAGATTCCTCCAGGATATGAACATACTCTAGCAAACCACAAAGACACAGCCAGGCAATGATTCCCTCTTCATCAGTACAACTGTCAGGAAACATTCAGTGCAGGAACACAAAAAGATAATTTGGTGCCTGAAGAAACAGGGTTAGATTCAGAGTAGGTGAGGACCTGTCTGGCTCTGTTGAAATCAATGAGAGGTAATACTATCCAGGTTAAGCAATTAAAACAAAATTTATTACCATTTTTACTTGCTTTTGCATAAGCAAAATGTGGCATCACTGAAGTTGCCTCTCACTGCCTGTTAGAGCAGAAAACCAGTGAGTGTGGCTAAAAGTAATAGTGATTATCTGCTTGGACAAACCAATCAATCAGAGAAATTGATTTTACTCACTTCCAAGGTAGAACTGGGAAATTTTGCATTCTCAGTGGTCAGCAGCAATGTACTA
Source organism: Nothoprocta perdicaria (assembly GCF_003342845.1). Classification (NCBI taxonomy): domain Eukaryota; kingdom Metazoa; phylum Chordata; class Aves; order Tinamiformes; family Tinamidae; genus Nothoprocta; species Nothoprocta perdicaria. Next base: position 1,957,385 of record NW_020456110.1, read on the forward strand.
CTCCATGGCCTATTGGGGGTTAGACTCATTTTGTTTATTGTCTGTGCCATGCAAAAAGTCAAACAAAATCGATGCTTCCTACTAACAATATCCCACTACTCAGAGAACAGGGACTCTCTAACGTATGCTAATTTATTTACTGCTTTCACTAACCTTAGTGGAGTTAAAGAGTCAGAATGGCTATTTGAATAGCTCTGCTCAGCTTAGAGGTAATTAAAAATGCCCAAGAGAAAATACCTTTGCCTTTCAATACCATTATCCATCTGAAGCATTAAATGGACAATAATTTACAAAYAAGGTCAAGTTTAACTTGAAAAAAAAACAAAATTTGTTTTATTGTAGTACATGCCCCAGTTAGTGCGCACCTTTAGTTGAGAAGGTAATTGCTAAGAAAGGTGCTTTGTTATAAGAGTTCTTCAACTGTGGAAAAGGTTTTGGTTTTATCTTTTGCCTTTTAYGCTCTTGGTACTGTATTTTTAAAGCATTTTAAAACACATTGAGCTAGAAATTATAGTGTAGTAGATATGTGGGTAAATGGGATAATTCATGTGACACATAGCACAACACCACTGTTTTGATGAGTGGTGAGTACACAGTGTTYAGGGGTTTTGCCATGGAGCACTAAAAAGGCTACATGACTTCACCTTCTGCACGAGGCAGAGGCTTGACCTTCTGTGCTCTTCCTGACACTTTCATCRTCCTAGTGAGGCAGCAAGACCAACAGTAGTCTCAGGTCCATTCTGGAATGGCCTGTTCAGCTGCCACCCACCAACCTCCAAAGGTTCTCCGTGCTCCAGGAAAACTGAAGGGCAGCTGGCCCTTGGCTTATCCTGGAACAAAAATGCCCAATTCCTTTCACATGGTGAGATGTTTTATGTGTTTAATATTTAACCCCAAAGGCTTTGTGGCATTCTGTGAGACCTAATCTTCAAAAATGCATAGGAATTGAGTGGTAAGTGGAACTCTTTACCATGACATCTGAGATAGGTGCTGAAAGACCAGACTGGAGGCTAGGGAATTGTTCCCATTATAAGATTTTCAGTTCAAGGCCAAAAATACAGCAGCAACAGCCCACACTGCTGAATCAATGCAAACTCATCCAAGATATTCTTTTTTTTAAGAGGTAATTTTGTCCCCCTGGACTTTAGGGTAAATTAATTATCATCTATCGTCCCCTAGCTAGTGTGTAAAACTGGAATAAACAGCATAGAGCACGCTCTTGCTAAATTGACAGAAATGTGAGCATGTGTTCACATTTAATGCAGATTGGATCTGTTCTGCAGAGACTGGCAGTGCACAGATGTGGCATTAATGATCGTGGATAAAGAGCCTCAGCTCATCGCATCTTAGCATGGTTTTCTTGAGAGATTTGCAGGTCACCTTTAGAAGAGGATACAAGCATGCCAAAAGTAATAATTAACATTTCCCAATGCAATTAGATTTAACGTAYACTTCACTACTTCAGTTTAAAGAAAGAAGTCAAGAGTTTTAAAAGATATTCCCTTTGGAGAACTAATAGGATCTTTCTGTCTGTGAGGTCAACATTCACAGATTTAGGAGGTCTTTTCCTTCACAAATGCCTATCACTCTAAAGAATCAACAACTGGAAAATATAACACGCTACCATATATGTACAAGATGATTCTTCACACTCAGTTTCCATTAGATATGCAGACTTTGCTGCCTTTGCCTTCATTTTTAACATGTTTAGAATGTACRTTTTCTATAAGTTAGTTCTATATTGGACATCTCATGAAGAGGCGCTTTTCTCTATTCGATAATTTCCTTCACCTCCTGTCCCTTTTGTATAACCTCTTCCTTCTTCTGTTCTAAGAGTCAGGAGAGAGAAGAGAGATGGAGAAATAGAGGTCTGCCCGTATAGTCTACCTTTTCATCTACCAGTGTCTTTCATCTATGCATAAGGAAATCTGTCCCAGCTGYAAAGTGGCCTTATTCAGGCTGGAGAGTCCTAGCCCATGGAGAATCTCATCCGATACCCTGGGATTTATAGCAATCTTTAATAATTGCCAGTGAAGAGTTATCCCTCATTTGGCATCTTAAAGACAGAACAACGTCAAAAGAAATTTTATCCTATATCAACACTCCACAATGACCTGAAAGCACAATGACCTATAAAAATGTTACATACAAAAGCATCTTTCCTTTTTTCTTTGTTTTTAATGGCCTGATAAAGGTCTATTAACATTTCAGCAAATCACTGGTATTAGATATTCTTATATTTACATTCATTTAGATGAGTATATTTATATGTCACATCGGGCACCTTAAAATATGCTCTGTATTCTTTCATGATGAGCACTACACCAGTGGGAGCTGGAGCTACTCTAAAATCCAGGTCACTTACTGAGTTACTGAATGTTGATTTAGAAGCTTCACTTTAGACACTCAAGTTTGACAACTTTTCTGAACACCCAGTGTTAAAGTGGTCGGTAAGAATAATCTTTCTTTTGATTTTCCTCCCATTTAAATTCTTCTTCAACTAGTTTCCCATGTTTCCCCCATGTCCTGTTTCTTTTCCACTCTCACTTACCAGTTTCCTCTCTRCAATATGTTGTTGAAAATATTGAATGAAGATTATCCCTCATTTGAAGTGTTTGTTGTTCCCCAATCCAAATCCATTTTCAATATGGCTTGTAGTATTGTTAAGGCATTCAATTTACTGGACATTTTCCTGTCCTCATTCCTGTCTCCTTTGCTGCTTAGATTGGACATCAACTCTGATGATCACATCAGGCTTTGTTCAATAAATCATTTCCAAGCAGTATGTATTTTGCTAGTGTTATAAACATCAAAAATCTTTAATTATCATTCTTCTGACACCTAGCTTCATGCATGTTTTGGCCTTGTACTTAACTCTTGTAGAGAGACCTTTGTTGATGAGAAATTAGCCAGATTTCTGATTGTTTAGGAAGCGCACAAATTTTTAATTTGAGAATTAGTATTTGAGTCAAGAAGACTAGAGTAAATATGACAAGATACTTGTTTCTCAGGTGAAATAAAGTCTGTTCACTAAAAACTTTGTATTACATTTCATGTGGAGAGAATKTTTCTGTTGTCTTTAGGGACCTACGATAGCCCATGGTTCTCTAAAATCCTGCTGAGAATCCCGGAGCAATCATGCATCTGGTCTTCAGTCTTCAGTCTGGTCTTCAGATTCAGGCTCTAGTTTGTTTTGATAATGATGAAACTATTTCAATGAAGTGAATGAGTAGCTAATTCAATTCTCATATTCGTAGGGAATTAAGATCCATTCTTAGTGAATGGATCTGTAATATAGAAATAAAACATAGAAAACACAGAAATATAAAGATGACTGAAAGTACAACAACAACTTAGGAAATCTCACCTTCATAGTGTAAACATTTTAGACATTTGATTCCAAAAGTGTGAGATTATGTGGGGCTTTTTTACTTGATATATTTACTCTATTTCCATAAAACATTGTTCCCTCAAATGACCAAGGGCACAAYAGATGATCTTCTGAAACTGAGCTTCCTTCTGGAGCTTCTGCTCTAAAATGTCTCTGCATCCTTTCCTTTCTTTGCTACTTCCTTAATACACAAGTAAGAACTGTATCTGAAATAGGCACATCAGCAAGAAATGTTTATACTTTACGAAAATGGAATCCCTGAGTGCATTTTTTTTTTGCATCACCTCCAATCTGTGAGATAAAGGAGTTTTGGAGTTTTTAAGTAGGATCCTAAAACTTAATGTGAATGTGTGAATTTATTTTGAAGGAAGTTTTCAAATATTTAAAGATTAGGTACACCCTAGAATATTATTTTAAAACAATTATAGTATAGATTATTAATATCACAGAAACAATTTGCAAGTGAAAAGAAAGAAATATCTGAAGATAAAAGATACTTTCCTACTGAATAACTCTATTAAATACAGTACAGGTTTTCACTGGGAAATTTTCAAGTGGAAATATGTTAATGGGTCTTTTAAATAATAAGCTATTTCAAAGAATAGGACTATGAATTTTCTGATATTCATTTATACTCTACTTAGTGCTTTAGGCTTTACCAGTTTAAATGACTGTGCAGACACAGACAGTAATTAACAACTCTGTAAAATACTCTGGCTTTGTTGCACGCCAGCGCTTGATGATTAAAGTGCAGGTCACCTAATGTATAGATAACAAAATAAATATTATTCCACAGTGTGGCACTTCACCCATACTTACCATTAAAAAATAATTAAAAAAAATTGTTAAATTCAGAACCCTAGATAATACTTAACACATAATTGTTAAATACCTACTGTTGATATTTCTTATTAAATCGTATTGTCTTTTTCAAATATATCAATTTTACAGCCTTTCATCAGAGTCTTCATCAATTTATTGTTGCAAGGAGATTATAGTGAGCTTTAAGGTGAGTTATATGCCTAATTCCACTTGTTAAGGACTTAACAATATTTGTTACATGCATACAATATCAGAGGTGCCTTCACATATATGGTTGACAGGTTATGTTAATTCCTAATTACACAAAATATATGGACTGAATTACTAGAACTGATCTCTACATCAGAGAGAAGAGAGAGTGTGTATTTACATCTTCATATTTTTATGTTTGCATTGTGCTTTCTTGAATACTTTTCTTCTTATGGTACAGTTTCTTTTGGTACCCCTTTGGCTAACATTGTAACATGATGTATATTATGCATGAAAAACAAAATGCAGGCACAAGTTTTTCAAAACCTAGAGGTGCAGGCATGCAACAAAGATGTGTGTTTTAGCACAGATATCTTTTAGGACCTGGACAGTGCAAAAGACCAGGCACATCAGAGTCAATAAACTGGCCTGTAATTTCTTTGCAGACCACCCTCAGTGAGGTGTTAGGGCCACCTTGCCATGAGACTCAAGCAGCACACACAAAAAAAAAAAAAAAAAAAAAAAAAAAAAAAAAATCCTGTCCCAGAAGGTTAAATGCTTTGTTACTTGGTCTGGAGCAAATAAGAGAGAGAGAGAGGAGAAAGGGAGACAGGTGAAATAATAGCGGCAAGAGCGTGGGGTTCATAGGGCACAGATTAGCCCTGTCACACTGACAGAGGAATAAATGTTCCAAAAACTCATCTTTCAAAATCAAATGTTCATCATTGCTGCCCGAGGCTGGGGAGGCCTCGGAGAGCCGTCCTCAGCGCTGCCGCGCTGCGCGTGTGGCAAGCGAGTCCGCAGCGGCAGCTGTCACATTGCAGCCACCAGAGCCGGGGAGCGCGGCGAAGCAGGCACCTTTGACACCACATACCTCCTCTGACCTCTGAATAACGAGGAGCTGCGGCACGCTGGTGTGTCTTGTGCTGTCTGTACAAGGCCCTGGCGATAGCTGGGTGGAAATCTGGGAAATCTCTGTCTTACACGCACTTCCCTGCCAATTTGTGGCCCTTTAGGCTGTTCCCTCCAGGTGGATAAGCTGCCAATGATTTAGGAAGCCGGGCAGTTTTCAGGGACATTGCACTTCACATTTAGAGGAAAATATTAATATTTTGTAGCCTTGACATGTATGCCTCGTTGTGCCATGGGAAGCAGAAAACTCTGAGGCTGGAGCAAGGAACAAATTTTCTGCATCTGAATTTGAGAGTTAGAAACTAACAACCAGTAGGTTGTCAATTAAAATAACATAGCTAGTCACTATGTGTGATATGGAGTCCAGAAATAAGTATCTTCTCTAGAAATCCTGGCCTTTAATGCCACGTTTCAAGGGCAGTGTCATAGATGTCTTACTAGCACATAGCCACCCAGTAGAAGCTAMTCTCACCCTGATAAATATTTGAGCTCTGATTCTGTGCAGAACAGGGAAGCAGTTTTGAAGCAAATCCATTCTCAAATCTCCGGTTACCCTAATCTTTTGATAGTTTCAAGGTTGTTTCAAGGTTTGTAAAGATCTGCTGCTTTCATATGCATGAATATGTGACCTCATTTTCTACCTGATGGCACAGTTCAGCCTTCAGTCTCTTCTCTATATATTTCAAATCATAGAATCATTTTAATTGGAAAAGACCTTTAAGATCATCATGTCTTAATCCTAAGGCTGCTGCTTCTCATGTTTCTACATGATTCTACTTCTCTTTAGCTGCTGAATTACATGCTTTCTTCTCTTTCTAATTGTATAGTGTGCTGTTATTTCTCTCGTCTTCTCTAATGTTGCGGTATGGACCCTGTGAGTTGCAATATGACCCATAGCTGACATTGCTGATTTTTGATAAAGTCTGAGGTCTTTCAGTCTTTATATCATAGGTGTTGATATCATGTTGATATATCTCCTCTGCAGCTACCAATATAACAAAACACTCTATCCTACCTCAGCCTCCTCTATTCACCTGGCCGTCCCT